>NC_045790.1:102282906-102596239 GCF_009873245.2 Balaenoptera musculus | reverse complement strand
GAGGACTTACTCTTTTGTATGGGCTTCTTTATTTATAGCATGCCTTATTCCAGAAAGCACTTAACATAACTTCTTGATGTACAAGAGAATAAAAATTTTAGAGGCGTGGTCATGTGATGGTTGCCAAATGGAAAACAGAAGCTGGAAAGGTCAGAGGAACCCGGGAAAAAGACAGGCAGACAAAAGGCAGAGCTCGTGGTCCTCTGGGTTACAGGAGACAAGCCCCAAATTGTCCTCTGAGCTTTCTAGCGGCCAAAATCTAATCCCACGAGGTTCAGGGTCCATAAGATACCAACGAATCAGCGGCTGCGGGAAAACATGACTCTCCTGGGCCCTAAGACCAGAGAGGCCTTTTCCTAGGGAGTTTGGCGTGAGGAGAACACTAGTGGAACGTAGGAGCAATGTCCCCAAACGGCGTACCGACTACACGTACAGCACAGGCCCCGGGGGCTGTTTCCTGTGCTCCCCTCCATGCTGGCCCAAGTCCCAAAGCGGAAAGCAGCTCGGGGGAGAGAGCACAGCGCAGGACAGGCCTGCCGGTCTCCGTTCTCTGGTTTAATCCCCACGCAGCGTTTATAGGAAACATTTAGAACAAACTGGCAGGCTGCTAGCTACATGCAGTCCTCAGGTAAGCTCTGTTTGGCCTGAGAAGTATACTTAAACGGTTTGGATTCATCGCCAACTTTAAACTGTTAGGAAATTTCACCTAAAAAGCTAGATTTTGACGGTCTGTTTAAAAAAAAAAAAAAGGATTTGACTACATGGGACCCACATTCCCTAAGGGTGAGAATTGGCTTGAGCTGAGTAGTTTTCCGATGATCCCTCCATGGTTCCCTGAGGCCCTTTTTGTTTTCAACTTCCCTACCTGGCTTTGCAAGTTGTCAGGAGCTTGCAGCCCTGGTTTAGGATATTTTGAGTTGTGTCACATTGGTGTGTGTCAGCAGCAGTCAGTAACTGTTTACAGTGCGGGGTCCCAGGCCGGGCTCCCTGGATCTGGGGTGGGGCTCAGTCTTTCTAACAGGTATTGAGGTGCAGGTGTCTCTCCTGACAGGCTGGATGGCTGTCTGGGGCCCAAGAGTGATTGTATAGCTGCTCAGCACCACCGATCCAGGTAAATGGATGAATAGTGTTCCTTTCAACACAGCTTTTGGCAAGTACAGTGGGGCTGTGAGTTCAAGATCATGCTCCCTGACAGATGCCCAGAGTGTAGCTCCTCTGAGTCTCTGGGGGAGTCCTGAGTCAGGTGCTGTCAATCACAGTGGTGCTCGCCCTTGGCTGCACGTTAGAACCACCTGGAGAACTTTTCAACCCATCCTCAGGCCCAGGCCACCTCCCAGACCAATAAAATCTGAATCTCTGAGGAGAACACAGGCGTCAGCATTTTAAAGCTCCCCAGGTTATCCCAGAGGACTGCCAGGTGTGAGGAAGCAGGGCTTAAAAAAGGACCATGTTCTCTGGGGCCAGGTCTGGTATCAGGCTGGGAGAGATACTGAGATTGAGGAGGGCTCCCGGGAGAGCAGAGAGGATGGGATGTAAGTGGACTGTCGGGGTAAGTGTGAACGAGTACTCTTGGGAACCCAAATGGAGACCCCCTAAGCCAGCCTGGGGGACTCAAATTCTCCACCACCCCATCCTCTGGAGGAGAGGCCTGGGCTGAATTTTGGGAATAAATACCATCCAGCCACATAAAGAAGAAGGAGAATCCCAGCCAAAGCAAGGGTACAGTCCAAGACTCTGAGGCCCGAACGGAGAGGGGGAAGAGATAGAGCGGAAGGTTGTCTGGTGCAGCTGAGTCAAGAGTAGGGGGAAGGAATATGAGAAGAGGCCACAGAGGCAGGAAGGGGCCAAATCACAAAAGGCCTTGCATGTCAAGCTAGGGAGATTGAATTTTGCCCTGAGGCTCAGAGGAACTTCTGGAGGGTTTTAAGTCCAAGAGTCATATGGATGAACAAATCCATAATGGGCTGGGGTTATCCAGGAGGGCTTCCTGGAGGAGGTCAGACTTGAGCTGAGGGAGGGGGAGGATTTGGAAAGCTGGCCGGGAGGGAGAGGTGTGGGTATTCTGATCAGCTTGCTACTTACTGTTAAAGCTCTTCAAAACCCTTCCCTCCCCCACGCCGTTTGAAACCATTTGAATCACAAGCTGCCCCTGTTTAGAGATGTGTTTGTCGGTTATTTGAAAGCTGTGGTTTCTCTTTAGCAGATTCTGGGCCCCATCCTTTGACTAGGAACCAGGAAGGAATAAAGAACGCATCCTCTTGCCCAGAGAGTTAATTATTGAAATACTGTGGGCCTCACCAGGGTTTATGGCGTCACTGATCTCTGTCATCCAACAGCTCCTAAATTCTAACTGGTCAAAGTTTTCAGTACATTTTTATGGGCTGCCCCAAAGCCAGCTGGAAGCTTTTTTTCCATAAACTTTCCCTGAGACAAGTAGCCAGGTTTCACATATTAAAATGAAAACGTCAAAAGGGTTGTTTAAAAAAAAAAAAAAAGCAAGAAAAGAAAAAGATTCAGCTCAGCTCACAAAACTCACATCAGTGTCCAACAGCATCTGCCTGGGTTTTTCTGCAAAGCTGATGGTCAAGTTAGAACGATGATAATAATCCCATGATCACTTTATCCATTCACTCAACAAACACTTCCTGGGCATTTACTGGGTACCAGGCTTGGGCTGGACACCAAGCTGAGAAGATGCCTTAGGCATGATGGCCCCATCCCCACTGCCCCCAAGGGCTCAAAATACTTTAGAGTTCACAAAGTGTTTTCACGTGTAATTTTGGGGGCTGTAGGTAATGTTATTATCCCCATTTTTCAGAGGAGGAAATTGAGGCTCGTAGAGGTTAGGTAACTTGCCCAGAGTCACAATAGTAATAAGGGGTAGAATTCAACCTTGGGTCATCCACGTTCAGAACCTACGTTCTGTCCACTCCACCCTGCTCCTTTTTAAGCAACACCATCTAACCGTTATTGGCTTAACTTGAACAATAGCTCCAAGAGGTTTAGCTGCAACTTATAATCTGTCTAGTATCTGCCCCCATCTTAGAACCTGATTTCTCTTTTGAGGGAGTTCCCCCCCATTGTGAGGAAGGAAAACTAGCACCCACCTCCCATGGCACCATCACCATGTAAGCCTAGTGAAACCCAGTGCTTCCCCAGCGTCTCCTGCCCGGACAGTGGATAGGCACATGTGAAATACAACCTCCGCCAATCAGATACTCCCTCCTGGGGCTGACTCTTGAGTGAGTGGTGAGAGGACCCTTGGAGGTCAAAATCGCTCTCAGCAGAGGTCCCCAGATCAGACTGCCTGCAGCATTCCCTTGGCTGGGGTTCCTGTGGCTCCCATGGCTGCACCCTTGGTCCAGACCTCTCAGCCCTTCAAGCTGCTACCAAGCTTGCTCTTCTACGGGATTCCATTCTCATCTGGGTCCTTCTGGCCTTTTAAGGGTCATGAGTGTAGAGAAGGAGGCTGAGGTAAAACCCATGGGTGTGGACTGCTGAAGGAGCAATGGGCTGGAGCACACGGACAGAGGGGCAGGAGGGAGAGGAATAAAGGGACCCGAATACGTGCCAGGAGATGGTCTGGGAAGGGTCTGATCAGTGATCTGTTCTCAAGGCTCTGAAAGAGGGATCATCAGTCAGGATTCTCCAGAAAAACAGAACCGATGGAGATAGATAGATAGGTACATAGGTACACACATACATGCATTGATAGATACAAAGATACACAGATACAAAGATAGGTAGATTGATTGATAGATACAGAGAGGATAGATACAGACATAGATACATAGATGGACACATAGATAGATACATAGATGGTAGATAGCGATAAAATAAATATGTATATACAGTTTTTAAAAGAAATACCTTTATTTTAAGAAACTGGCTCAC
Organism: Balaenoptera musculus; assembly: GCF_009873245.2. Taxonomy (NCBI): domain Eukaryota; kingdom Metazoa; phylum Chordata; class Mammalia; order Artiodactyla; family Balaenopteridae; genus Balaenoptera; species Balaenoptera musculus. The sequence continues at coordinate 102,592,345 of NC_045790.1, read as the reverse complement.
GGGATGGGGGGACTGCCAAGTCCAGGGCAGGCTGACAGCCTCCAACGCAGGCACGAGGTGATGCTGTGCTCTTGACACACCATTTCTTCTTCTCTGGGAAACATCAGTTTTCGCTCTTCAGGCCTCCAAGTGATTGGATGAGGCCCTCCCACACACTACCAGGGTCATCTTCACTGCCTGTAGATGTTAATCACAACTACAAAATCCCTTCACAGCCCCACCTAGACCCACATTTGATTAAATAACTGGGTGCTAAAATTAACCCTCATGGAAGGGTCATCCCAGGTTGGTAACCTCCTGGGATTGTCAGAGGGGGGTGACTACGGACAGGACGGACCAGCGATTGGAGTGAGAAACACTCAAGTTGGCATTGGGTCATCTCGTGACTGCAGACGAGGACATGGCTCCTCGGTCTCACCAAGGGTTCATTGCCAAAGCCAGGTTGGCTGTGAAGGGTTTGCGAACAGATTACTCACGGTTTGAGCCTGTGCTCTCTCTGCTTCCGCTGTGACCTGCACAGACAAAACCCCTCGCTGCGGAGTCCTGTCCCTGCCTCTCCCTTTCCCGGTGGCCACCCCCCCACCCCTGACCTTTTTATGTCCAGCTGCTGCAGCATCTCTCTTTCGGCTGAATGTTCATACAAACTGTGCCTACTGTTCCCACCAACCTAAGTCCCAGGGCCTCTTTCCTGGATGCCCACCGCTCCGGATTCCCTCTCCCTTCCTCTAACTGCCCCCACCTCAGCCACCACACACACCCTGGGCCTGTCGAAGCCCCCCAGGTGGGATCCAGACCCCAGTGGTCTGAGCCACATCTGAAGTGAACAGCTCTTGGCTCACAGGCTCCTACCCAGGGTGTCTCACAAATTGGGCTCCCTCCACGCAGCTCTGGCCTAGACGTTTCCTGTCCATGGCAGGAGATGTATGGGATATTGAACTGTAATCTTGGAAGGGGCAGCTGTAAGACACAGATCCAAGTGGTCCCAGCTAAACCTCTCGAAGCCATCGCCCCAGTTTCGGCCCAAAGGTTAGGGAGCAGAACAGACCACAGAGAGAGACCAGCTTTGGGAGTTTCTTCTGCGAGCAGCAAAAGAGCGAAGATTCTCTTTAAATCGCTATAGACTCACGGCCTCTCCAAGTTGATTGTCACCTAGACATTCCCCCACCCAGGCAAGGACTCCCTCAGAAATTCAGGAGAATGTCATATATCACAGAACACTGAACAAGAAGGGTTTTAAAATAAATTTTGGCAGTAGGAAAACCCAAGAGGATTGCTGGAGATCTGACAAAAGCAACAGGGTATAAATCTCTCAGCAGGGAGGCAGAAACCTTGATCAAACTATGGCTCATTTGCTGATTTACCACTTGACCTTGAACAAGTCTTTCCTGGATGACCTTGAGCAAGCCTCTCGTGCTCTCCAGGTACCAGTTTGCCTATCTGAACATGAGGAGTTGGGTAACGTGACTTGGAAGGTCCTCTCCAGTTGTGACTACCTGACCCTGAGACTTGTGTCTAATACCTTCTAGCTGCATGACCTTGGGTACCTCACTCAACCTCCTTAACCTCAGTTTCATCATCTACAAAATGGGGGATTTGTAATCCTAGCCTTGTTCATCTTGTAGCGTTGCTGTGGGGATGGAATGGGAGATGTGAAAATACCCTGTGTAAACTCCAAAGAGCCATTCATATATGAAGTATTAGTGCAAGATGAAATATCATTGTATGATGTATCTAGGGTGTCTTAATTGCATAAGAAGCTACAAGACCAAATAGCAGCATTCATAGGGGCAGAAGGGCATGGTGGTCAAAGGCTCTGGACCCAGCCTGCCTGGGTTTGTGGCTCAGCTCTCCCACCTTTACCAGTTTCCTCATGAGTAAAATGGGTTAAGAATAGCACATGTGAAACCCAGGGCAGTGCCTGGCATGTGGTGTGCTCTCTAGTGTGTGCTCTCTGGTGTGCTGATGATTATCATGATTATCTTCTTATCATGAAGCAAGGAGGCAGGGTGGGGCAGTGGGATGGCCATTGGTCTTTTTTTTTTTTTAAACATCTTTATTGGAGTATAATTGCTTTACAATGGTGTGTTAGTTTCTGCTGTATAACAAAGTGAATCAGCTATACATATACATACATACCCATATCTCCTCTCTCTTGTGTCTCCCTCCCACCCCCCCATCCCACCCCTCTAGGTGGTCACAAAGCACAGAGCTGATCTCCCTGTGCTTTGCTGGCCGTTGGCTTTTGAATACACCGACCTAACTGGGTTCAAACCTCCATTCTACTAGCTGAATCATACAAATGATCATGTGATATCCACTGTCTTCTTTTTTGCTCTCCTCTGATTATTTCTTGAGCAGTTAATAGTTTGTCTCCTTCATGAAATGCCCAGCAAGGGGTTGGCTCCTGGGGACCAGTTCTTGTCTGTTTCCTATCTGCTCAGCTTGGGGCTGGGCGCTCAGCCACCAAGTTGACAGACTCACGGGTTGCTTGATTCTAGAAAAGATGTCTTGTAAATACTGGAATTCACTAATAAAATTCTCCTCTGTATTTTAATATGGGGATAATTTGAAAGATATCTTTACCCTTCCCCAGAAGTATCTGTTGTACAATGGCACAGATTAACAAAAGACACAGTGCCCTTGCTTTGGGCTAGAATTCTATTTACTTATTCAATTTACTTATCTATTTATCTAATTCTATCTTTTATAATCACATTATTTGTATCATACCAATCAAAATCTCTGATTGAATATAATATATGGACCTAATTCATAAAAAAGAAGACAAAATAACTCTCAAATAATAAATGCGATGTTTGGTGGATCAAATCTCTTTTATGGCGGTGCCACGGCATGTGGAATCTCAGTTCCGCGACCAGAGATAGAACTCGTGCCCCGAGCAGTGGAAGCCTGGAGTCTTAACCACTGCACCGCCAGGGAAGTCCCTCAAATCTTTATATAAGATCCTTTGTGTAGCAAGATTGGGAACTACTCATTTGTTTAAACGTTATGCTTTGACCAGTGAGTAAATCTGAAGCCCAGACCGGAGAAGTGATTTATTCAAGGTTACCCAGTGAGGGAGAAACAAAGCTCAGATTAAGTTCATAAAATCAAACACTTTTGTAGTCAGAGGCACTTTAGAGATCATGGGTATTTACTCAGACCCAACCACTTCTTGTCTTGAGCCATTTCTTTTTTTTTTTTAATATATATGAAAAAATTTTAATAGTAATTACGGTAATAAAAATTAAAACACAATGAGAAATAAAAATACAAAGTTTGTATTGGCAAAAAAATAAACTTTCTGACAATCCTGAGTGTTGGTTGATCCTATCTCTTAACAGACTATCACAGTGACCTGTTGATGTGTCTGTCTGCCAACCCTACTGCTGGATCTGGGCTTCTTGATGCCAAAGACTGGGATTTATTTATCTTTATGGCACATCTCCCTCTGCCCTGACCCTTATTCCTAGGGGTGCCTGCCTACAGCACATTGCCCTAACCGGCTGCTGAATGTTGCAAGTGTGAATAAAGCCGTACTTTATTTTTAACAGATGGGGAGACCAAATCAGAGAAGAGAAGGGACCCACCCCTGGTTCCATAGCAAGCTTGCAGGGAGGGTCAACAGGATCTCCTACATCCCAATGGAGGCGCTCCTGGACTCCCAAAGAGGACAGACACTTGATGTCTCTTGTTTCCCCACAAAAGCCACAGGTAAAGGTGTTTATGGCTTGGCAGCCAACGAAGGCCACAAACACTTCAATAGGCCACAGTCTGACCCTGTCAACTATTTCTTTTTTTTTTTTTTAATTTTTAAATTGTGTTAACAGTCATCCTTTCTACTATAATTTGAAAGCTCTCAGCACCTCCATGCTGAGGCCATTATAAACTGACCCCCAAATTCAGGCAACAAAACACAGGCCCGCCTACTGGCCACCTACTTTCACAGATGAAATCTTAATTATTTCCAAATAATTATTGTCTTAATGATTTCCAAAACCTTTATTATAATCATAATTATTCAAATTTGTGAATAAGCGTTTTCTTCTTTGTAGAGCACTTTCATATATACTAACTGGTCTAGGACTCAAACAAATAGGTCCTCTCGAATTAAGGTACTGTTGCACGTTTAAAATAGGTGAATTTTTTGTATGTGAATTACCTATAGCTCAATAAAGCTGACTTAAAAAGTAAGACAGTGAAAACCACAAGTGACTTTTATTCTCTTCCTTGTGCTTTTCTGTATTTTCCATGGTGTCCTTAATTGAAAGCAAAAATAGAAGAGGGCCGCAGATGGAAGAAGATGGATTTTTGCAAGGTGGGAGACCTTCTCTCGACACTCCTTGGCCTTTGCTGGTCTCCCCTGAGACACAGCTGAGAGTACTCCTCCCTACTTTGCGTGGCCTTGGGGACGTCACTCCACCTCTCCAAGCTTTTGTTCTCTCCCCTGTGAACAGATCTGATGCCTGCCATGCCCGGTTCACCCCGCCGTGACAAGTCTCAGGGAACAGACATGTTAGGACACTGTGAGGTCTGATGGCCCTGCACATGTGACAGGTTAGTGCTGTGACTAAACCTCCTTTGCTGTAATCTCCCAGCCCCCGCCCCCATCTTTAAAATTACCAAATATTTCAAACGTACAGAGGATAGAGAAAAAGTTTTGGACTTGAGAAGGAGAAGGATCATTGCGAAGAATTACAGACAAGACACCCAGCTTTGTCAAATCTTGACACCTTGCCATATATGCTTCAGATTTTTTTTTCTGAGAAATACAACATTACAGATAAAATTAAATCCCCTGTGTTCCTCTTTCTGATCTCATTCTCATCCCTCCCTTCCCAGAGGTAACTACTATTTTAAACTTAGTGTCTTTGATTTCCTATGCATGTTTTAACACTTTCACTATCTGACTGTATCCCTAAAAATACATATATAGCATAGTTTTGAATTAAAAAAAAAAACTTTTGGTATCACACTATTCTACCACTTGATGTTCCCTTTTTCTTTTTTTTTCTAGACTGTATCTATGTTGAGGCTACAGCCTCAGTTTATTTTCCCTCCCAGTATATTATTCCATTGCACAGATAGATCACAATTTATCTATCTGCACTGCTGTTGATGGACAATTAATCAATTCCTCATTTTTCATAATTATGTGCTGAGTGAGTGAAGTCACTGAATTGTAGACAAGAGCATCTTCAACTTTATTAGATGTTGCCAAACCTCTTCTCCAGAGAAGTTGTACCAATTTACACCTCCATCAAGACTGTACAAGGGTTCCAAGGGTGCCACCTCTTCACCCCCTCCACCTTTCTCCCAACATTGATATAATGCTTACTCCTTGCCAGTCTGGAGGATGTGAAATGGCGTCTCACAGCCCTTTTCATTTGCATCTCTCCCATGACCCGTGAGGTTGAACATCTCTTTACATTTTTGGCCACCTAGGTTTCCTCTTTTGTGAATTGCCTGTTGATAGTCTTAACCCATTTTTTAAAAAAATGATTGTTTGTCTTTCTCTGGTTTGTCCATGCTTTCAACCTACTTCTGCCAGATCCCAAAGCAAACTCAGATCATGGCCCTTCTCAGTTCTAAACTCCCCGAGGCTCTCTAGGATACACATAACTTACAACCTTGCTCAGTGGCCCTGATTTGCCGTGGGCTGAAAACCAAGCTCAGCCCAGGACGCTCAGCTCCACCTTCTCCTCCAGCCTTACCATCTGCACCCTGAACTCCGGTCCAGCAGACACAACTCACTCCGTCCCAGGCCTCCTGCACACACCATGCCCTAGGCCTGGAATGCCTCCCTCCTATCCCCACATTCCCTCTGAATGCCACCTTTTCTATGATAGTTCTCAATTCAAAGTTGGATTTGCCTCTAAATGGTCAGGTGAAACTATACCTTTCTAGTGGCATTTATCATTTCTCCTTTTGTAGTATTTTAACCACTCCTCATCTTGCCCATCACTTTTTCACTGACAAAAACACCCGCCCCTGCATTATGCTATTTTGTCCTCATCTCTGCAATGGCCCTGTGAGATGGGGTAGTACCACTACCCTCTTTGAACAGATAGGGAACGTGGCCTACAGGGGGACTAGTTCACCCAACGTCTTACTCTGGCTCAGAGGCAGAGCTGGACCTGAAGCCAGGACTCCTCCAATTCCATGTCCAGCTCGCTGCACCACACCCCTCATATTTATATATGTATGTTGTTGCTGCTTGAGCCAACACCTGACTCCCCATGAGACTGTGGGCCCCATAGCTCCCAGTTCTAGTCCTACCCAGGGGGGCACTCAATGAATATATAATTTCTGGACAAAGCACGATAATCACTTACCGCATACCCACTGGCTGCCGGGGGCTGTGCATACATTCACCCTAACCTTCCCAACAACTCTATGAGGAGACTGGGTTTTAAGAGTTGAAGTGCTATGCTCAGGGTCCCACAGCTGGTAATCAGTGGAGTTGGCCTATGAGACCCAGAGGTGAGTGCTTCCAACTGTAATCTCTGCCCTGTGCATCCTACAGGTAGACCCAGCCAGCCAGAGAGATCACACCCCAAGGCCCAGAGGCAGGGGGCCAAGGGTGGGCAACTTGACAGTCAACAGGAAGGACGGGGGGCTGGGGGAGTATGGTCCACCTGCTACACCCATGATGTCCACACTCCACAGCCTCACGGGTGTCTGTGCAGTGTGATGCTAGCAGGTGAGAAGAGGGCTGAGGGATAAGGAGAGGGGTTGGCAAGTATTCTCCAGCCCCCAACCCCCAAAGAGTAAGTCTGGATGGGGACATTTCTGCCCATTCTCCCCAGGGCAAGGACTGGATATGACTGGAGCCACGCCCCTTTCCTCAATCTGCTATTCCTATGACTCTGTATGATGTCTTTCACTGTGTGCCACTTATTTAAATGTTGTGTTTGTGTGTGTGGTATGTATTTGCAATTGTATCTTTGTGTTGTGTTTCCGTGCATTACGTTTGTGTGCAATTTGCTGTTGGTGTACTCTGTTTCTCTTGTGCGCCTGTGTTACTGTGTGTGGCTCCATGCCTGTTTGTCTACTTTATGTGTATGTTTTGTTGTGTGTCCATGCTGTGTACACGGTGTGTCTCTCCTATGTATCTATGTCCATACTCTGTAATTGCCTCTTTATTGTGTGTTGTGTCGTGTGTATCATGTGTTGTGAATTTGTGTTTGTGCCGTGCGCGTTGTGGATCTGTTTCTGTGTGTGCTCGCTACACCGCAAGTGCAGGATGTTTGTGTGTTTCTGTCGTGCGAATCCCGTTTGGGTTGTTCTAGGTCTGTGTCTACGCAGGGAGTCCGTGTGCATCTGCACCTCCCCCTGTGTGTCTGTGCCAGCTGACGTCTGTGCCCTGCGCGCAGAGTTGTGTTTCCTCAACAAGTGTGTGCCGGCTCGGAGTGCCGCGCGCGCCTCCTCGTGTGCCCGCGTTGTGCCTGCGCCTCCGCCGGGCGGTCATGCCGGGGCGCAGGCTCCGCGTCCGTGTGCGCTCCGCCGCTTGTCTGCGTCCGGCGCGCGGTGGCGGCGGAGGATGCGCGCCCGTGGGGGCGGGGGCGAGGGCGGGGGCGGAGGCCGGGGCGCGGCGCGGGGGCGGCCCGGGGGCGGGAGCGGGCGAGCCGGCGGGCGGGCGGTGCTGCGGGGCCCCGCGGCCGCGGGCTCCAATGGCGAGGCCGGCGCGGCCCCCGCTAATTACATAAGCGGGACGTCAATAATTCGCGGGAAAACGCGAAAAAGATGGCGCCCCGCGCCCGGGGGGCCCCTTCCTGAGCGCCCCGGCCCCTCCCTCCTCCTCCGCCCCCCCTCCTCCCCGCGGCGCCCCCGCCCCGCCCCGCCCCCGCCGAGACCCCGACCCCGGCCCCACGGGCGGACACTCGGCCGGGCAGCCGCGGGCCGAGCGCAGCCACCTCCGCCGCCGATGCGCCTGGTGGCCAGACTCCAAGTGGGACCGGCGGACACGCAGCCTCGCGGTAAGTTTAGCGCTGCGGGCGGCCGGCCCGGGCCGGGGGACTCCCCGCCACACTCGCCTTTCCCTGCAATCATCCCTCTTTTGGAAATTTCCTGAACTTTGGCGGGTCAAACGCCTCCGGGGGCGTTGGAGCCCTGGGAAGCCGCGCGCCTGGGGGGTGGAGAGGGGTGAACGGTGTCCGCGGGGTGGCGGGAGCCCCGCCCGGGTCCCCGAGCCTTTGGGGGGCGTGTGTGACAGGTCGCTAGTCCTGTGCCTAAAATCTTTATTTTTCCTGTTGTGTGTGTGTTGGGGGGGGGTGGCTTGGAGACCGACGGGGGCGTTTGGGATTTTGCTCACGTCCGAAGTCAGGCTGCGGCAGGATTGGGATGGGGGAGGCTTGGCGTCGGAGCGACTAAAGAGAGGAGCGCTTGAACCCGAAGGGGGTACTTCTGCAAGCTTTTTCCCCTCCCAAACACCCTTTTTAAAAAGCCAACGGCCGCCCTGGGAGAGGCCCCTGCGCATGAATCATCCTCGCTTCCTGCCCCCGCCCGGCCCCGCGATCCGGGTGCCGCGGATTTGAACTGGACGCCGACGGGAACCCGCAAACAGGCATTTCTTTGCAGATGGGTTTGAATCAGCCAATCACAGCCCGCGGGGGCCCGCTCCGGGAGGATGGAGGCGCGGTTGGGGGGGCCGCCACCCGAGGGCCCCCGCCCCGCCAGGGGGGGTGCGGCGACCGGGCCTGCTCCCAACGGCGCGGCGGGGGAGGAAGCGTCAGTTTGTGAACCTGCCGCGGGCCCGGGCCCCAGGCCCGGCGGGCAGGGACCTTGCAGCGCCTGGGAGCCAGGTGGCAGGGAGAAGGCAGAGATTTGGACTGCACAGCCTGCCCGGTGCCTGCGCGGTCTGCCCTGGAGAAAAGAGAGGAATGGGGGGGGGGGGGAAGGGGCGGGGGCGGGGGGGGAGGCAAGAGGGGACGTGGCCGCGCCACCATCTGGAGAGTGAAGACCCCAGCAAGGCCCTGCCTGCCCCAGGGCCCTTGACATGCACACACATGTATTCCATTTCATATGCTCACTGACATAAGGCTGTAGACATCAAACACAATCTCACAGGAGTACACACACACTTACAGGGAAAAAGACAGGACTCTCTCCCTGTCTACAGGTAATCATAACACCAGGTGCCCAGCGCCTTGGCAGAGGAGGAGGGGACCAGAGTAGCGGGTGCAGGGAACAGAGGGATGCTGTGTTTTTGGCTTAGTGGAGAGTGTGTGGAGGGGCCTGGAGCCAGGTGAGCCCAGATTGAGGAGGAGGGGGCCGTGGGGGGGCTTTGAATGCCATTGAAGGTACTGGGGAGCCACAGAAGGTTTCTGGGAGAATAAGAAGATGGGAATTGATGGCCCTGAGGAAGAGTCTGGTGGGGAGGCAGGAAACAGGGAGTGGCCTGTTTAGCACTGGGCGCTGGTGGTTCCATTCCGAATCCCAGGTGCCCAGCATAGGTGAGTGGGCACAAGGCTCAGGAAACAGTTATTGAATGAATGAATGGCCCAGGCAAGATGAGGCCTGAACTGAGACCAGGACAGGGGGATGGAAAAGAGGAGTAGGGTGCCAGAAGTCACTGTGCTTGGCTGCTGTGGCAACTCATCGGTTGGAGAAATCTAAGATGCTTGGGGGTCTGGGGACCATAGTAGTACCATTAGCAGGAAGAAGTGAAAGCAATGGGAGCGGCACATTTTGTAGGATGGTGAGAGACAGATGTGGAGAGGTTGGCATGGCAATGACTTCACTGCTTGGAGCTGGTTTGCATCTGAGTAAAAGCATAAGTGAGTTTAAATGTCCCAGAATTGGTTTCCATTAAATCATCCCATAATTGAGAACAGAAAAGGAGATTACAGAAGACACAGATGGCCAAGTCTATACCAGTTCACAAGCCACCCAGGAGTTTTCCTCTCCAGGTGAGTTTTCTCTGGCCAGCTCTCAGGGTAGGGGTCAGGGGTCTGAGAACTTCCCGCTGCTCCGCTGGAGAAGGTCCTCCACTTAGAGAACACGGAGTATGTTTGCTTTAGGGATAAAACCTCTGGCTGTGAAGCCAGGGAGTGAGGTTCAGGCCCCCCTGGGCAGGGAGATTTTGCTCCCTGGTTGGTTGAGAGAGCCTTTCTATGTAGAAGGCTGCATGGTATGGGTGGGGAGAGAGCAGGACTTAGAATCAGCTCGCCTGATTATGGACCATGACTCTGCCTCTGACCCCATAGCCACTTCCCCTTGCCAAACCTCAGTTTCCTGACCAGTAAAATGGGCATAATAATGCCTCCCTCACAGCGTTGTCAGGAGGATCCAGTGAGGTGATAAAAGCATCTGGCACATAGCACAGGTTACATAAATGGTTGTTTCTTTCCTTCCTTCCCCTTCTCCTGAAGTAAGGAGTAAAAACCCCTTTCTCTTTCTCTTCCAGTGTCAGTGGAAGCTGATGGAGAATCGAGGTCTGGACCCAGGGACTCGGGACTCCTATGGTGCCACCAGCCACCTCCCCAACAAGGGGGCCCTGGCAAAAGCCAAGAACAACTTCAAAGACCTGATGTCCAAGCTGACAGAGGGCCAGTATGTGCTGTGCCGGTGGACAGATGGACTGTATTATCTCGGGAAGATCAAGAGGGTAAACCTTTCCTCCCTGGCCCCAGTTCCCAGGCTCAGCATCTCTCTGCTCATCCTCTGGTCTCGGCCTCAGACCAGTGATGGAGGGTGGGAGATTGCTGGGAAATTCCCGCCTTGTCCTTATGCTCCAAAGCTGAAAGTGGAAGGAGGCGGAGCCTGCAAAAGCAGGTGCCGTCCTTAGGGTCAACATCTTTAGAGAAGTGCTCTGTGAGCCTACAAAACAAAACAAAATCAGGTTGGAGAGGATCACAAACAATCACCTGGCCTGTTCTGTCCTCGGCGTTCCCGCCAAGTTGCCATCCCCCAGTCCCTGACTGCACAACTCCAGTGAGTGGGTGTGCACTACCTCCGGAACTGCCATCCTCCTTCCCCTTCTAGCCTGGCTCTCCTTTTTGCAGCACAAGGAGCGGTCTAAACCCTCTGACCTGTGGGGACAGAAATGGGAGAGGAAGACCGTGTTCAAGTGGCTTTTCCCCAGCTACTGTCTCACACTGCCCCTCCCTCTCTCTGCCTCAGGTCAGCAGTTCTAAGCAAAGCTGCCTTGTAACTTTTGAAGATAACTCCAAATACTGGGTCTTGTGGAAGGACATACAGCATGGTGAGTATTCCTGTGATTTCAGGCACCCCCCACCCCCCACCCAACCCCCGATCCTCTCTCCGCCTCTCCCTCCATTTTTTCCTTCTCTCCTTCTGTCTCTAACTTCTGGCATCTGGCCTTGTGTTTGGAGCCCCAGGCGCACCTGAGGTGCTGATCGGATTACCAGCTGTACATTTATGTGGAAACACACTTATGACATCTATCATCCCCTTGAGTACTCCTACCTCATGAGGGAGGCAGGCAGATGGAGAAAGTGGCTCAGGGAGGTGCTGGGAGAGCAGGGTTGGGTCCCAGGCCTGTGTTTGCTTCCTTGCTGCCCAAAGCTCTGGGTCACTCTGGGGCTAGGGAACAGGGAAGGGCCCAGGCAATCAGAATTGTCACCTTTCGGTATAAGCACAGTGTCCCCTATCAGCATGGTAAGAAAACTAGGGAGGCAGCTCTCTCCATGGGGGCAAGACCAAACAAGCGGATATGAACCAGGCAGGGTGATGATGGACTTACCTGGATGGAGCTGGGCCAGCTCTCTCCGTGGGGGAAAGACCAAACAAGCAGGTATGAACCAGGCAAGGTGATGATGGACTTACTGGGATGGAGCTGGGCCAGTTTTCAGAGTTGAAAGGGAGCTGGGTTGGGTACCATCCCTGCCCTCAGAGAGCTGACACTGTCTTACAGAGATGACAGATTGGAGGCATTCTTGCCACCTTTCTCCCTTGCCATGTACATGACAGACATCACTAATCAATCACAACACTTGTAAATTTTCAACATGGAGTTCCAAGCAGCCACTACCAATCAGAGTTACCGTGAGAGAAGAGACTTTTTTTTTTGCCATTTATGCTCTAACAGGAGAACCGACATGGCGGTATGTGGGGAAGAGGCAGGTTTTAGGGTCCAGTATTCCTCGGACCAAGATATTCTAGCTCTGCCACTTACTGCTGCATATCTTTGGGTGAGTGACATAACCTCTGTGAGCCTGTTTCTTCATCTGAGAAAAAGGAGACTGAACGTACTGGCCTCACAGTGTGGTTAAATGCTTAGCCCAGTGCTGCTGAGTTACAGGGAGGCTGTTTCTGAAGAATTTGTTACCGTAAGAGATGATTTCAAGAGCCTGCCAAGCAGAGGCCACAGAACCCAGCCAGTTAGTCGAGCTTCCAAATTGCCTTTTTCTCCAAGATGTTGTGGCTAATACAGGCTGATGCTTCTCCAAGCCCCTCTCACCCTAAAGGTATTATTTAAAAATCCAAAGCAACGAGGGTCTCCTCTCCTGGGCTGCTTTCTTTTTGAAAGCAGAAGGAGCCAGCTGGTGAGGAAAGACAGTCCAAACCATGGATAGAAGTAGCACACCCTGAATAGAAGGCCCACTGTGTGCCAGGCACACAGTGTTCACCTGGGGAACCATGTGGCTCCCCAGCTAGATCACTGCTCCTCACAGGTAGGACAGCAGCCCTCTGGGGTCGCCCAAGATGAGAGCATAAGGCTGAGCACGCTATAGTTACTGATCCATCACTTCATTAAGCCAGTGAAGACTTAACTGCGACCCACAGTGGGTCCCGCCTTCCTGGGAGCATATTCAGGGATAAGAGGCAAGAGACCATTTATTCAACAAACATGTCTTGAACACGTGTTATGTGCCACACCCCATAAGAGGTCCTGGGGACACAGAGATGAACAGATACCTTTTCTGCCCTTACAGAACTTTCCGTCTGCTAGGGGAAATGAGACAGAAACACACATCAAAATGTATCTTACTTTATTCATTCAAACCCTTTAGTCATAAGTACATATTTCTTCTTCAACAACGCCAAATTGCAAAGGAAAAAAAAAGATGGAGAGGGAACCTGTAGATTAAAAGCAATTGATCAAACTTAAAATTGTTATGACTTTTTTGAGACAATTGGATATGTGAACACTAACTGAATTTGTTGATATTAAGACTTATTTTTAATTTTAGGTGCAATAAAGGCGCTGTAGTTTTTTTTTTTTTTAGAGTCCTGAACTTTCAGCGATATGTACTGAAATATTTAATACAGGAGGTGGGGAAGTGAGTGGGAATATAGTCAAAACAAGATTGGTCGTGAGTTCATGATTGTTGATAAGAACGTGGAGTTTCATTGTAACGTTATGTTATTATTCCATAATAAAATTTTTAAAAAATTATTTAACATAAAAAACTTTAACAAATCAAGTTAAATTAAGCAGAAGAGGCAGCATGATGTGGTAAAAAGGACAAATAATTTGATGTCAGATAGCTGCGAGTTTGAATCCCCCCCCTCCTACTTACCAGCTGAGCATGGGACTTAACCTCTCCGAGCCTCAATTTCCCCATCTTTAGAATGGGCTAATGGTAATAGGCAGCTCAGACTGGTTGGGGAGATTCAGTGAGTTGGCCTATGGGGCCCAGCACTCAGTAGAGGCTCAGCACCTGGAATGTAATTTTAAAACTGCTCTTTCCTGTGAGCCCGACCTGACCCTAGAGGGCCTCTTTCTTTCAGCTGGTGTTCCAGGAGAGGAACCCAAGTGCAACATCTGCCTGGGGAAGACATCAGGACCACTGAATGAGATCCTCATCTGTGGGAAGTGTGGCCTGGGTGAGTGTGATGAGCAGGGCATGGAGAAGGCCCAGACCTGTGGGTCCCCATTCACCACTGGATCGGGACCTGCATCGCCTCAGACCACTTGCGCCTTAGCTGGCTTCCTGTTTCTTTTGGAGCTCCAGAGTGACAAGGGGCCAGTCTCTGCGAATGAGGGCCCAGGGAGGTGATCCTTGGGGAGAGCTGGGGCTTCTGGAAAGTGAGAGAAGTTATGCACTTTGGAGCCCCCGTGGGTGGAGAGGATGGGTAGGAGAGATGGGGCACAGAGGCTGAAGCCAGACCTTTGGTGCTTCCCGCACTGGGCCAACGCTGGCTCTTAGTGGCCTGCCTGGACACCAGCCTGGCTGCCTGGTGAACATCACCAGCCAGTCCCCTGGCAGCTGGCAGGCACACAGCTCCTAGGACTTGCCGCAGCCCTCCCCAGCCTGCCGCCTCTGGGCTGACTGACCTCGGGCCACTGCTTCCTCGTGGGCACTCACCCCCTCTCCTTTGCCATAGGTTACCACCAGCAGTGCCACATCCCCATAGCGGGCAGTGCCGACCGGCCCCTGCTCACACCTTGGTTCTGCCGACGCTGCATCTTTGCGCTGGCTGTGCGGGTGAGCCCTCCATCCTTCCCACCCTGCTTCTCCCCATCCTCCAGTCTGGAAGCCCAGAGACTCCCTGGGCTCGGGCCTCACTCCTGGTCACAGAGCCTGGCTTTGGAGGCAGACAGCGACTGCCACTTAACAAGCTGTATGTCCTTGTGCAGGTTCCTTAGCCTCCCTGAGCCTGTTTCCTTGGCTGTTAAATGCATACAGGTTTGGGGACTTCCCTGGTGGTCCAGTGGTTAAGACTCTGCACTTCTAATGCAGGGGGCGCGGGTTCGATCCCTGGTGGGGGAATTAAGGTGCCACATGCTGTGCGGCCAAAAAAAAAAAAATGTACTCTTTAAATGGATACAGGTTTGGTGTCAGGAGTAGGAGGCCCCCAACAAATAGTGCTTTACTATTAAGAAAGAAAATCCATGTAAGCGCCCACTCTCAATATGTGTTGGTTATTATTGTTACTTTTATCGTTGTGCTTATTACTATTAATATTATTGAAAATGCAGCTCCTTGGGGATAGAGAGGGGATGGATCTGGGATTGATGAGAAGAGGCTTTGTGCGTTTCTGACTACACTGGAATATCTTGTTCCACCTGGTCGGCACTAGCCTTGATAGGGAGCCACGTGTGGCCCAACCGGGACCCCCGCGGGTAACTCGGCCCTCATCTTCCCGCAGAAAGGCGGCGCGCTGAAGAAGGGCGCCATCGCCAGGACCCTGCAGGCTGTTAAGATGGTGCTGTCCTACCAGCCCGAGGAGCTGGAGTGGGACTCGCCCCACCGCACCAACCAGCAGCAATGCTACTGCTACTGCGGCGGGCCGGGAGAGTAAGGCCGCGGGGGCGGAGCGAGGCGGGGCCTCCCCGAGGGGCGGGGCGCGGGGCGGGGCCCCAGGGAAGCGGGGTAGGCGCGGCCGGCTGGGGGAGCCGGACCCCCAGGGAAGAGCCCGTATCCTCCCTCAGGCCTCGGGGATGGCACCTGAGCGCGCGCGGGGCTCGAGAGCACAGGGCTAGCGCTCTCCGCAGGGGGGTGCGGGGGAGTGGAGGTGTTTTCTTTGGGCACCGTGGAAAAGAAGGCAGTATTGAAGAGTGCTTACCAGACTGGCCCCCAGTGTCCAAATTTTCCCAGCCCCTTAGAGCTGTGCTACCCCTGAGCCTCAGTTCTCATCGTAGTTTTCCCGCGACGTGGTGGTTGTGAGCGGTGGGTGAATTAGGTCATTCAGGTAAAGGCTCACACAGTGCCTGGCACTTGGTAAGCGCTTTAACAAGTGTGAGCTGTTACTGTTGGTGCATGGACCTTGAGATAAACCTTCCCGTTGCCAGAGTCAGTGAGACAGGCTGCTGATGAGATAGGAAGGTCCTTTTCCCTGGAGGTGCGCAAGCGGGGGTTGGGGGGACTACCTTGGGGACGCTGTGAAGGGGGTTCTTACCCTGACTATATGTAGGATGGGAGTCTTTGATTGATTCTTCCTTGTGGCCTGGGCCTCCATGCAGCCATGGCTGATTGAGCCTGTTCCCTTGGGCTGACTGCACCAACACTGTGGGAGGCACCACAGAAGTGAGAGATGGAACCTCTGCCCTCAGGAAACAGCCTACCCGACACCCTGAAGTCCTGAGTCTCATCCCCAAGTTCTGCTGACAAGCACTAGGGGTCTGGAGGCTGTGCTTACGACCTAGCTGGGTGATCTGGGCAAATCACTTGAAGTACTTCATCTCTCAAGTGGGATTAATAACCTTGGCCCCATCATCCTTCCGTGGGTGTTGAGGCCTTTGGGATAACAGATGGAGAAATGCTTATAGAGACCTTTGCAGCATTGAGGTGGTGGTTCTCAATGCTTACTGGGCAGAGTTGCTCGGGTGATTGTCAGAAGTGTGTCTCCCAGGGGCTACCCCAAAGATTGAGTAGGCCTGGAACGGGTCAAGGAATCTTCTGCATTTTAACCTGGACCCCGGGTGATTCTGATGCAGGTGGTCCAAGGACCACACCTGACAAGGTGTGAACAAAGCACTGACTGTTAATTAAGAAAACACCTTTTTGGTTTTCATTCTTATTCAATGAGTAGTTGTTGAATGGTTGTGATAGGGTAGATACATTACCAGGTGAGGGGCTTATAGGAGCCTTTATTCTCCCATGAAGTCTCCAGGGCAAACCTTTCCCCATCAGTAGTGTTTGGGAAGCAGTGTGTGAGGCACAGACCAGAGACGGGGGCTCCAGTGTGGCACAAAGAGCATGGGCTTTGAAGTCAGGGAGGCTAGGATTTGAGTCACCATCCACCACTTGCCTCCTGAGTGACCTTGAACAAGCTATTTAACCTCTGACTCACCTGTAAAATGTGGACGGCAGCCCGTGTTTGACCAGATGGTGAGATCAAATGATATAGCTTATGCCCTGCTGCCAGGCAGGGCTTCCCCTGGCACAGCCCAGTGCTCAGTAACTGTGAGTTCTCTTCCCTTTCCCCCGCTGGAGGGCGAGTTTGTGTTGGGAAAGGTTGCTGAGGCTGATCCCTGGCTGGGAGTGTGGGCCTGGCTGACCCTGGCTCCTCTGGCTCTCCAGATGGTACCTGCGGATGCTGCAGTGTTACCGGTGCAGGCAGTGGTTCCACGAGGCCTGCACCCAGTGTCTCAATGAGCCCATGATGTTCGGAGACCGGTAGGTGCTAATCTGGTCTGGCTCAGCCTTGGGGGTGAGGTGGGGGGATGGGGGCAGCAGCTGCAGCAACTCCTTCAGGTTGCCTGCCAGGCCCTAGACCCCCAGTGGGGGGCTGGGACAGTGTGTCCCTGTCTACAGAGGCAGCTCAGGGTGAGGAGGCCTTCCCAGTAGAGGGACACGCTGGGCCACATCCCCAGTCGCAGCCCCACCTTCCCTAAGCCCCAGATGCTTCAAGTGTCTGGGGAAGGGGGAGAGACACAGGCCCTGCGCCAGCCCTGACCCCGGGACTGTTGGAGGAGGCATGGGGGAAATGGATGACTTGATCTGGCTTCTAACCAAGGGGGCTAAGCTAGTGGAAGGCTTATGTGTGTCAAACAGGATACTGTGTGTGTCTTGGTTGGTGTCTCACGTGGTTTGTGATTGAGTGTGTGTGTGTGTGTGTGTGTGTGTGTGTGTGTGTGTGTGTGTGTCAGGCAGCGGGGAAGAGGGTGGTCCCTGCAGCCCAGCCTAGTTCAGCTCAGTCTGAACTCAGCCACACTCCAGGGCAGTGATATTTGGGAAAGGGTTTGAGGTACAGGTTAGAAGGGGTAGGGGAGTAGTTCTTGGTCCCTGTTCTGCCCCATCTGTATCCCCTCCTCAGAGGGAATGAGGGCGATGCTGACTATGGGAAAGCAGGCGGGGGGTGAGGGTGCTGGACCAGGGTGGGGTGTCAGAGCCGCTCCTACCACAGGCCCCCTTTTCAACCACCCACAGGTTCTACCTGTTTTTCTGCTCCGTGTGCAACCAGGGCCCAGAGTACATCGAGAGGTTGCCCCTGCGATGGTGAGAGGGTGGAGCTTGGCCCAGGCCCACTCCTGTCCCTTCCCAGTTTCTCCCTTCCCTCCTCCCTCCGGGAACAATTCCATTTCCAGCCACCAGGTCCCAGCCTTGCCCCTGCCCTTCAGCCTGGACCCAGGATGCTCCAGCCCTGGCTGGACAGGCTGCCACCTCACTCTGGGCCCGCCTCCTTGCACCCTTGCCCAGGGTCGATGTGGTTCACCTGGCCCTCTACAACCTGGGGGTGCAGAGCAAGAAGAAGTACTTTGACTTTGAGGAGATTCTGGCCTTTGTCAACCACCACTGGGAGCTCCTGCAGCTTGGCAAGGTATGCAAGACCATGGGACATCAGAATGGCGAGAATCCGTTCCACAGTGGGGTTGCCTAAGTCCAGAGAGGTGAGAGGTTTGCCCAGGGTCACACAGCGCCACACCAGGATGTGGGTCTCTGAGCACAATTCTTCAGGAACACTGGCTGTCCGTGAGGGCTGCTGAGTGGGGGACAAAGACCCAGAGCCTTTGAGCCGTTGCATCTCTGAGTCCAGGCATCTGAGCCTGTTCCCTGCGAGGAGCTTCCTAACCCAGGCTTTGGTAGTGGGTGGGTTAGGGCCTCACCAGCTCAGCTGTAGGGAGCTGGGGGTCGAGTCTGGCTGGAGGAGATCTCCCTACAGAGATGTGTGACCCACCCCAGATTACCTGGCTAGGATGGAAAGTGAAGTGGGCCTGCCCTCTGCCGGTCGTACTCTGAATAGCAGAAGAGATCACCAGGGGTCTGGGAGCTGGGATTCACGGAGTGAAGTCACAAACCAGAGACTTTCAGCATGTCAGAGGTGGAGAGCTGAGCCAGGGCTTCCCCAACCACTTCCACGGCAGGGCCATGCGCCCTTTAATGACACCCTCTGAATCCTCTCCACCACATCCAGAGTGAGGCATCTTCTCTGCTGACTGCCCCAAATCCTTTAGTGAAATAGGGCTTTTTTTTTAAAGTAACCTTTATGCTCGGCAGAAGTTCTTCATATAGTAACATCTTCATTTACAGTATTTGATAATTTATAAAAGGCATACATATTATAAAGCCCTAAAAGATAGGTAAAGCTGGTATTTTTTTAATAATTTTTTTCCTGATTTATTAAAAAAAATCATACATATTCCTGGTAGAAAATTTTCAGTGTAAGAAAGTATACTTAAAAGAAAACCATCCATACTCCTGCATCTCACCACTCAGAAACATCCACTGCTAACACACATAGGTGCACATAGTTCAATCCTCTCATTTACGTCTATTTTTCTTTTTATATGGCTTAGATTATACAGTATTTACAATTTTTAATTGAAGTATAGTTGATTTACAATATTATGTTAGTTTGAGGCATACAGCAAAGTGATTCAGTCATATATATATATATGTGTGTATGTGTGTATATATATATATATATATATATATACACACATACACACATATATATATTTTATCCAGATTATTTTCCATTATAGGTTATTACAAGGTATTGGATATAGTGCCCTGTGCTATACAGTAAATCCTTGTTGTTTATCTCTTTTATGTATAGTAGTGTGTATCTGTTAATCCCATACTCCTCTAATTTATCCCTTCCCCCTCCTTTTCCTCTTTGGTAACCATAAATTTGTGGGAATGTAAATTGGTGCAGCCACTATAGAAAACAGAATGAAAGTTCCTTAGAAAACTAAAAATAGAGCTACCATATGATCCAGTAACCCCACTCCTGGGCATATATTCAGAAAAGATGAAAACTCTAATTCGAAAAGACACCTGCACCCCAGTGGTCATAGCACTATTTACAATAGCCAAGACATGGAAACAACCCAATTTCCCATCAATAGATGGTTGGTTTAAGAAGATGTGGTGTATATATACAATGGAGTATTACTCAGCCATAAAAAGAATGAAATATTACCATTTGCAGCAACATGGATGGACCTAGAGAATATTATACTAAGTGAAGTAGGTCAGACAAATATTATGTCACTTGTATGTAGAATCTAAAAAATAATACAAATGAATCTGTATACAAAACAGAGACAGTATATACAATTTTAAGTCATTTTTTTCAGTTTACATTGTATCATAAATACTTTTCCATGTTATGAAAGAGTTTTTAATCAACATTTTTCATGGCTGCATGGTTTCCACCATAGTTTACTTACTTGTTTCCTTCCTGTTGGGCATGTAGTTTCTTTGCCATCATTAGGAAAATGATGCGGTGAACTTTTTTGTACATAAAGCTTTATTTGTGTGTCATGTCTGTATGATAGGTTCCACGGAGCAGCATTACTGGGTCAAGGGCATGGACATTTTTAAAGCTCTTGATACATTTAGGACAGGAGTTATTCTCCTCATTTACAGATGGGGACGTGAGCTCAGAGGTGAAAAGACTTGTCTGAGATCATGGAACAAGTCAGTGGTCCTCACCTGGAGGACTCAGAGCATCAGGAGATTGAGGGGAGGGTGGGGACAGGGGATGAGGCCTTCTCAGATGCCATGTGCCAGGTCTGACTGTCCTCTGCCCTGCCCCCCGGTAGCTCACCAGCACCCCCGTGACGGACCGAGGACCGCATCTCCTCAACGCTCTGAACAGTTATAAAAGCCGGTGCGTGCAGGGAAGGGAGGGAGTGCTGTGGGCCCCTTGACAGGTTGGATTTCAGTTAAAGCGTCTTCCTACCTCATAACCTTTGTACAAGCTATGCTCCCACCTGGGTCTCCCTCCACTTCTCTTTAACTCTATGAATATTACCCGTCCTTCAAGATCAGGGAGCACCCACTTCCTTTGGCATGCCTCCCCTGACCACTCCAGCAGCCAGACACATTTTGAGACTGGACTCAGCTCCATAGGGGCTGCAACCCCTGCTCTCTGAGGTCTCCCCTGCACTAGCCATCTATGGTTCTGGGCCAGGCACTGAAGCACGGATTCATCACCTGTCCCCAGCCCATGTCTGCCCATCCACTCTACTGAGTTCTTCTCAGAACACACGGCTGGCATGCCCCTCGCTACCACCACGGAGAATGCCCAAGCTCCTTAGCATGGCATTCGAGGCCTCTTATGATCAGACCCTGCCCATACCTTCTGCCACGGACACTTTGCTTTATTTATTCTGGGCGCCAGCCATTCTGAACCCTTTGCTTTCCTACTCAGTGCTTTTGCTCACACTCTTTCGTCACCTAGGATGCTCTTCAATGCCTTTCATTCATTTGTTCCATCAATGACTATTTATTGAACTGCTCTGTGTCAGCCCTGTGTAGGTACTGAGGACACCGTGAATAAGACACAGTCCCTGCTTCTGTGAAACCTCCCCAGACATCTCTAGACAGAATTATCCACTCTCTCTTTCATCTTGTCACGGTTTGGGGCCCAGACACAGCCCTCTACTTGAGTACATGGGGCCTCCTTACCTCTCTGTAGACAGTCTCCTGAGGGTAGGACTGTGTGGTTAAGTCACCTCTGCAGCCTCATGGCAGCTCAGCCAGTGATGAAAGGGTGAGGGAAGTGCCTGGAGGTGCTTTCAGTCTCCTTGGGGAGAGCAGAGAACAGAGTGGTGTGGAATCCAGTGTTTTGACCATAGCATTCCACGGGGAGCTGGAGGAGGGCTTCCTGTAGGCAGAGCCCTTGGGGCTGGTTGAGGCAGAGAAGAAAAGGGAGAGGAGCAGCAAGAACCACACACAAGACAAGGAAGGACAGGGAGGAGCCACCAGCTACATTCTCGGCCGCCACCTGGAGCCCCTGGTGGGCTCCACAGGCTTTGAGGAATCAGTGTCTCCACGGGCCACTCTGGATTTTAGCTCTGGGTCCTGGGAGGCAGAGAGGGAGGTTTTAACACTTGACTCTCCTCCCCAGGAGGATGGACGGACAGGCTCCAGAGCTTTCTCCTCTCCCTGCCCACCCCCAGGTTCCTCTGCGGCAAGGAGATCAAGAAGAAGAAGTGCATCTTCCGCCTGCGCATCCGCGTCCCGCCCAACCCCCCCGGGAAGCTGCTGCCCGACAAGGGCCTGGTGCCCACTGAGAACGGCGCCTCTGAGCTGCGTAAGAGAGGAAAGAGCAAGCCTGGGTCAGTGCCTGGGGCCCCGGGGCCGGGGCCGCAGCCGACCTCGGGTTCTCTGCTCCCGGCTCCAGCTGCAGCCCCCTCCGATGGGCTGTGTGGTGGCATCCAAGTGATCAAGGCAGGCCTCCAGCCAGTTAGTCCCAGCTGGAGGCACCCTGGACCGGCCAGTCAGTGGCTGAGCCGGGACCCCATCCCACGTCCCCGCTCCTCCAGCCACAGCCCCTTGTGGCCTTGCTTGGAGGGAAAGTCAGATCACGGGACGCAGTCTTGCTGGCTTAGGGCTGAGGCAGAGAGGTCAAGGGGCAGTCAGTGTGTGAGGGGTCCCTAGCGCTCCCGGCTGAGCCCAGCGCCCTCTTCCTGGCGTCGGGGGGTGGGGGGCAGAGCACCTGGATGCCCGAGGCAGGAGAGGCACCTCCTCTCCTGCCTGCCCACTGTACCCCACCACCCTCGCATACCTGCTGCCCCAGAGGACACCCCCCCTCCCCAGGTCTCCTTGTAAAGGAGAGCCTGTGCCCACTCCCACGCTGTGACCCCACCCCTGCCCAGCCACTCCTCTCTCGGGGCCACCCTCTGGGCCTTCAGGCTCTGACTGGGCCACCCTTTCCCTTTTCTGTCTCCACAGTTTGTTGCCTCATGAATTCCAGCAGCAGAAAAGGCGAGTTTATAGAAGAAAAAGATCAAAGTTTTTGCTGGAAGATGCTATCCCCAGTGTTAGTTTCTCGTTTTCTCACTCTCCACTTTCACACTCAGGGTCAGCACATACTAGGGATTCCTGTGCAGAAAACTAAGTCCCCCAGGCTCAGGGGACTCTCCCACGTCCCCGAAAGGATCCTTTTACAGCTGGTTAAACAAGGAAGGGCCAGGCACTGCAAGACTCCTCCTTTATCTCCCCAAGTTCTCCCAAGAACCCAGAGCGGGGCTGGGCAAGGGCAGCTAATATCCTTGCCTCCACTGTCCAGGTGGGGAAACTGAGGGCCCAGGAGGGCAGTGACCCTCCTGAGGTCACACCTCAGGCAGTGGCAGAGCCCAGCCCAGAGCCAGGGCTCCAGAGCATTCTTGCCTTCTTCAGTAGCCCTGCATCCTCACTGAAGCCCTCGCTGTGGGCAGTAACATTAGACGTTGTCTCCCCTGGACCATTTATAAGGCACCTTCACAACTGTCATTCCATTCTGCCGCGCCCCCTGACACCTCTTAAGAGTGAATGAAGCTCAGAAGGGGTTACTAGCCACCTTTTGCAGTTGAGGTAACTCAAGCCCAGAGATGGGACAGTCAGACAACTGGCCAGAGACAGAGCCAGGACTAGAACTGACATGACCCGGCTCCCTGGTCAGGACAGGAAAAAAGAGGAAGTGACAAGCGTGACCCTCAGAAGGCCAGCTGGCCCCGCGCAGCCTGTGCGGCCCTCAGCGGGGAGGAGGGCGCTGTGGAAGGTGGAAGTGATGCTTTCCGGCTGACCACCCCTCCCTCCTGTGTCCACAGAGTGACTTTACCTCGGCCTGGAGCACCAACCACCACCTGGCCAGCATATTTGACTTCACGCTGGATGAGATACAGAGTTTAAAAAGGTAACAGTGAGGGACCCGACAGAGAGGTCTGCTCTGGAGACTGGGATGGAACCAAGCAGGGAGACCACCATTCCTCCAGCCCTGGAAGATGTGAAGCAGAGAGCCTTTGGAGGGAGGGGAAGCTCCCTTGGGGTCACTGAGTTAAAGGGTCCGCATTGCAGAAGGCTGCCTGAAAGGTCTGTCTGCATTAGGGCTTTCAGCCTAACACCCACGCTGTAAGCCTGCAGGGCTCCCGGGGACAGCTCCGCAGGGCAGCGCTCAAGGCCTGCCGAGCCCAGCCCTCCCTACCTCTCCCACTTCTCCTTGCCTCACGCCTGATACCAAACTTGCTGCGATCACCCCACATTCACGTTCCTCCAGGGAGCCTTCCCTAGCCCTCCCCAGGCTGTGGCGGACGCTCCTTGTGTATTCCCACAGAGCCTCGTGCTTGGTACACCCAAGGGGAGGGGCTGCATCCATCGTTTTATTTCCAGAACTATTAAAGGCCGTTTCGTGCTTTCCTGTAGGCGTGGAGGAGGGAGCAAGGGCTTCAGTCAGTCAGGCCTGGGCTCCAGCCCCTCCTTAGCAATCGCCAGCTGTGTGACTTTAGCAAAAGTCTTTAACCTCTCTGAACCTCCTCACCTGGTCCTGCGTGGTTGTCAGGAGACTCCAAATCCTGTGCACGAAAGCACTCCCGCCCTGTAAGGTGCTGCACGAGCGCCTGGGATCATGTTCGTTATCATCTCTAATGACTGTCACAGTGCTGATGTCAATGCCAGGGGAGGGCGGTCAGGGAAGGCTTTTGTGACTCCTTGGACTTTGAAGGCTGGTTGGGTAGGAAACGTTCAGGAGAGAGGAGGTGCCACTGCAGCTGTGGTGGCGGGAAGCTCAGTGGGAAGGTGGCTTCGGCTGGGACAAAGGATGCATGTGAGAGGGACCAGGAGATGACTGGGAGGTCCCAAGGGGCGCTGAGGATCAGCGGCTGGCTCACCCTCTCCTCCCTCTTAGCGCCAGCTCAGGCCAGACCTTCTTCTCCGACGTGGACTCCACCGACGCTGCCAGCACCTCCGGCTCCGCTTCCACCAGCCTTTCCTACGACTCCAGGTTAGCCTCCCAGCACGATGGATTCAAGTTCCGTCGCTCCCCCCAGAACCCCCAACCCCATTTGTGATGTGTGGCTCACTCTGTGCATCGGAGTCTCAGGACCTGGCCGCCTTTAGGTGTGTGAGGGTCTGGGACCATCCGGTTCTGAGCTGTGGGCATTCGGGCTGCTCCTCTTAGCCTGCTACAGGTTACGTGACACCTCTTGCTGGGCAGTTTCAGATCCAGGGTTCTTCCATTCTGGGGTTCTTGGCCTCTGTTTGCCATGATTTTGCAATGTCTGTGCCTCTGACTGCAGGGTCCCCTGACCCTGGTTCTTGGCTGTCTGAACCTGGTGTCTGTCTTGTGGGTCTTTAAGGAGAAGAGCCTGGTAGAGGGGAAATGGCATCCTGCAAAGTGTAAGGACTAGGAGAGGGGACAGAAATCCCTGGAGGCCTAGCTAAGGGTACAGCCTGCTTGGCAATAGCTGGTCCTCAGCAGCAAGGGGAGGGTGGTGCTGCAAAGCACACAGACAACTTTTTAACTGAGGCTCTTTTAACTGTATTTAGGATACTTGAGGCCCTTGCAAAAAGTAGAATTTTTAAAGTATCGATGTAATGCCCATTGAAGCGTGTCTTGTCTCCAGACATCTCTTTCTCTGCTGTTGCCTCTGTACTTTCTTTTATTTCTTTGGTTCTCACTAGCTCTTTGGGTCTTGGTTTGTTTCGAAGTACCTGTGAATGTGTACCTCTTCTTTTGTGTGTGTTTCTTTACCCCCCTCCACCTCTTTCTGTCCCTGTGGAGGGGAGAGGGGAGGAGAGGGGATACATGTCTGTCTCCCCGTCCCTACCCCTGTGTGACGCCTCCAGCTACAGTGAGTGCAGGTGACGGACTAGGCAAGAGTAAGCAGGGCCTCTGCACCGCATGGCTGCGGGAAGCGCAGAGGACGGTGCTCCTGGACTCAGGCAACACTGAGCTCCTCAACGTAAGAAACACGGTTTTAGAGCTGGACACACCTAGGTTTGCATCCGGGCTCTGCCACTCCCCGGCTGGTGGTTTCTCCTCTGGAGCCTCCTCAGGGCTGTTGTAGGGATCCAGGGGGATCATCGGTGCCCAGGGCCTGGTGCCCGGAGTGCTCAGGGACAGGGACTTGGTGGGATAATCCCGTTTCATTCCCGTCGTCCTCCTCCTCCCCTTCCGGTGCAGACGGACAGTGGGCAGCCGCAAGAGGAAGCTGGCAGCCAAAGCGTACATGCCACTGCGGGCAAAGCGGCGGGCGGCCGAGCTGGGTGGACGCTGCCCCTCCGACAGCAGCGCGGAGGGGGCCTCAGGCCCCGAGCGGCCCGACGAGGGCATCGACAGCCACACGTTCGAGAGCATCAGTGAAGATGACTCGTCCTTGTCCCACCTCAAGTCATCCATCACCAACTACTTTGGCGCAGCCGGGCGGTTAGCCTGTGGGGAGAAGTACCAGGTGCTGGCTCGGAGGGTCACGCCCGAGGGCAAGGTTCAGTACCTGGTGGAGTGGGAAGGGACTACCCCTTACTGACCAGCCCCCACAGGATGCCAGCAGTCCTGGAAACCAAAGGGGAGACAGCGGAAGCCACAGGCTCCCCAGTTCTCTCCAGGCTGGGGTGGGGGAGGGAAGCAAGACGGAGCTGCAAGTGCCTGGCCAGAGCCCTGCCTGCCTGCCTGCCAGGGCTGTGCCTCCGCCGTGCCCGTTCTGCTCTCCGGCCTCCTCAGGCTCACCACCTCTTTGCCTGTGTCTCTGAGGTCCCGCTGGCTACTTCTCAGCGTCTCCACACACTCCCTCAAACTGTTTACCTGTTCCTCTGAATTAGTGTCCTGCTGGCTCTGTGGCCTGTTCCTGAGGCCCGAGTCTTCGTCCCCAGTGCGTCCCTTTACCTTTCCTTCCCCTTTTGGGTGTGTGTGTTTACACACCCAACCCTCCACTGGACATCCTTACACCTGACCCATCCCAGGGACCACATAATGAGAACAGAAACCTTTGAGAAAGACTGGGTGAAGGTGGGTAAGAGGATGCCTTGAGGAGCCCTTCCCTCTCACTTTCCTGCCTCTCCTTCTGCCCTTGGGAAGAGGTGGTGAGGGTGGGAGAGAGAATGCCTCTGCAAAGCCTGTGTGGCAGAGGCCCTGGGACTCTCAGGATCTGAGGCGTGAGGAGGCTGGGTCTCTGCCTCCGAAGGCACCAGCACCAGAGCCCAGTTATTACGGCCCAGAGTGCAGGCTGCAGGCGTCAGCTTCTGAGACCCGTGTTCCCTCCCCTGGCCACATCCCTCTCTCTGTTACCATGGAGCTGGGCCTGGCCTTGCAAACCTGAGGCTGGAGGAAGGGAAGCCGTGTCCTGCTACACCTCAGACTGTCTCCTCTGCCTCCCACCCCCAGACTCACCCCCCCACACATAAGCTTCCATCTGCGTGTGTGCTTTCACCTCCAGGCACACACACGGGCCCCGGCCTCCAGGTGTACACACACCACACACACACACACACACACACACAGCCACACATTCCTTCGGGTGCCAGCGTGGCTCCTGCCCTTGGCTTTTCCTTGGCCCTCTGCTGGGGGCCACGTGCTGCAACTCAATGTGAACGTCCAGCACCTGCCCGTGAACCAGCTGTGACCCTAGAGGGAGGCACGGGGGACTCATACCCTCTGCCTTATCCCCTGCCCCGTTCTGAAACTGACAATCACTTGTGGGGCAGGCTGGGATTTTTTTAAAGGGCCTGAGTCATTAAGTCCCCTCAAAGGGAAGCCTTTGTCAGTGGGAGTATACAGAGTTCTTAGAACCAACATTAAAACTCAGACCCACCTGGAGGGAGACCAAAAATGGGAGGGGGAGGAGACTCCTCATTTTTGCTGCTTCCAGAGGTATTAGAAACTGACTCACTTGATTGATTGGAAAGAAGTGCCTTGACTGGGGCGAGGGCTGTACCAGATGGGGACCATCCTTGCCAGCTGCTGCCGTGGCCTCCAGCTCGGCTGGGTTTTGGAGGCTGCCGGCGGCAAGGTGAAGGGGGATGAACAACGAGCTGAGAGCAGCGGGCCTGGAGCTGGTTTTTCCATTAGGCTGACCCCCTCCCCATCTGTGGGCATTCAGGGGGGTCCCTGAGAGAGTTCAGATGCCCCTTGCCTCAAACCTCAGCCCCAACAGTGCCTTTCAACTGGGACCTCACCTCCTGTACACAGCCCACCCACCTCCTTCTGCTTCCCAGCATGGTCCAGGCAGGAACAAGCTGGTTGGGCCCAGTTCTCTCCCTTCTCAGCTCCACAGCTGCTGCCACTGAAGCCCCCAACTGGGGCCAGGTGGAAGGGGAGCTGAGAAGGCAGCCCCCAGCCGCCTGATGTATGGGGCCAGATCTAACCGGGGGCCTCCGGCCTGGCTCCAGAGAACACAGCAGCCTCCCAGGCCTGCCTTCCAGGCTTCTGAGAAAGTGCAGGATGAACACAGCCTGTCAGTGTACCTGCACCTCCTCTACTCAAGCTCCAGAGGCTCTGGCCTTGAAGAGGAGGAAGGAGGGAGACAGTGTCTTCCTCACCTGGAGGTCAGTGTGAAGGCCTGGCAAGGTCACACCGACTCCACACCCCAGCATTTCATTCATACCTGAAAATAGCTGCATTACTGCCAACTGACCTTATCATAACCCTGTGCACCTTCGAAAAGATTTATGGTTTTGAATTGCTGCTTTTAATAACATTTGTTATATTAAAATTATAATTAATGTGTCTGATTTACAATTTAAAGGCTCACTTTGAAAAACTGCCTGTCATTCCCCTAGTGAAATATCAGCTATTGGGTACCAGGACGAATTAGCTCTGGTTTCCTGGAAGGTGAAGAGGAATGGTGAGACCCCATCCTCTCTCTGGCCACCGTGCCACTCCTACCACCACCACATTCTCTCAGCAATATTCTCACCTTTGCCACCAGAAGGATGTGGAGCCTTTTTTCTGTGAGTACCTGACCCATGGGGGCAAAAAGCATATGCTGAGGGCCACAGAGAAGTGAAAGCTGGGGACTGAATTTAGAATGTGACCCTGTGAAGATGCTTAAGTACAGGCACTGTAAAGCTTCATTCAGAGTTCGGAAGCACACAGTTGTAGAAATCTGAAGTGCATTCCTGGCCTGGCTCTGCTGGTTGGAACCTGCACTATTTTGTCAGGTTCCTTTGCTCCAGTTCCTCACCCTTCACATGCCTGGGAGAATCCCTGCTGTATTCAGCACCCCAGATATTGAGGGAACCCTCTCACATATAAATGTGATGGATTACCACCTTAAATAAACTTCTCTAAATCGGGGGTAGTAGTTTAGAGAGAGAAAAAGAGGCAGCATGAAGGGACAGGAAAAAGCTACAGGGAAGTGAAGGCTATGAGTTCAACTGAACTCTGTTTTCAGAGGTTAGTGTAGCATGTAAAACCCCGAGTGTTAATGTCTGCCCTTAAAAATCTTCTTTAACTACAGCTTCCGCTTTTTCCTACCACTCTTTCTGCTGCAACCTTATAACTGCCCTTGGAACAAAACCACAGTTGGAGCTGGGGCCGGGTAGAGGATGGGATTATTCTCTGGGCTGAAATCAGTGTAATGGAATAAAAAGTGAATGGCACCAAGCATCCAGAGATCTGGGCTCTAGTCCAAGTTCTACAGCGAATAGGCCCATAGACCCTCCTGAGGGCAGTGGTCCTCCCCAAGCTGGGGAGTCCCTGTTCCTGTGCGGTCTACGTTAGTGTTTACAAATTTACAACACACATCTATCTACCTTTAGAATTTAGGAGCAAGAAATTAGAATTCTCACAAATTCCCTAAATCATAACTTAGTCTTAAAATACTGTGAACATTCTTCATACTTTCCCCGTTATTACAGATATCTGAAAAAAAAAAAATTAACAAATAGGAATATTAAGCTTAGTAGAATTTAGAAAGAACTACAGCCTCTAGGGAATACTTAAACACTGGAAAACACCGGTGAACATTATTGGATAGTATTCAAATAACGTAACATTCAAATATCCTAACGAGGTTAAGAGTATATAGAATCATGTGTCAAAATTGCCAAATTAAGAGTTTATTTTGCTTCCAAAGCTTATTTCTTGGAACACTGCTCATAGGATTTGTATAAAGTACACTATGTGTATAAACGTATCTTATTTGCAAGAATAACTCACAGTTTGCGGCAGACAGGGCTAGACACACCCTCTTATGACATGCCAACAATCACAGGCAAGACTGACTAGGTGGAAACCATTTCTCTTCTACATGCTCCTGTCCTGGTTCTCTTAGTCTTCAACTCTATGTTAGCATTTCTTGCTCTAGTTTTTTATTTGATGAAGCTGGATTCCCTCAAACCAGCAACGTCTCTATGCTTTTAAGCTTTAGTATTCACAGATAAAATTTTACTACTTTTTCACATTTCCTCAACTGACTCTCCCAGGGATTCTGGGATCAAAAAACATAAGTTTCCTGAGAAACGCTGGGAAGGAATTCCCGCGTGGAAACCCTGATGCAGGTCCTAGCCCCAGCTCCCACAGCATCATCTGGGAGGACAGTGTGGTAGAGTGGCCAAACCATGTAAGTTGGAGTCACACAGACCCTAAAAATCATTAAACTCCTCTAAATCCGTTCCCTCATCTGTAGAATTGAAGATATTATTACCAACATCCAGATCTGTGGGGAGAAGTAATGCAATATATCAATACCAACTACCACACAGATGTTTTAGGAACAAACAACTCTTCCTTAGAGGTGGCTACAGCAGGTTCTCTGGGTCTTTGGCCTACAAAGGGATACATCCAACCTCTTTGAAAGAGGCAGTAAGAGCATCAGATTTAGAATCAGAGACTTGGGTTAGGAG
The DNA here is from genome assembly GCF_009873245.2 of Balaenoptera musculus. NCBI lineage: Eukaryota > Metazoa > Chordata > Mammalia > Artiodactyla > Balaenopteridae > Balaenoptera > Balaenoptera musculus. The sequence goes on along the minus strand of NC_045790.1, from coordinate 102,561,938 downwards.
CCTAGTTCTGCCATTTACTTTAAGTGTCTCCTGCTCTCTGACCTCAGGTTTCAACTGCAAAATGAGGATAACATTGACTTGTAAGGATAAAATAATGTTAAGAACCTAGGGCAGTACCTGGCAGAGAGCGCTGGTGTTTTGTCCCTGTCTTCTCCTATTTCCTATAGTCAGCTGTGACACTGTGACAAAGGAAGGCCACCAAGAAACAGTTTTCAATGCACAGTCGGCACAGAAAATGAACCAATGAAGGCCAGAGATAGAAAGAAAAACCTCCTTTGGAATTAGTCCCACCTAAAAAATGTTGAAGGAAAAAAAGTTGGATTTTGCCACCTCCATAAATTAGGAAGTAATTGTGGACCATAGAGAAAGCTTTAGCTATTCAAATCCTTGAAACATCAATTCAGGAAATATCTGCCAAACCCAGTGCAAGAGACCAAATGGATTCAAACATATCCCTCACCTCGAGCAGCTCACAATCTAGAAACGGGACTGACTGTGACGCACAAGGATAACAGGACATCAAGGCAGGAGAGATTCCTTCCAACCGGGAACGCCACGCCTTGCCAAGGAGACTTCTTAAGCACTCATGCAGAAGGGTGATCAGGAAGAGGGGACGGCCTGAACACAGGAGTAACAGCACAGCATACTGGAGCACCCACGTGCCAGAGTAGGTGAGGATGGAAAACTGAGTTGAGGCAAGGCTCCGAAGGGCCTTGAAATCCAGACCAAGAAATTGACTTTATCGTGAAAGCAATACGGACAGTCCATTTGGGGTCCCCAGTACATTTTCGGTAGGGTTTACTTTACACAAGATTTTCACATGCACCAGAAACATCTGTCGTAAATAAAGAGGACATCACCATTATCATTTTCTTTCTTCTCCTGAGGCAGCCCACCAAACTCCCCACTATCACAAACAGGATCCTCTGGACCTCTGAAAGGGGCTCAGCCTGAAGTCGCTACAAGGTCTTCATGGAAGGGCCCTTGCAGATCCTCCCTCATTTTATATCTAGAGGAACTAAGGTCCAAGAAGCACAGAAGGTATCAGAACCAGAGCCTGGCAACACCCTTCCCACACACCCTTCCCTCTTGAGAAGGAAGACCTAGGATACCGCAGATGTCTGTGGACTCCCACCCAAACTGCCCATGGTGCCCCCAGAGTGGAGTCACCTTGTGACAGAGCCATGGAAGCAGCCTAGATCAGGTCTCTCTTCTCACCCCACAGGGATCTTCCCCATGCAGAAGACACCCGTGGAGCAGGTTTAGGAGAGCACCAGACAGAGTGAGCAGCCTTGGCTATCCCGTCTGTAACTCAACATGCCACCCACTTTCTGGACCTCACTGCAGTTCAGTTTCCTTTCCTATAAAATGGAGACTGGCTTAGGCCACTGGTTTACAAACTTTTAACAACAGAAACTTAGCTCAGTACATAAAAATAATAAAAGCACAGTTGCACTGGTTGAAGTATGAGTAGCCCCCAGGGTACCTTCTGTGAACCCCTGGGGTTCTGTGGGGCAAGTCTGAAAAACACTTGTCTAGCAGTCCCCCTGGGTTCTTCCTACTTCAGGATGCTCAGTTTCAATGCTCAAGTGGAAAGGTTAGTATGGTGGGCTCAGAACCCATGTCTCCACTGAGCAAGGCACCAGAACCTTCTGATGTCTGCCCCTTCAGGCTAGGAAAGAGTCAAGACCTACTCCCAATCCGTGAGGCTATGTCTAAGCCCTAATACTCCCCTAGTCCTACGTGCACTCAGGAAGCCCACTCCTAGTTCCTCAGGACTCAGGAATAACAAACACCATCTTTAGCTAGAAGAAATAAAATCCTGCTGGTCCCTGAAATTCCACCATTAGCAATTCATGCTTTTGGATAAAGCACTTCCAGTTCCCCTAGGAGGTGGCATTCACCCCACACACTTCTGGGTGACAGGTCAACAGGTCCATTCCTCATGAGAGGCAGGAGAGTAATAACATACTAGGCACTCAGTATAGGCTCAGTGAACGTAGATGACAAACCTCACCCTCACTGCCGCCTCCCCTTGGCCCCCACACACACTCACCCTCGCCCTCCCACCCCCAGCCACCTTTACGCATGATGCACTCAGAGACAAGATCCACTGGGTTCTTGCTTGGCCTGACTGGCCCAGCGTCCTCTTCCAGCCTCAGAAGCCTTGGACCGTCACCCTCCACAAGTTACTTAACTCCTCTGTGCTGACAAAAGCATGGAATCCAGAGATGTGAGGGGGCAGAAAGAAGCCTCCCCTCCCCCAGAGAACAGCTGATGAAGGTTAGAGTCAGCCAGCAGGAGGCACAAAGAGCCCCCGCTCATTCCTCCGCCATGCCCTCCTCCAGCCACTTTAAATAGTGCACATCTCCTTGGTCCATGGGAAGACTGAAGACCTCTGGGATTTCAAAAGGATGCACCAACCTTTGGAAAGAAAGCGGAGCTCTGTGAGTGACCAGGATTAGTCAGCCTGTGCTACACAACCCAACTGGGCAGCCTCACTTGAGGCCCTCCGTGATACGCCTGCAGCCCCCTGCTCCAGCCCCACAGCCCGCCACTCCTACACCTGTTACCCATCCGTCACCAAGTGATGAGTTAGGCCGGATGGCTCTGGAGTCTCACAGACATGGGTTCAAATTCTAAGCCTGCCACTTACTAGCTATGTAAGCACGGACAAATCACTTAATTTCCCTAAAGGCCCTGCAAAAGAGGGGATAAAAATAGTACCTATGTGAGTGGATTGCTGAGGATTAAATGAGACAAGGTATATAAGGCACATACCTGGTACACTGGCGCTGTATGCATTCAGTAAATGTTAGCTACTGTTTTTATTACTATCCTTCACTCATCACTGTGCCTTCCCCAAACAACTCCCCCTTCCCCTGTACCTCTGTATTCTCTTCTCCACCTAGAAAGTTCTCCCTGTTCCTGCTGATAAATCAAAAGCCTCTCTGTTCCTCAAGGCTCAACTCAACCACTGACCTTTCCCCAGGGATCTTCCTTGACCATCCAAACCCACAGCAATCTCTCCCTTTTCCCCATTTCTTTCACCTAGTCCTCGGCATAAAATGCCAGTTCTCTTCACTTTCCAAACTGAAAAAACATAAGGCCTTGGGCCTTGGTCCCATCTGTCACACAGGAGTAATAATCCTCTGCTTCTTTTTTGCTGAATTAGGCACTGTAAAGTTCTCATGACATAGGATGCTTACTAAATCACAACATCTGTATGTATAGGTGCTTAAACATTAGCAGTAAGCTGGGTAATTTTATCTAATGCCTGAGAAAAATGAATTTTCTTATTTCATGGATACCTAGACCAGTGTATGTGTTTTTATAAGCAGACATACAGAATTCAGTGTATGTATGTCTGAATAGCATTCAGTATAAGACATTTTAATAACACTTTAGTAGTAAGAGCTGTCACTGATACAGCAATTCATGTGTATACTTGACATAAATTCTTTCCAATATGCGTAACAACCCAAGGTACTAGTATAGTCCCCATTTTATAGATGGGGCAACTGAGGCACAGAAAGTAATTTGCATGCACTTATGCTACAACTAGCAAGTGGAGGAGCCAGGATTTGACGCTGGAGGTCAAGCTCTGGGGTTCACTGTCTTAACCCCGAAGCTGTCTTTCACCAGTCAGGCTGTAATATCTCAACAGCACTGGTTCTACCAAAGATGCCCTATTTCCACACCTGCGCTAAGGCAGTAAAATGAGGGCCTTCTCTACCAATAGATCTGAGACCCAGTATAGCCATATAACCATAGAATCCTGCCTGGTTCCCTAAGATGTGAAAGGAAAGGGTTTTATCATCCAGACAGGTGACTTGCATTCTGGCTGCATAGGAGAGTCAACCTGGGTGCTTTGAAGAACACCATATTTGATCCCCATTCCAGATGAATTAGGTCAGAATCTGAGGTGGAGCCCAAATTGGTAATTTGAAAAAGTCTCCATGTGATTATAATATGTAGCCAACATCAAAAATCACTGGTTTAGACCAGAGAATCTCAAGCTTTTACTGTGCATAGGAATCACCTGGGGATCTTGTTAAACTGTAGTTTGATTCAGTAGGTTTGGAGTGAGTGTGAGATTCTCCATTTATGGCAAGCTTCCAGGTGATGCCAATTATTACAAAACTATACTCTGAATGATAAATAAGGATTTACACCAGTGGTTCTCAAATGGAGTCCACTGACCACTGGGGAACTCCAAGCCTCTTACAGGAGGTCCATGAGGCCAAAACTATTTTCATAATAATACTAACTGTTATTTATCTTTTCACTTATGTTGACATTTGCGCTGATGGTGCAAAAGCAATGATGGGTAAAACTGGTGGCACCTTAGCATGCATCAAGACAATGGCACCAAACTGTACTAGCTATCACTGTAGCTATCACCACAATACTTGCATTTTAAAAAAGTCAAATTCACTTAAGAACATTCTTGATAATATGGTAAAAATTACTATTTTTATTAAAGTTTGACCCTTGAGTGTGCCTTTTTAATATTCTGTGTGACAGAATGGGAAGCATACATAAAGCACTTCCGCTATATACCTAAGTTCAATGTTGTCTTAAACTTGTCTGATTGAGACACAAGCTAAACTAGACTTTTCCCAAAGAATACCATTTTTACTTTCAAGCCTGAGTAACCATCATTTGTCAGTTTTACAAATTAAGGTTACTCAGGTTTGAGTATTAGGTAGACATTTTCTCAAATATGAACAAAGTGGGCCCATCACTCAAATGAAGACAATTTATATCATTTAATGCCAATCAAAAAATTCATGTTTTGGGGGTTGGGGAGGGAAGGACTGGGAGTTTGGGATTAGCAGATGAAAACTATTATATATAGGATGGGTAAACAACAAGGTCCTACTGTATAGCACAGGGAACTATATTCCGTATCCTTTGATAAACCGTAATGGAAAAGAATATGAAAAGGAATATATATATATATATATATAAATGAATCACTTTGCTATACAGCAGAAATTAAACACAATATTGTAAATTTAAAAAAAAATTCATGTTTTTAAGCAAAAATCAGAAGTTTGGAAAACCTGAATTTATCATCATGAGCTTAAAAGTGTCCCAACACTTAAAGATGCTTTTGACGAGATCCAGCTCTCTTATTAAGCCAGATTTTGCAAAAATGTAAAATGATGCCATTCTTCTCACTTTTTTGTTTTTTGGAAAATATGGTTACTTTCCATAAAAATACATTACTAGCATACCTTGTTTTATTGCACTACACTTTATTACAGATACTGTGTTTTTTTTAGAAATTGAAGGTTTGTGGCAACCCTACATCAAGCAAGTCTATTGATGCTACATTTGCTCACTTTGTGTCTCTGTGTCACATTTTGCTAATTCTTGCAAAATTTCAAACTTTTTCATGATTATTTTATTTGTTATGGTGATGTCATCAGTGATCTTTGATGTTACTATAATTGTTTTCTGTTTTGTATTTTTAAATTAAGGTATATACATTGTTTTTTTAGACATAACGCTATTAACACACTTAATACACTGCACTATAGGCTAAACGTAACTTTTATATGCACTGGGAAACCAAAAAAAAAAAAAACCACGATTCACTTTATTGCAGTGGTCTGGAACCAAAGCTGCAATATCTCTGAGGTATGCCTGTATTTATGTTAATATGTAATTGTTCTATTACTGTTATTTTAAATTAACTAAAAATACATATTTTAAAAATTTCTCAGCTTTAATTTCTAATACAGTAAACTTTGATATAACCCATATAAACAAAGGTCTTTGGGGTCCTTAATAATTTTTAAAAGTGTAAAGGGATCCTGAGACCAAAATTTTGAGAACCGCTGGTTTAAAACTCACTCACTTTACAGATGGAGAGTCTGAGGGACAGGGCCATACCCAGGGTCACATGGGAGGCTGGTGACTAAGCTCTAGGTCTCCTACTTCTCAAGCTCACTCACTTAGTTCCCAGCATGTCCCGGCTGGGAAGAGATTGCACTATTACCTGATGTAGCTGGATAGCATATGGACCTTGGAAGTCTTTGTCTTTATTAACTGTAAAAGAAAGAAAAAAAAAAATCACTGCTTCAGGAGCTCAGCCCCAGCTCTGCAGCTGCTCATTCATCTGGCTGTTTAGGAGACAGCATTCCTCCGGGTCCCCAGGCCCTGTTAGTAGCTTACAAATGAACCTAGGGCATCGTATGTGGGGCAAGAACCTCAGCTAATTGATCTTTGCTAATTTTTAATTGGAACCTTGCTCTCACTCTTTCCCTATCAAGGCCGCATCCCCCGATCCTCACTCACCAGCAGGATTTCAGTGGCTTCTTCTATTTCTCCATTCCAATAGTATCTGGAGAAGAGAACAACAACAACAAAAATTATCATGCTTACAAGATGAGTTCAGTGAAATAAACCTGGCCCAATTAGGTGACTTACTAAGGTGGAAACTTTAAAATCTTTCCAAGCCCATATAAAAAAGCCTAGAGTTGGCCAAGGCCCTACAGGTCATCTAGTCTAAACATTCTAATGCACGCTTCTAGCACCTGCCTTAACTTTCCTGGAGGTGAGAGGCTCACCATCTCCTGAAAGGTTTTCACATGAGATGGTTTTTCTTATGGTGTGCCAACATTTGCCACCCAGTTGTTTTCCCCAACTTCCACATGAAGAACCACCTCAGGACAGCCCTACAGAAACTCCTATATGTTCTCTCCTCTACACTGGGCATCTCCAGCTTTTTTAATGCTCATCCCATACTCTTGGCTTCCAGGCACCTCCCCATCCTTTGCACTGGTGCTCTCTGTATCACTGACTCTCAAAGCTGAGTGCCCACCAATGGGTAAATGAAAAAGCACAGGAATATTCAGGGAAGAAGTAAGCCTTATAAAATATGGAAACAGGTCCAAAAGTTAAAAACAAAGTCAGTGACAATGTTTAGAAAAAGAGTACGAGAACAGCATCATGGGAAGGGAAAGAAATTCGGCCTGAGAATGCCTATGCTGACCCAGGGCGAATCTAAGATGACTTAGGCCATTGGCCTCATCTCACAGAGCTGCGGTAAAAGCATGAATTACAAGGAAGGATGAACATATGAGGGGAACAGTGGGCTAAAATTCTGTTCTAGCTCCAAAGCAGTAGCTCCCAGACTGCCTTTATGTGAATCACTTACATAACCTCTTAAAAATTCAGATTCAAGCCCCATCCTCAGGGAGACTGATTGAGTAGATCTAGGAGGGAGCTCAGGAATCCAGAGCATAGCCAAATTTGGGAGCCCTAGCTATAGGTGATGTGAGCCACTGAGGGAATGACACTGCTGGGCAGGGGAAAGCTTTCATTATATAGCACTTTTCTGTTCTAACCTTTAGAGCAGACGTTATTTCTCTCCTTCCCTCCCTCCCTCTCTCTCGCTCATCAGGGGAGGAAGGAGATGAGAAACAGGCTGATCAGAGAGATTAAGGCACAAGACAAATCCTGCACAGCTAGTACTGGGCTACTGACATATTTTGATGAGGGAAATGGTGCAGACCAGGCTTAAGTAAAGGAGCTGATGAAATGAAAGGCAGACAATACACAGAAACAGCCTGTCGCATATGCTAAACTCTCAAAGTTTTCCAGAGAATCCAAAAGTAATGGAAATTATAATCTTGGATATCCCTAGTTGGCTTACTCAGGGATGGAATGCCCAGTTTGACTTCTTTGCTAAAAGCAAGCTAATTGATTTAAACAAAGAATGTGCAGACAAGATTCACTGTTCCTAAACTGTAGATTTTTTTCTCCCTTCTCTAAACACAGCCTGTTTTTGCTTTTGTTGAATGACATAAACCCACTGGTTGATTTCCTCTGAATAGAAATTGACAGTGAACTATTGATTAATTAAATGCCTTTGAGTTGTTCTTTGACAGTTCCCCATTAGTTCAGTGCTCTTTCCACCAGGCAGGACCTGACCTAGCACTCCCGCACCCTTCCACAGGCCACAGCAAAACTCACAGTGAGGATGCCTTAGGCAGGATGTTCACAGAGGCAGTCAGCTTCTTATCCAGTATAGCCCTAAAGCAAAGAGAGAGTGACAGTTACTGGGGCAAGTGTCCAGGAGTTCCTGGGAACTACTCAGGAAACCTAATTCTAAATAGATAACCATTTAGAGTGCCCCTCCCAACTCAAACCAACATGTTTCATAACTACTGTGCACAGAACCTCTGAAGACAGAGTTGTTTATAAGTCCTTCCCTGGGTGGGGAGAGAAGTAGGGAAGGCAGTTTTAAAGGACAGGCCTAGTCTGCTTGGGGAATGGGAATTTATTAGTAATGACGGAGAACAAAAAGACCTGGATTCCAATCCAGCCCTGCAGAAGGATGGCTGTGTGACCTTACGCAAGCTCTTTCTTTCATTCCAGAAATAAGTATTTGAGCACCTATCCAAGACAGGCACGACCCCCTCACTCAACCTGACTCCTGCTGTACAATCCGAGGATTGGTTCAGTCGGTGGTTTCCAACTCTTTCCACCACCAAAAACTCCTTTTATTATGTCACCTTCTTCTCCTTTTCTCTCTCGGATATGTACTAGGCTGACAGGGTTTCTGGTCTGTAGATATCATGTGACCACATGGAACTGATATAACTCCAAGGAAAAGCAAAAAAAGGCATCCTATCCTATGTCTGTCTTTGGCAAATACAGGCTCTTTTCACTTTTTATTTTTGTGAAGGTTCCTACCACAACCCTAAGAGCACAATCATCACCACCTCTGCAGACCTCTAAAAACTTCCTTTGACAGACCACAGGTTGGAATTCCTGCTCTGATAGTCTGATTCCTGTGCAGAGCCCTGGTGAACACAATAAAAAGTGCCTGAACTAGTACAAGTGTCACAGAAACAAAAGCACCACCAAGTCATCGATGCAAAGAAGTGTCCCCAAGTATCAAACCTCAAGCCCTCGGAATCAGGCAGGCCCTGACAACCCCCTCTCAAGTCTCAGGCAGCCAAGGGGGCCCGGTCTCAGTTCTCTGAAGTGTGTGGCCCCTGCCAGATACCCCTAATCTGAGCCCTGCTTACTGATCTCTCCTTCCCTTGACCGCTGCCAAGAGAACTGACCTACTTTCTCTTCCCCTGAGTTCCAGGCTGAACAGTGCTCTATTTAAGGCTCCACATTAATGTGGTATCACCACCACCCTCATTCCCTTGGAAAGTTCCAGGTGGTAAATAAATCTCTGATTGTAAGAAGAGGCACACGGCACAAATTTGTTTAAGCAACTGCTGCAAGTCTTGCTCACTCAATCAAATGATCTGCTGAGAAATTACACTTCATTGGTTCTGAAGGTGGCATGCAAACACAGGGAGTGACTTAAACCTCTAGAAAAAAATAATCCATTGCCTCACGGGCCTCCAATCTCTTTGGTAGTGTGAACTCCTCAGTGAGTAATCACAGCAACCTGTCCTTGGGTAAAAGACTGTAAAGTTATGGAGGACTGTGCCATTCAAAAAGCTCCTGTGGCCAAACAAACAAACAAAAAACAAAAACACACACACTAAAGCCCAGCAGTGAGTCATAGACGGAAAGCTCAAGCCCTCATGCTCATCTGAGCAAAGCAGAAGACAGAGCTTCTGGGGTCTCTAGAAACTGCAAAGTTCACAGACTAGAGGCTCACAGACCAGATACATGGTTTGGCTCTCTCGGCATTTAAAAAAAAATCTTGATTTTGCTACCAATATTTACTATCAGGGTATTTCACATTAAAAAAATACACATTACCTAGCTTCTCACCAAAAAATGAATCTTATAACATTTTGGACCTGTAGTCCTATAAGGTCAGATTTAGCTAGAGCTGAGCAGGGGCTACTCCCTCGAGGCATGACATATGCTTCTCGGGTCAGTCAGTTTCCACTGTTCTCCCTCTCAACACCTGGGACGAGTAAGGGTTGCTAACTACAGTCATTCTTCAGCGCGACACCCCAGTCCACTTCACTCATTTAAGTTGCCTGCTTGTGATATCTTTGTCTGTGACCCTGGCCTAACCCAATTCCCTCTCCCTACGTATGAAATCAAAGCCCAGAGAAGGAAGACTTGTCTAAGGTCATATGTGGTGTTGGCAGCAAAAAGGACACTAGAATCCAGGTCTCCTGGTTCAACATTCAGGTTTTCACCCTAGCCCCAATAAGAGATTCTTCCAGTTTAGAATGTATCTGTCAATGAAGAGCTCTAAGAACACTGCCAGGAACCAGAATGGAACTGAACCAGAACTGAGAGGCAGCAGACTGAACGCTGAAGAGCACTAAAGAAGAAAGAGCACTAAACTGGAGCTGAAAGACCTGGTCCCAGCACTAGTTCCATAGGCAGAGCGGGGGTTCCTGCCGGCTAACATTTGTGGGGCCCTCCCCACCATGTACCCACTTACTCTCCTTCTACAAATCCTGGAAGCGAAACCTATTTGCCTCTCTTCTACCCAAATCATTCATGAAAAATACAGAACAGAACAGCTGAGGGGAGAGCTCCACTGCCACATCACTCAGAACTCCACTTGAGACTTACAGCTCAGCTGGCGGGCTGCACACACACTGCAACCTCCCTTTTACACCCCACACGAGAAACAACAAAACATTTCTTCGCCGTGCCAGAGCACAGTAAGGAGAACGCTTTATGTACTAGCAACTAGGAGGAGGCCCTAAAGAAAAAAGGTAGCCCTGAGTCATGCATGGGAGCATGTAGGGGGACTTCCTAACTTAAGAGCCTTTGAATCTTTTAAACATTGGCAGTGATCTGGTTTTCTTGGCCTCCAGCAACCTGGAGAATTTTGAAGAATATAAAATTATAATTTTTTCATTAACGTAGTCATAGTTTGAATCATATAAGTTGACCATCCTAAAAATTCTTCTTGAGGTGATAAATTATTCTTAGAAACTGATTTTAACTGTTGAATACTAGATTGTAGAAGTATTTCAAGAATCTTCTTAGTAAGTTTTGCCTACACCTGCTATGTAAATATGTATGCCTATTATTTTATTTCCTTTGTTCCTTATTACATTTATACTGTTCCTTTGTAAATAAATAAATGTGCCTTTTTGAACTTGGGGCAGGAGTGGGGGGAGAGAAAATGAAAGCAACAGTCTGTAATCTAGATGTAATGGGAACCAGAGCAGGCAGGAACTTGGAGGCAACCATCAAGGTAAATAGTTGGAATGCCACAGCAGGAGCAGGTAGACCCCCTAAATCTCCCATGGCCCAGGCAACAGTAATGGGATGTTTGATACAGGCAGAGCAGCGAGCGTGGGAATTTTGGACAAAAGGCAAAACACTGTCCTAGTGGCTGGCGACAGCCAAGGACAAAAGGGAGAGTGCATGCCCAGAAGACCAGTTACTTGGGTACCCCAGCCAGTAGAATGTCCACCTGCCCCACACGCACACTGCAGAGTGCCACCTAAGGTCAATTCCTGCAGCTGTTTCTGCACTTCCCCATAAGCATAGCTAAGAAGACAAGAGAGGTCACAATTAAGAATTACAAAGTATTTAAGGAACGTCAACACCATGAGAGACTAAAATTCAACAACAAAAAAGAATTTACATGAGAAGGATAATTGAAACCAAGATTTTAAAATAAGTACAATTATGTATACTTGAAAATTGCTAAGAGAGTAGATCTTAAAGAGTTCTTATCACAAAAAAAGTAACTGAAATGATGGATGTTTAACTAACCTTACTGTTGTAATCATTTTGTAATATATACACATATAAAATCATCATGTTGTATACCTTAAATTTACACAATGTTATATGTCAATTATATCTCAATAAAGCTGGAATAAAATTAAGCATAAAATAAGTATAATTACTATCCACAGAAAGATAAAGCAAGATTATTGCATTTATAAAACAAGATCAGACAATTACAAAACAAGAGCAGTTGGTTATTAAAAACAATCTGAAATCTTGAAAAGGAAAACTATAAAATTCAGTCTAAAGAAAACTATAAAGTTCAGTCACAGAAAACAAATTCAACATCTATCTATAAGGAGTTCCAGGAAAGCGCGATGCAGAAAGAATAGAGAGAGTAGAGAGACTATATTTAACAAACTAGTACTTGAACATTAAGACAAAGAGAAACTCCTAAAAACTAGGAGAAAAACCAGAGAGAAAAAGCATTACCTATGAAGGAATGAGACCCCATTCCTGACCTCTCATCAGCAACCTTGGATGCAAAGACAATAGAGACCCCTCTCCAAGCTGATACTGATCCATTTACCTGAACTGGCCTTTCAACTACTGTATTTAGAATCCAGGCCTTAGAATCCTTCTCCTCCTGATACCCAACACCTCACAGATATCAGCTGAAGTTGTTCCCTGACAGGACCCAGAGTGGCTAATCCAGGGGTCCAGTGAGTTCAGCACAGATCCTGGGTATACCAGAAGCACAGAAGGGATTTCAATTCCTAGCTGCTAAATATAATACTAGGTCATATTTCTGGAGTAATCACATGTTCTTTTAGACAAGAGCTATTCTCCAAAAGTAATGTTAAAAAGGAAAAAATAGGGGCTTCCCTGGTGGCGCAGTGGTTGAGAATCTGCCTGCCAATGCAGGGGACACGGGTTCGAGCCCTCGTCTGGGAAGATCCCACATGCCGCGGAGCAACTGGACCGATGAGCCACAACTACTGAGCCTGCGCGTCTGGAGCCTGTGCTCCGCAACAAGAGAGGCCGCGACAGTGAGAGGCCCGCGCTTGCCGCAACTAGAGAAAGCCCTCGCACAGAAACGAAGACCCAACACAGCCATAAATAAATAAATAAAAATTAAAAAAAAAATAATAAGGAAAAAATAGACATTCTGGTTAGGGGCAGGAAAGATGGAATCAAATGCAAAGTTAACCTGTGACCATCAGTTTGGAGGCTATGTGCCCCCAAAGACCAAATTCAACACATAAAACACTGTAACTTAAGCTATCATCAAACTTCAAGAATGCTGAGTTGTAGAGCAAGAAGAAAGGGAGCCAGGAGCCAAATCCATTACCCCTCAGCCCCACTAACCCTCTTCAAAGCTGCAGCTATAAAGGAGTGAAGGGCAGGGGAGCTTCCCTAGCAGTCCAGTGGTTAGGACTCGGCGCGTTTACTGCCATGGCCCTGGGTTCTATCCCTGTTCGGGGAACTAAGATACCGCAAGCCGCAAGGCGCGGCCAAAAAAGAAAAATAAATTAAAAAAAATAAAAGAGGAGTGAAGGGTGGAAATTCAGATACAACAAACATTTTTTGAGCATCTACTACATTTGAGTTACTGGAATAAGGACTGTACATATATCATATAATTTAATCCTCTCAACAACCCTGTGAGGTAGGTGGCATTATCCTATTTTATAATTCAGGAAACTAATGCTTAGAGAAGGGAAGCAACTTGCCCGAGGTCACACAGCAAGTGGCAGAGCCAAGATTCAAATTGCTCTGATTACAAGTCCAGTGCTCTTTCCACCACAGCACAGCTGCTTTTAGAAATCTGCCATATACTTGGAATTGGGCTCCTCCTCCTCTTGTCATGGTGAGCACCTCTGGGACTGAGCAAAGACTACCTCCAAAAAGAGAGCTGGGTCAGGAATTAGGATTCTTAAATTCTCAACCTGCGGAGTTCCACTGTTCTCTTATCTTAACACCTTGCGCAAGCCACCTCTCTCTCTGGGTCGCATATCCCTTTTACGCCCCCATGTACCACTCAGCATTTTCAGGCCCAGCAGTAGGCTCCATCCAAGTGTCATTCAGCCATGCTTCTCATATCACCCCAAGCAGACAGCGGGGTAGTTCATCACTGGATGGGGCTGTCAAAAGCAAGAGGAGTACCCCACAGTGGCCCCTCTGGAGCATCCTGGTAGCTCCTGGGCCTCCTGGGGCAGCACCTAAGCCCCTTCACCATACCTGGCAATATCTCTGGCGATCTGCTCGTTGGGACAGTTGACAAAAACGATGGAGTAAGTGCCGGAGACATAGCTGCCAGTGACAACTGAAAGGAGCTGCTGGCTAAGGGTCCTGAGCATGGGGTATGTCAGGAAAGAAGCAGTCAGGATCTACACGGTGGGAAAAGAGAAGCACAGATCAGCAGTGACATGGCCAACTCACTATTTGCCAGTTCAAGCAGACTGGAACCAAAGCTGGGCATCATATTTTCATCCCTATTTCCCATCCATAAAATAATTCCTGGGATCTGTATTGAGTTTTAGTGCTTAAAGTTTTCATGTCTAGATTATTTGCCTCTGCATTTTACAAATGGTAAAAAAAAGAAAAGAAAAAATAGAGGCTCAAAAATCAAGAAACTTGCTCAAAATCACACAGCTTTGGGAATTCCCAGGCAGTCCAGTGGTTAGGACTCAGTGCTTTCACTGCCGGGTTCGATCCCTGGTAGGGGAACTAAGATCCCACAAGCCATGCAGTGTGGCCAAAAAAAAAAAATATCACACAGCTTTTAACTGAAGCCAAGATTAGGAGTCGAGTCTGGATAACTTGAAATCCATTCCTACTGTACAAAACTGCTCCTGGAGGTAATGCCAACTGGCATCCACTGAACTGCTATCATCCTATGGAGATTATTATGAATGATAAGTTCTTACACCTGTCGATGTTTTAGGGAGTTAATTTCACCTTCGTTCAATTGTGTATGTGCCAGGTGCTACAGGGAGTCTAGTGGAAAAGGAAGGCTAATTCTAAAGCAATGTGACCTGTGCTACTGTGACAGACAATTGGAGGGTCCAGGAGGAAGGCTCTACCTGTTGGGGACAGGAAAAGGCTTTGAAAAGAAGGTACTATCTAAGTTCGAACTGAAATAATAAGCAGAATTACAAAAGAGGGAGATATAATAATATGTACAAACTCAAGAGGTATTTAGGGACAGATAAGCTATCTAGTCCGCATGGGTCTTAGTCTGTGGGTAAGAGATTGGGAGGAAAATGAGACTGGCTAGAACTATAAAGGGTCAGGCTAAGGAATGTAGGGTTTGTACTCAAGTGATAAGGTGCTTTTGCAGGTTTTAAAGTAGAAGAGTAATAATATGATCAAGCTGAAGGAGGATGGGGAGTGACCAGAAGGTAGTCTATTCAAAAGGCCATTACAATGTTCCAGGAAAAAGACATTAAGATCTTGAGCTAAGAAAATGGCAGTGACACCGTGAGAGGAAAAGACAGTTAAAATATCATTTTTCTTGCTTTTTTAATGACAAACTTTTAAAATAAGAGGAAATGAAAAGAACTGGAGGACATCTTCTATTCCAGGGTTCTTTGCTGGGGGGATACAAAGGAGTCATTAATAGGGATAGAGGCAACTTGCAAGGAGTCCCACTGTGACTCAGGCAAGACTGAACAAGAGCGTGCTTCTCCTGCCTCCCAGCCCGGGGCTCACATCTCGCTCAAATAAACCTCTGTCCTCCCACTCCTATGTTATTGCCCGGCCCTGCCTGGCTCCTACTTCTTGGCAGGGCCTGAGTAGCGTTTTTATGTCTTTAGCTTCAGTTTGACTAGAAGCCTGTCTGGGGTGGGTTTCTCATTCCCTCCCACTACCTCCACCAACACCTCCAATCCAACACACTAGTCCTCTGAACTAAACCAGTGACCACACAAGAAAAAAAGAACCAGGCTTTTCAATGAAGCTTTTGGTGACAACTCAATTAGATTATATAGGAAAAAAATAAAGGCACTAAAGAGCAGGATTTAAATCCTAGTGCCAGTACTGCTGCCTGTGGTCTTCAACAAGTTACTTCCTTTGCCTTCTATAAACGTTACCTAGAAATTGGAGATTATGACATCTGTGCTGCCTGCCTCAGAGTTGCCATGGGTTCAAACAAGATAGGAAAAACAATATATAATCACTAATCCAATAAAGAAAGGGACTGTGGTTTGCTCATCACTGTGTCCCCAGGACAGTTCACGGCACACAGCAGGTTCTCAAGAAATAACTTGTAGACTGGTGAATTAGTACACCAGCAAGATGTTGATATTGAGACAAAATAGCCTTGTGAAGTAAGTAGGGCTTTTGGGTCACCCACAGAGCTTTTGGCAGAGAATCGGACAAACTAAAAAACTGTAAGGAGTCAACTACATGACTCTAAGGTGGCTTCCTGTACAGACTCTAAACAAAAGGAGTAATGGTCTGTCCCTCAACCAAAAAAACCATTCCTAAGGAAGATCTAGGGCATTTCAGCCAGCAGTTATCAGTGTAACACAGAGCTAATAGGATTAACTATAAACTCACCTAAAATGTATTGAAACTCTTGTATGAACTCATAGTCAAAAAATACTAAGAGGTACTTTGGGCCCTCGGGGATTATCTAAGATAACCCTTCATTTAACAGATAATGTTACTGAGGCAGAACATACAGAAATTCTGTGACAGAGGCAAGACTTAAATCCAAGACTCCTGCCTCCTTTTCTGGGCTCTCTGAACCGCAAGGAGCATGACCAGGAATTGATACAGTGGGCTTATTTCAGCTTCACTTAATCCAGAGCCTCTCAACTTGGGGCAATTTTTCCCCCCAGGGGACATCTGGCAACATCTAGGGACAATTTTGATTGTCATGACTGGGGAGGAGATGCCATTGGCATCTAGTGGGTAGAGGTCAGGACTGCTGCTAAACATCCTTCTATTGTACCATCAATCACACTGAAATACAGACAGTTGTTTACATGTCTCCCTCATTGGACGTGAGCTCTTTGGCCTCATACATTTCTGTATCCCCAGCACTTTATAACCCCCTGACAAGGAGTATGGGCTTGAGAAATGTTTGTGGACCATATCAACAAAGAATCAGAAGCATGAAAGGTTGGTTTGGAACCAAAAGTGGACTACAGTGTATTAGAAAGTGATATTACATGAATGCAAAATACACACATCACCATATTCCCTAATAGAAACATTATAACGGGAAAAGATTTACTGTAAGTTTATAGCATTTTCATATTTATGTCTTTACTATATACCTTTTCTAATTTTACATTCTTTTAAAATATTGTATGTACCCTTTCAATTATTTCATTCTTTTTTCGTCCTGCAGTATTTGCCTAGACTTTAAGAGATTATGGTTGACTTTACGATCTGTGTTAAGGTAGAAGGGGCCTCAGAAACCACCCAGTGGTTCTAAATTTGTAATCCACCTAGTTTTAAGGAATCTGTGAATACTCTGAAATTGACATTGTGTTTATACACTTTCCTTGGGTGCAAATCCAGACTTGCACTCACACACATACACACACACACACAAAATCAAGAAATGTCCCCAAAATGTTGAGCCACTGATTTGTGCCAGTTAATTAAGGGCCAGAGAGGGGAAGAAATGACCAAAAAGTGAGCAGCAGAGCTGGGCTAGACCCCTACGCTTGCGGCCCTCCCACACAGCTCTCCCTTCCACCACCCCCGCACCTCACCCCACTCAGCCCCCGCCCACTGCGACCACCAGCACCACTGTGGGGACTCTGTAGCCACTGCCAACCTTAACATTTTAACATACTTCAGAGATGAGAAAACAAAGCCCCCAGAAAAATGAGATGGTAACTGCACTGGAAAGAGGGAAAGAACCTATCATGTGACCCTTACATGAGAACTCACCAGCAGACACCCCTCACCACCCCAAGGACCCTGGCAGTGAAACACAGCCCAGTCACTCCTCCTCACAAGGCAGGGCATAAAGGGGTGCTGGTAATCTTCACACTCACACCACAATCTCCAAGACACAGGGTGGTGCCTCCAAGGATTTTACCGTCCACCCACTACCTGCCCGCCCCCAGCTCAAAATCCCAGGAAGAGTAAAAGAGAAATGCACCTTCTTCCCTCAATCCCCAGGCTGGAGGTTTAGAGGTGAGAGGGTTCATAGCACTGTAGCATGGAACACTCACCAAGAGGCATAAAAGGACAGAGGGTCGCGGGCAGCCTGGCAAAGGGCACCGTGAGCCCAGCCTGTCCATGGCGTCGCTGGTAATTTAGCAGCACAGCCTGTTGGAACTATGGCCTGAGGCCGAGTTGCTGGCTGATGGGCGGGCACGAAGGGCCTGAACTGCCCTCTCCCCTTACCACCTGCTGCCTGCCCCACTGCCCAGCCAGGTCCCAGCCAGGCTGGCCAGAAGGAGATAGTGGAGGGGGCGGGGAAAGAGGGAGTAATTTTTCACTGGGCAACTCTCCTTCTGGAAATATACAACCCAAGCACCATATGCAAACCTCCAACCCCTGCAAAAGTAAAAATACTAATTTTCCCTTCCCATTCTAACATACACATACCAAAAAAACATAAAATCCCCAGAGATGTACAGATTAAAAGACCTAAGTTTCTTAGATATAAAATCGTCAGCCCAAACACAAATACACATACACAAAACTCTTCCACTTTGCAGGGGTCCCCAACCCCCGGGATCTAATGCCTGATGATCTGAGGTGGAGCTGATGTAATAATAATAGAAATAAAGTGCACGATAAATGGAATTGGCTTTAATCATCCCGAAACCATCCCCCCACCCCGGTCCTTGGAAAAACTGTTTTCCACGAAAACGGTCCCTGGTGACAAAAAAGTTGGGGACCGCTCTAGAGGACCATCCCACCAAAAAAACCCAAATAAATGAAGCACACACATGGCTGCCTTCCCTTCCCTGTCCCCCACACATCACTCCCTCCTCCTAGGATCTCCCTTCCAATCCTCTCTGGCTTAGAGCACACACTCTTGCTCCTGACTGCTCTCCCTATGAACTCATTTGTCTTCCAGGCCAGCTGCTCTGTGCAGTCTTTCCCAAGGTTAATCCCCACAGTCCTCTCTTTCCACTAAGGCACTTTGTCCACACTTCCATTGCAGCACTTAACATCAACTATTAAACAAATCTTTAAAAGCAGCAAGCTAAGGACTGACTGTTGCCCTTTGGGGATGCAGAGTCCACTGTTGTCAGGGTTTCCAATTTTTTAATCCAGCTTTTTAATGTGAAATATCTTAATTTTTAAATGATGACACTTCAGGGGAAGAAATTGAATACACAAGGCCATAAGTAAATTTTAAGCCAAGGAAACTATTCTATAGCTTGACTGTGGTAGTGGTTACACAAACATTAAAAAATTCAACAAACTATACACTTAAATTGGTTAATTGTGTTGTATGTAAATAGTACCTTAAACAAAGGAGGGGGGGAATGCTGAAAACCAATTCAAAATTGTTTAAACTGGGCAGACGAAACAAAACACACCTGTTAGCTAAACTGGCCTGCAGGCTGCCAGTTCACAGCCTCTGTGTTTCGTTTAATTACCTGTTTACCTGTCTGTCTCATTCCTTGGGACTATAAATTCTTAAAGGCCTGATACACTTCCTGGCAAAGTGTCTAACAAAGTCAGCTGTAGCCCTAGTCCTATCATTTACATCAATAGCTATGTGGACTCAGGCAAATAACTTAACCTCTCTGAGCTTTTTGGGGTTTTTTTGGTAAAGGAATGGCTAATACCTCCTTCATAGGTCTAAAGTGAGGATTAACTGAGAAGATTAATATAAGAATGCTTTATAAAATGTAAGACCATGTCACCGTTTCACGAGCAAGTAGTCTCATGTCAACTACCAAACAAGGGTAACTCAGAAAATCTCCATTTGTGATTGAAAAACTTAGCGTGTGTGAAAAAAACAGGGTTAGAGAAAATGAGGCTGAGTGATCCTAAAAAAAAACCTTTATATTCAAAGTCCACTAAAATAAATCAAGGCTATGATCTTTTAAATCTATTACATTAATAAGAAAGGCCACTGTTAATGACCATTTTACCTTAGATCCTGAGATGATGTCCCAGAGTTTAGCACAGGATCCCACAGAGATTATGCTCAATAAATGTTTGTTGATTTGGTGATTATAAAGATGGTCATGATGAAGACGATGCTGGGGCAGCAGGGGAAGGATGGCAAGAGATGAACTGTTATTTGGAAGAAACCGTTTCTGGATTCTCTTCTTCCTTCAACTCAGGCATCTCTACTCTCTTCAGATTCAATTCCAAGGTTAGATTCCAAAAGTCCAATTCTGCATTTATGGCCTTGGCAGATTCTTCAGATCTAGTAAGAGCCTCAGTGCCACTGCCTGAGATTATAAGCTCTTCTTCTGGAGGCTTCTTACCCTCTTTCTCTCCTCCTCCTTACTGGATTCAGATATGGACTCAGAATCCTCTTCAGAGTCAGATTCTGTACCCACCTCTTTCACCCACACTACTTCCTCTTTATTGTTTGTGTCTTCCTTCTCTTTCTTCATCTCCTTTGCTTTATTTTGAAGGTTCTTTTGGGCCTCTTTATAGGTATACAACAATTTATTGAAATCTTTTTTAAAGGCCAAACTTCAATCCAGTAAAGAACCCATATCAATTGCAGCTTCAATGAGGTCTGACACCTGGTGTAAGACAGAATTGTTTCCTTGGATTCAACTTTATCTCTGGTTCCAGAGATTTGCCTTCTTCCTCATCTACAGATATAGACTCTCTGTGTTATTGCCAAAGCTTGAAACTTAAGTAGCTTATTAATTTCACTTTCATCAATATCGATGAATTTAAAGCCCATCCATTTTCAGACTCTATGATTATTTTCAACTTCTTCATTAGCTCTAGGGAAACATGCATAATCATTCACAACATCATCCCAAAGGTTCCACCAGGCTTTATTAAGAGAGGCTGGTTTTTATATCATCCATCACCTCTTTATTACTACCAAAGCATCAGCAAAGTTGTACTGTTGCCATGTTTCTTTCAAAGTGAGGCAAGGGTTTTTTTCAAAAAGTCGGCAAAGTAGTCAAATATATGCTTGGTGTATTACCTCCTGAATGCTTCAATTATACCCTGATCCAAGGGCTTAAGATAGCTACTGCCCTCCAGATGGAGAAACACAATATCATCATTGGGATGAGCAAAGAATGGAGTCTGGGTGACTGAGACCTCTGTCCAAAAACAGCAACACTCTGAAGGCAAGATTTTTTTCTGTTAAATAACTCCAGGTTCAATGAATAAAACAATTACGAAGCCAATCCAAAATGAGGGCAGCTGTTAATGATACTGTTAGTGATCGCTGGAAAATAGGAAGGCGTTTTATATTTTTTTCCATAAAACAGGTAGCTGCTTCATAAAGCAGCAATGGTTTTGTCACCTGCGGCACTGGCACAAAAAATGAAAGAAATCCGGTCCTTAGCTTCCTCTAAGCTTTCCGGATTTTTGTCTTTTTCCCCAAAAGTACGCGAAGGCAAGCACTTCCAAAACAGGCTCGTCTGCTTGGCGGTGAAGACCTGCTGAGGTACAATGCCACTAACTCTGATCAGCTTCTGGCGTTGCTTGGAATACGTGGGTGCCGACTGGGTATTTAACGGTTCTTCCTCACCTATCAACCTCGAATTCAGCAGCCTATAGCGATTTCTAAACTTCTCCAACCATCCCCTGCTCGCATGAAACTTCTCTGGGTTGCCCTTGCCAGGGGTTTCCACCAGTTGCCTGTAAACCTGTTTGGCCTGGCTGCAGATGGCCTTCAGCGTCAGAGGCTGCCCCCTCCTCCTTTGGTCTAATCCTAGACCCCAAAGATTACTTCGTCTCCATCTTCTCGATGTTTACGTCCTGAGGAATGCACAGCACCTGGGAGCAGACGGGCAAAAACACTCTCCATGCTGGTCCTGACCGCCTTCTCGTTTTGCTTAAGGGTGCGCAAACTCTTCTTCCAGCTTCTCGAGAATTTTCATCTCGTCTTCCAGAGACATGACCCTCCGCCTCCTCTTAATACGTGTCTAGCCCGGGAGCAGGATGCCCACCGCCTCCGCCCCGCCCCGGGAAGCCTAAGCCCCTGCCCAAGCCGCAGCAGCGTCCACCATAGCCGCTGCCGAGAGCCTCGTTTTAGAGCCAGGGGGCCGCCCCCAACGCCGTTCAACCTTTGGCTGGTCCTCATTCTCACCACTCCGCTTGCCGGGCATTTACCCAGCCTTCGCTCTCAGTGGGACAGAAGCAAACAAACTGGAGAGTCGGACTGCAGGACCAACTGAGCAACGCCCAACATGACGCCGCACTGCGACCCCGTAACCACCAGCGACCCTAGTCAGCCCCGCTCTCGCGAGGCTTGGCAGCCCCAGAGCGCGCGCTGCCCGGCAGCTCCGCAACTCTATTGGTGCCGCCTGGGCCGTTTTGGCCCAGCCAAAACTCGGGGAAGGGAGTCTGCGCCGGGCAGATCTCGCGAGGCTTGGAAAAGCGCGCCGGGAGCTGGGAGCCGGGCGGGCTGACTGGCGAGCCCCGGCGGGAGGGGGCATCATGGCGGCCCAGGCGGTGTCGCTGCTGAGGGAGGTGTCTCGGCTGGAAGCGCCGCTGGAGGAGCTGCGCGCTCTGCAGTCGGTGCTGCAGTCGGTGCCTCTCAGCGAGCTCCGCGAGCAAGCGGCGGAACTGCGCCTTGGCCCGCTTTTCTCCCTGCTCAACGAGCACCATCGGTGAGATGACCCTGCAGCTTGAGCGGGGGAGAGCGACACCCCCAAGTATGGAGACGGGGATGGGGGTGGTGGTGACGGGGGAGGCTTTTCCCAGTCGCAGTGAAGGTTGACTATCGCTGAAATTTCAGAGAGGGAAGGATCCTGGGCTGAGAGTCTAGAGACGGGGTTCAAG
Organism: Balaenoptera musculus; assembly: GCF_009873245.2. Classification (NCBI taxonomy): domain Eukaryota; kingdom Metazoa; phylum Chordata; class Mammalia; order Artiodactyla; family Balaenopteridae; genus Balaenoptera; species Balaenoptera musculus. The sequence goes on along the minus strand of NC_045790.1, from coordinate 102,539,369 downwards.
CCCAGGCTCTGAGGTGGCCGTCTCCTGGCCTCACTGCCTTCATCCTTGAAATAGGGGGAGGAAAGCAAGGTTGCCCACCTACGGGGAGGACTCCACAATCACGTATCCAAGTTCTTGACTTTTTCCCACCTCTTAAGAAGGGGTCCTATCCTGGCAATTTGGAAGCATCCATCGATATTTTAAATTCACATACCTTTGATCCAGTAATTCCTGTCACAGAAATTTAACATGCAGGTATACTTACACACAAAATGTACTGTATATACAGGAATATTCATAACAGAAGGAGGCAGCAAAAAAACAAAACAAAACAAAAGAACTAGGAACCACCTGAATATCTATTAAAAGGGGATTCTTAAATTATGACACATGATGTAATACTATGCAGCTCTTAGGAAAATTGAGGTAGGTCTATATATGTGGACATAGAAGGATCTCTAATATATGTTGCTGAATGAAAGAAGAAAATTGTAGGAGTTTATAATCCCGTTATGCGTAATTTTTAAAAAGGATTACCACCCCCCACACCCACTTGAACACAGGCCAGTGTAGCTTTTGGAATATCTGAAAGATACATCAGAAACTATTAATAGGGTAGTGGGACTTAGAATGGTAGGATGGCAACTTTTAGTTTTCATTTTATGTACATCTGTAGTATTTGATTTAAAAACACTTTGTATTTGATCATCTGATAACTTAAAAGACTTTTAAATGTTTGTGATCCAGAAATTTAAAAGTGACTTTTCTTCTTGAAAAGATAATGAATCACTGAATCAACACTGGATGATTTCAGAGGGCTTTCTTGGCTCTGACCTTTTAAGAATCCTCCCTTTTTCATATGTGTTCTCCCTTCATTAATTCTGTTAATTAACATTATTCAGGTCTGCCTGTGAAATCTCTATTTGTCCATGTTAATTCAGGCCCTCATTTTCTCCCTCTCGCTAGGTCTGTTGCATTAGTCTGACTTCTCATTACCTCTGAGTTTCCTTTTCTAGTGTGTCCTTCCCACGTTGCAACCACAGGGAACTTCTCAGGATATTTGACTCACATCTTTGCCATGGTTTCGCATTGCCTCCAGTGTAAAATGATGACTTGTTAGTCTGGCACTTGGACCTTTACAATATATTTCCATCCTACTTTTCCAGCCTCATCTTTTTCCACTCTACACATATTTCATCTGCTCCAGCTACCAAGTGGCACTACTTTCCCTTAAGCATGACTTGGCACTTTCCTAATTTTGTTCATGCCAGTCCTTCTAACTGAAATGCCTTCCCCTCCAAATCTGTCCATCTTTTAGGGCCCAGGTGAAGCGCCACCCCCTCCAAAAAGTCTTTCTTGGTCACTCCAGTTGCAAGTGACTGGCCTTAGATCTCCTGAAGGACATTATCATTACTTCTCTTAATAATACTTGACACTATTGCCTTATGTTGTAATTCCATATGTGTTTCTGTCTAGTTTGTAAATTCTTTGAAGAATTCATCTCTGCATCCCTCTTAGGGTACAGCACATAATACAATATATGCCAAATAAAAGATTAAACTCATAAATTTTAGAGAGCCCACCTAGTCCAACCACTTCATATTATAGATGGAGAGACTTTCAGTGATCTGTAAGTTAACACCAGAGATGCAGTAGGAACTGAAATGAAGGGGAGTTTGAAGAATAAGGTCTGTGGGGTGGTGGTTTGCTGAATGAAGGAGCAGCGCTCTAGGAAACAATTTTAATGGAAATTTAAAGACAAGGTAATTCAGAACTTAGTACATTGTAGATACCAATTGCAATTTGTGGGAATAATTCTCTGGATAGTGGATTGGCAGTCTCTAGATATATTGCTGTTTTCCTGCACTATATATTGGTTCGAGATCTTTTCTAATAGATGTAAACCTAGAATCTTTTTTTTTTTTTAATAAATTTATTTATTTATTTTTGGCTGCATTGGGTCTTCGTTGCTGTGTGCAGGCTTTCTCTCTAATTGCGGCGAGCGGGGACTACTCTTAGTTGCGGTGTGTGGGCTTCTCATTGTGGTGGCTTCTCTTGTTGCAGAGCACGGGCTCTAGGCGCGCGGGCTTCAGTAGTTGCGGCATGTGGGCTCAGTAGTTGTGGCTCGCGGGCTTAGTTGCTCCGCGGCATGTGGGATCTTCCCGGACCAGGGCTCGAACCCATGTCCTCTGCATTGGCAGGCAGATTCTTAACCACTGCACCACCAGGGAAGTCCAGAAACCTAGAATCTTGACCAGAGTTTTTATGAGAGAAAGTCCTAAGATTACTGCTTTACAACATGGAAGGCAAGCAAGACTGATTGTACATTATTAATTCTTTGGCTTCTTGGTACTGAAGGGCCGCATGTGACCTTAAATCTGTGCAATATACAGTTTAACCTACCATTGCTTTAAAAAAAAAAAAGCTTTATTGAGATATAATTTACCTAAAATAAACTGCACATAATAAAATATACAGTTTGACAAGTTTTGACATGTATATACTCATGAAACCATCACTACAATCAAGGTAGCAAAGATGTCTCTATAGATGAGTTTGCCTTTTTTTTTTTTCAGTAGTTTCATATAAGTGGTGTCATACAGCATGTACTCTTTTGTTTGCTTTCTTTCACTCAGCATAATTATTTTAAAATTTATCCATGTGGTGTGAATGAATACTTCATTCCTTTTTATTTCTGAGTAGTACTCCATTGTATAGATGAATCACAGTTTGTTTATGAACCACCTGTTGATGGACATTTGAGTTATCTCCGTGTGGGTATATTACAGTAACACTGCTATGAATATTTGTGTGCAAGTCTTTACATAGACACATTTTTTTTCTTTTCTCTTTGAGTAAATACCTAGGAGTGGAATGGCTGGATCATATGGTAGGTGTATGTTTAACTTTGAAGAAACTGCCAAACTGTTTTCCAAAGTGATTATATCATTTTACATTCCTACCAGAAGTGTATGAGAGTGGATTATAAGCTTAAATATGAAACCTAAAACTATAAAACTTCTAGAAGAAAACATAGAAAAAAAATTTTGTGACCTTGGCTTAAACAAAGATTTCTTTAATGTGACACCAAAAGAATGATCCATAGGAGAACAAATTCATAAATTGGACTTCATCAAAATTAAACATTCTGCTCTTCAGAGGTCACAGTTAAGAGAATGAAAAAGCGAGTCACAAATGGAGAAAAGTCTTTGCAAAGAATATATCTGATAAAGGACTTGTATTCAGAATATATAAAGAACTCTCAAAACACAGTAAGAAGAACCCAGTTTTAAAATGGGCAAAATATTTGAACAAGAAGATGTGTGGATAACAAATCAGCAAATGAAAAGATACTCAACATCATTAGTCATTAGGGAAATGTAAATGAAAATCACATTGAGATTCTACTGCACACCTCCTAGAATGGCTAAAACAAACAAAAACATTGAGGCAACCCAAGTGTCCATCAATGGATGAATGGATAAACAAAATATGATATACACATATACACAATGGAATATTATTCAGCCTTAAAAAGGAAGAGAATTCTGACACATGCTACAACATGGATGAACTTTGAAGACATTCTTTAAAAAATTTTTTTTTCTCTATTTCTTTATTTTCTTTCTTTCTTTCTTTCTTTGGCTGTGTTGGGTCTTTGTTGCTGCACGCGGGCTTTCTTTAGTTGCAGCGAGTGGGAGCTACCCTTCGTTGCAGTGTGCGAGCTTCTCATTGTGGTGGCTTCTGTCGTTGTGGAGCATGGGCTCTAGGTGTGTGGGCTTCAGTAGTTGTAGCACGCAGGCTCAGTAATTGTGGCGCGCAGGCTCTAGAGCGCAGGCTCGGTAGTTGTGGCTCATGGGCTTAGTTGCTCTGCAGCATGTGGGATCTTCCCAGACCAGGGCACAAACCTGTGTCCCCTGCATCAGCAGGCGGATTCTTAGCCACTGTGCCACCGGGGAAGCCCCTGAAGACATATTAAGTGAAATAAACCAGATACAAAACGGTAAATATTGTATGATTCCACTTATATGAGGTACTTAGAGTAGTCGAATTCATAGAGACAGAAAGTGGAATGGTGGTTGCCAGGGGCTGAGGGGAGGGGGAAATGAGTTGTGTTTGATGAATACAGAGTTTCAGTTTGGGAAGATGAAAATGTTCTGGAGATGGGTGGTGGTGATGGTTGCACAACAATGTGACTATTTAATGCCACATAAGTATACATTGAAAAATGGTTAAAATGGTGAATTTTATGGCATAGACAATTACATTTCTTTTAAAAAAGAAAAGAAACCTGTACCTATTAGCAATCACTCCCCATTCCCCTTCTCATCTCTCCCTCAGCCCCTGGCAACCAGGAATCTGCTTTCTGTCTCTATGGATTTGTCTGTTCTGGACATTTCATGTAAATGAAATCATCACATCAAAAGGAAGCCTTTTGTGTCTGGCTTTTTTCACTTAGCATAATATTTTCAAGGTTCATCCACATTGTACCATGTATTAGTACTTCATTCCTTTTTCATGGTTGAATAATATTCCATTGAGTGGATCTACCACATTTATGCATTCATTAATTGATGGACATTTGGGTTTTTTCCACTGCTATGAAAAACTGGCGTACAAATTTTTGTGTGGACATATGTTTTCATTTATTTTGGGTATAAAAACATTCTTAATTACTCCCTTACCCTTGATTGTGCAGAGTGCAATCGCTAAGTTAAAAGGATATGTTCATTTGCTGTGTATTGCTATGTACTGCTTCATCACCTTTTAGGAAGGCACCAATTTAACCGTATACTCCTATTAGCAATATATGAGTGCTCATTTATTTGTACTGCCTGTTAAGAGACAAGGAACTTATTAGTGAAACACCTCTGTATCTACATCTGGTAGTCATTAAGTTCTGCTTAATTTGCCTCCTTAATAGGTCTTGAATCTTTTCCCTCTTCTCCATTCCCACTGCTACTTCCCTGTTTTGCTCCTTCATCACCTCTCACCATCAACTACCTTTTAACTGAAAATTCTTTCTCTAAAACTGATGCAGAGCGATTTCTATAAGTGAGAGCTCATTGTGTTCCTTCTCTGCTTTAAAACCACTTCATGGTTTTCCATTGCCTTCTGGGAAGAGGCTAAATTCCATAGCAGGACATAAAAGACCTATCAGAATCCAGCTTCTGTGCATCTTTCCTGTTTCATTTCTTGTCATTCATCCTTCTCCCCACCCCATCATACCAAGCGACTTGTGGTTCCTTGAATGCATAACACTGTCTCATTCCTCTGTGTCTTTTATGTGTGACTACCCCCTCTACCCGGAACACCTCTCTTCTCTTAGATAAATCCCACATTTTAGCTCAGGTGTTACCCTCTGAGAGGCCTTCCCCGAACCCTGTGTTCTTTTCTGAGCTCCCTCAGCTTCCAGACCTAACCTATAGCATTTATCTACTTGGATTATAGTTGCCTTTTTATTTTTCTGTGTCATCCATTAAACTGAGCTCCTTGAGATTAGAGAATATATCTTATCCTTAGAGAATATGTCTTATATATATTATCCTGGCACAGGCATGGCACATAATAGGTACTAGGTAAGTTTGTTTTTTGTTCAGTTTTGTTTTATTTATTTACGGCTGTGTTGGGTCTTCATTGCTACACACAGGCTTTCTCTAGTTGTGGTGGACGGGGTCTACTCTTCATTGTGGTGCGTGGGCTTCTTGTTGTGGAGCAGGGGCTCTAGGCATGAGGGCTTCAGTAGTTGTGGCACGTGGGCTTCAGTAGTTGTGGCTCGTGGGCTCTAGAGCACAGGCTCAGTAGTTGTGGCGCACGGGCTTAGTTGCTCCGCGGCACATGGGATCTTCCCCAACTAGGGCTTGAACCCGTGTCCCCTGCATTGGCAGGCAGATTCTTAACTACTGCACCACCAGGGAAGCCTGGTACTAGGTAAATTTGAATAAACTAGTAGAAGCTGGTGTTTCAAAGGGAAGTCTGTGTGGAGGAGAGCCTCATTAAGCTAGGTGTCAGATATTAGGTTGTTGCTTCCTACCTGGTAGGACATGAATTGATGAGATCTGTGGTGTCTCTTTTAGGGAACAGACTACTTTGTGTGTATCCATCCTGGAGAGATTGCTGCAAGCTTTGGAGCCAGTTCACGTGGCCCGGAACCTCAGGGTCGACCTGCAGAGGGGACTGACTCACCCCAATGATTCTGTAAAAATCCTCACTCTGTCCCAGGTATGAAATTTTACTAGCACATAATAAGGGAATCAACATTTAGTGACCACCTGCCCTGGGCCAGGGTCTATGCTGGGAGCCAGAGACAGAGAGGTGAAGAAAACACGTGCTCTTTCTGTAGGGAGTATCTAGTCTATTCTAGTATGCGTAGCTAATTATAACCGGCAGATACAAGCTAAAGTGAGAAGTTCCACTGAGTACCTTCTGAATCAGTTAGTCATCAAATACTGAGTTCCTTTTTTTCAGGCATTGTACCATATGCTGTTAGAGCTACCAAGATAAATAAAGCCTGTTTCTTTCCTCCAAGGATCCCCTAGTCTAGAGAGAAAGATTGCCATGGTAAGTCTTACTATAGTGGCATGAGTGAAGTACTATTATAAAGGTCACTATACCAACAAATTAAGACAGTAACTCTTACCACCCTGGTAACCAAACATGCTAGTGTTTGGGTGAAGAGCTGCTGCCGAGGATTATCTTGAAGGGATAGAAGCTGAGCAGTTAGTTATCCACTAGATGTTCAAATACTGTTTTTTCTTTCCTTCTCTAAAGTATTTATTCAAGAAAAGGAGAAAGGATCGATTTATCCATTGACCATTTATGTGCAAAACTCTGTAGGAGGTGCTTTACCTATTTAGTTTCATTTAATCTTTATTACTATCCTGCAGTTAAGTATTGTATTCCCATTTTACAGACAAGAAATTAGGCTCAAAAAAAGTTATTTAATTTGGTCAAGATCAAGAACTGAAAGTTGGTAGAACTAAGATTTGTATTGTTTTCACTCACTGAGGTGTCTCAAGTCTTAACTCACCTGTTTTGTTTTTTCTTTCTTTTCAAAGATGTGACTATACCATCTGTGTGTTTGGCTTTAATGAATTTGGGTCATTTGGAATTTTTTAATGACTCATAGCTGTAGTCAGTAACTCCTAAAATAACTGCACACTAAGGAAATTTGACCATCATGTGTTTCCATGTTGCCCTACCTTGGAAGAGTATTTCTGATTGTTTTTTTCCTTTCAGGTTGGAAGAATTGTTGAAAATTCTGATGCTGTTACTGAGATTCTAAATAATGCTGAATTACTAAAACAAATCGTTTATTGTATTGGTGGAGAGAATCTATCTGTAGCTAAAGCGGTGAGTCAGCTACAATCATCAGCCTAAACATGCAGAGACATTAATGTCCTAAAAGACAGAGAAGGGCCTTCTGGATTGAGAGGTGGAAGTTTAGAATGAATGATTTGCGTAATTGAATTTGCAGCCTCATATCGATGGTATGAAATAAATAAGTGGTGTCAAAATAAAACTAGTAAACCCCTTTTATTCTCTAGAATGCACATTTCTAAATTAACCATAATAGAGCTTACATTGGGTTGCTTGATAAGAAGCTTTTTCTATTTTCTGTTGGGAATACTGTGTATTTTTTCCAGTTGTAAGTAATTATAGCTAAAATGTAGTGAATGCTCCTTGGGTAAGCTGCGTTCCATACACTAATTTTCACATAAATCTTATGTGAAGTAGAAAGTACAGTTTGGTATTTTTATGACTTAAGAGATATTTTCTTTCCTTATAAGGCCATTAAATCCCTGTCAAGAATATCACTGACCCAGGCTGGACTGGAGGCTTTATTTGAAAGTAATCTGCTGGATGATTTGAAAAGTGTAATGGAAACAAATGACATTGTTCGATACAGGGTGTATGAGGTAAGACTAAAAGCATACTTTCTGGTGCCTATAATTCAGAATGCATCAAGGCTTACATCAGAAGGCGAGATGGCTCATTTAACATGTATTTATTGAGTATATAGTCTATGTTAGGCCTTATATATACCAGGTGCTCGGGATGTAGGGATGAACTCCCAGCCTAGTGTGTGAGACAGTCATATAAAAAAATATTTACACTGCACTCTGAGTACTATAATAGAGGAGATACCTTTGAAATTAGACTTTGAAAAAATTAGTGTAGTAGTGGTGGTAAGAAGAAGCTTTGTACTGAGCAGTGTGCTAAATCCTCTCATATGTATTCTCTTCAGTTCTCGCAGTAAACCTGATACTTCATTATCATTAATCTCGCTGTTGATGGAGTCATTGACCCAAGGCCATGCAATTAATAGATTGTATATTCAAAACAGAACCGTCTACAGTCTAATTCCCTCTTCAGAACAGTGTCTTACTTTCCATTGTTAATATTATGCAATCTTGATTTTCCTTTTGCTTCTGTAGCTGTTTCTTTTTGATCTCCTGGCTCCTTAGCCTCTATTGAACCTTTAATTGTTGGAGTTTGTGAAGGCAAGCTAGGCCCCTTATGCTCATGTTCAAACCAAACTCCTGATCTTCTCCATCCACCTCATGCCCCTAATCAAAACAGCAGCAACAAACTGGCCCCGTCTCCCAGTCCACGTGGCTGGCTGTTGGACCTCCAGCTCATTCTGTGTGAGGCCATGTCCTCCCTGCCATGTATCCACTCAGTCACCACATTGTGTCAGTTTTACGTAAACGCCTGCATTTCTCTGCTTTGCTATAGCCACCACCACCCTAGTCTAAGCTCCCAGTATCTCTCACCTGGACTACTGTATTTGCATCCAAACTGGTCTGCTCCCATTTTTGTCACCATTAGTCTATCGCCACATGTAGTCAGAATGATCTTTTAAAAACCGAAATCTGATTCTGTCATTCCTCTGCTTAAAACACTCGGTGTCCTAGATCTCTCAGTAAGCCCTCAGAACATACTTGTTGAACGAGTAAGTGAATGGCCGACTGATAGAATGAATGAATGAATGATTTTTACAATCTCTTTGTTGTTGCTGATAGGGGCTTTTGTCCTGATTGATGGTTTCTTTTTATAAAAGGGCAGATATACCCAGGTATATCTGGGTGAGTGTTTCTGTGCCGGAGTAATTTCTTGTGTGTTCAATGAAGTTTTCCTGCTTGTGGAGACAAATAATGGATTTTTAAAAATTCAATTATATTAAGTATATAATTTATACTAGTATATAATAGTACGTAATATACTTCCTAGTCCTGCATTTAACTTAAAATGCCATCTAACAAGTTTTGGGCTATTTTGACCTTTCTGCTTTTTCTGTTTTCTTTCAGCTAATTGTGGAGATTTCTTCTGTGTCACCAGAATCTTTAAACTACTGTACCACCAGTGGATTGGTAACGCAGCTCCTCCGAGAACTGACCGGGGAGGATGTGCTAGTCAGGTATGTTGACGGAGAGAGTTCTTAAAGCAAAATGTCCTTTCTTGGTGGGCCAGGAGACAACCTCGGAACTAAGTGTGATCTCCCCTAGTGGAGCCTATGCTCAGGTTGCAGTCTTATGACCGATTATGTCCTGAAGAAGGGGCTTTTTGAAAATTGCTCAACTTACATGGTGACAACGTACTGGAACTTAGCATGACAATTCAGCTACTTTTGAATAACAGTGTTCCCTGTCCTTAGGCATGTGTGCTGTTTAAAAGTTGCCAATCACATGGTAACTGTCATTTTGTATTACTTAATGTGTTAACATGCACATTTTTTATATATATATATATATACGTATATGTATATAATTTTTTTCTTTTTTTTTTTGGCCATGCCGTGTGGTTTATGGGAACATAGTTCCCCAACCAGGGATTGAACCCAGGCCCTCGGCAGTGAAAGCGCCGACTCTTAACCACTAGACTGCCAGGGAATTCCCAACATGCACATTTTTTGATGTCGTTAAATAATAGCACTACGGCATGATAGAAGAAACATGGACTTTTGAAAATGAGTGAGAATTGGGCTTACATGCATCTCTACTACTTAGTAGCTGTTTGACCTTAGACAAATTATTGTAACCTTTCTGCACCTGAGTTTCCTTATCTCCTAAATGGAACAATGACAATTCTGTAAAGAAGATAATATGAGGATTAAGTGAATTGACCATAGAGACCAATACAATGGCCAATATAGGCTCTCAAAGAAATGTTAATTCCAGTCTCTTTACTCCCAGCACCTACTCCTTAAGTCCCCTTGAATATCTACCAAGTGTTTCCTTGGATATTCCACAATTTACTAATGCATCCCCACTGTTGAATACTTGGTTCAAGTATTTTGCTGTTATAAGAGCACTATAGTTACCTTTGTGTACACAGGACTTTGTTTTCCTTATCTTAAATGATTTTCTGATTGTCCTGTGTTCTTTAAATGTGATTGAATTTGTTGAACTCACATGCATAAACCAGTCCTCAGTCATACTGTTTCAGAGCATTTGAGTTACATTGTTTCAAAGCCTTCCTAATAAGGAAATTATTTTGTTAAATTTCTTTAACTTAGTATCAGACTTTGTGACATAGGAAAAAACCTTGCAAATAGTCAATTAAAATACCTTAGGATCAACTGTAAAAATACTTTTTTTAGTTAATTGAGGAAATTTGGTCATGGTTAGGCTTTAGATGATGCCAAAGAATTATTTTTTAAATATGTGGTAAAGGCATTATAATTTTGTGAGAAAATATTCATGTTTGACATTTCAAAATAAAACAAAGGTTTAAAAACTCTTTGAGGAGGTAGTTGTGTTATAATGGAAACAATAATGGACCTCAAGTCAGAAGGTCATGATTTAAGTCTTAACTGCCTTGTAAAAACAATGTGATTTGGACAAGTTACAATTTTCTCGTCCTTGTGTCTTGATCTGAAAAGTAGAGCCAGGATCAGTCACCTTTCACACTTGGTGGGAAGAATTAAATAAAATAACCTATATGAAAACAGTTCATAAACTATACTAATCATATGCAAAATCTTGGCATTTCAGAGCCACCTGTATAGAAATGGTGACATCACTGGCATATACTCATCATGGACGACAGTACCTCGCTCAAGAAGGAGTAATTGACCAGATTTCTAATATAATTGTTGGGGCAGATTCAGATGCTTTCTCTAGCTTCTATTTGCCAGGTAAGAAATACTGACACTTGTGGAAATGACAGTGTATGTTTTGTTTCAGAGTTATCTCTGACAGGGGAGTCCAGGGATTGTTTTCTTTAGAGCTGATTCCCTTAAGATGATACCCATAGCCCCTTAATGAGGTGGAATCTATTGCTCTGGGAGCCATGCACTGTTGATTCTAATTTTCTGGAAATATTGCTGTTTAGAGCATTAGGCTGTTTCCCTTGAACCTTAGCCAGAAGAATCATAATAAAACTACTAGTAATGATACTTACAGTATATTTCACCGATTCATCAAATCTTGAGTTGGAATCTTTATCTAATATAGAATTATTCTAGCCATTCTGTTCTAGGACATGGTTGATTAGTTTTTCTTGAGCACTTCCAGAAATTGGAAATTAATTTTAGATAGCCTCGCTCATTTCATCGATGAACATCTCTGTTTAAAAATTTCTTCCTGATAATGACTCCAAACTTGCCTTCCTATGATTTCTATCTGCTGGTCCTTGTTCTTTGTTCTCCCTCTTGCATATGACAATGCTTCAGTATTCGGACCCAGCTCCGTTGACACCCTGGGATTTCTATTCCGTCAGGACCACATCACAGGTCCTGCAGTATCTCCTTATGGTCTGTCTGATTTCCAGGCAACACAGTACTGTAACCTTTCTCCTCTTTCTGGCCTGAAGTTTATTACTGTCCCATGAAAACCTAGGGCCCACAATTTATGCTATCGTCTTTTTCTATTAAAATATATTCTTGTAAATATCTTTAGGATTTGTGAAGTTTTTTGGAAACCTGGCTATCATGGATAGTCCTCAGCAGATCTGTGAGCGTTATCCTGTCTTTGTGGAAAAAGTCTTTGAAATGACAGAAAGTCAAGACCCCACCATGATTGGTGTAGCAGTGGACACGATTGGAATTCTAGGATCCAATGTTGAAGGAAAACAAGTTTTACAGAAAACAGGTTGGTATGACTTGTTTTGGCTTTCCTTAAGGATATCTCTTTTTTTTGGGGGGGGGATGACAAGAATTCATCATGTAAGTTCATTTGCTTGTATGTTAACTGCATAGTAGAAACTGCTTTTACAGATGGCAGTCTTTTTACCATGACCTTGGACTAATCCCTAAAAAGTCTCATAATTATTACGGAATTTTTTTTTAACTTGGCTGGACCAAGCACTCTTTCCCCTCTACATCTTTCTTAAATAGTATTCATAGTACAAAGGCCATAGTCTGGAGTCAGAAAGACCTGGATTCATGTCCCAGTTCTAACACTAACTTAGCTTATTGAGCTTCACTTACTCACTTCACTACTCTAGGCCTCACTTTCCTTATATATAAAAAGAGTATAGGGCTTCCCTGGTAGCGCAGTGGTTGAGAATCTGCCTGCCAATGCAGGGGACACGTGTTCGAGCCCTGGTCTGGGAAGATCCCACATGCCGCAGAGCAGCTGGGCCCGTGAGCCACAACTACTGAGCCTGCGCGTCTGGAGCCTGTGCTCCGCAACAAGAGGGGCAGTGATAATGAGAGGCCCGCGCACCGCGATGAAGAGTGGCCCCCGCCTGCCACAACTAGAGAAAGCCCTCGCACAGAAACAAAGACCCAACACGCCATAAATAAATAAATAAATAAATAAATAAATAAAAAATTTAAAAGAAGCAGTAGGAAATATCCATGGAAACAAAATATAATTTATGTATAGTTAATACCTATTAAAGTGAATTATCAACTGTTAAATAAAGAACATGCCTTTTTAAAAAAAAAAAAAAAAGAGTATAACAGCTACTTCTCAGGGTTGTTGTGAATATTTAATGAAAAGACACATTTGTTTTATATTTATATGTCAAGGAAGGAAAACAAAAATATGTTACAAGATTTTATGTTAAGAGTGATACTTTCATGGCACATCCATGAGTATCTTGCAAGTACTATGAATTCTACACACAAAAAAATGTACAGCACTGTTAAAACCCTTGTGAAGTATATGTTGAAAATTATATATGCTGTTGTGTATCACAGCTAGTATCCATGTTATGTGTACTTTTCTAACTGCTTGTACCTAGGACATATGATCCTTTTACAATCATGCAAAGAACATACTATTGTCATTCTCATTTTACAGATAAGGTAGGTGACACTCAGAGAAGTTAAGAAAATTTTCTAAGATCATTCAGACTGGGGCAGCTGCTACTCAAATCCAGGTCCTTTGATTCCAGAGCTCTACACTTTAACTTATATATGCTGTATTGCATATGAATGTGTTTTAGGCCTGTCACTTGGTTTCTGACTACATGTTTATTTTTATATTGGTTTAGGTTGGTGGCAGTCATAGTATATGAAAGCATACTTTTAAAAATCTCATTGTTCACTTAACACCCACTAGGATGGCTATTATTTTTTTTTAAAAAAAAGAAAAGAACAAGTGTTGACAGGATGTGAGAAATTGGAACCCTTGTGCATATCTGGTGGGAATGTAAAATGGTACAGCTGCTGTGGAAACATGGTGGTTCCTCAAAAAATTAAACATAGAATTACCATATGATCCAGCAATTCCGCTTCTAGGTATATACCCAAAAGAAAGTAGGGGCTTAAATAGATATTTGTACATCTGTGTTCATTAACAACATTATTCACAATAACCAAAAAGGGTAGAAACAACCCAAGTGTTCATTGATGAATGAATGGATAAACAAAATGTGGTATATACATTCAAAGGCATATTATTCAGTCTTAAAAAGGAATATAATTCTGACACATGCTACATCATGGGGGAACCTTGAAGATATAATGCTAAGTGAAATAAGTCAAACACAAAAAGACAAATATTGTATGATTCCACTTATACATGGTACCTAGAATAGTCAAATTCACAGAGACAGAAAATAGAATAGTGGTTACCTGGGGACGGGGGGTTGGAAAGGAGAGTTGTTGATTAATGAGTACAGAGTTTCAGTTTGAGATGATGAAAAAGTTCTGGAGATGGATGGTGGTGATGGTTGCACAACAGTGTGAATGTACTGAGCTGTATGCTTAAAAATGGTTAAAATGATAAATTTTATGTTATGTGTATTTTACCCCAATAAAAAATATCTTGTTATTCTTCAAAGGAACTCGCTTTGAACGCTTGCTGATGAGAATAGGATATCAAGCAAAGAATGCCTCAACAGAGCTCAAAATTAGGTGTTTGGATGCAATTTCATCTCTTTTTTATTTACCAGTAAGTAGATTGGGAAATTAATGAAGAACAGTGGTATATCTGGGGGAGAATAAATCTGTATAATACTAGTTAACTTACTGTAAATGTTGACCAAATAAATGCCATCTTTCTCACTCTTAGTGAAAGAAGATAACCCTCATTATATGACTAGTGACATTTTAAAAGTTAAAGTGGAATCATAGAGTATTAGAACTGGATAGGACCCTAGAGATTGCTTAATCAACCCCATCAGAAAAGAAACAAGACAAAACTGGGGAAGTCTGGGCTGAGTTGGGGAAGAATGCTCCAGACTTGGCAGAGCTCACACAGCTAGTTAATGACAGGGTATGATCAGAACCCAGGTTTCCTGACTTCCTAATGTCTTGAGGTTTTCCTTTTCTGTCTTGTAGCCTGATCAGCAGACTGATGACCTCCTGAGGATGACAGAATCCTGGTTTTCTTCTTTATCTCGGGACCCGCTGGAGCTCTTCCGTGGCATCAGTAATCAACCCTTCCTTGAACTACACTGTGCTGCCTTAAAAGTGTTCACGGTAGGCATCCTCTTCTTTTCCATGCCTTCTGGGACTCTGCCAGTTCAACACATGTGTACTTAAAATGAGCCAGTCTCTCTGCCATGCCCTGGGGATGCACAAGTGCATAGGAAGTTTCTGCCCTCTACTATTAGCGTAGACTAATTAGGGAGACAAATATGTAAACAGATGGTTTCAGTAAAAGGTATTAGGTGCTGTGGCAAAATGTTCGAGGGTGCTGTGGGATCACAGAATTAATTCCTCATTCCTTATCTGCCATCAAGCAAGCCCTTACTACCTTAGCCCTGGTCTTCCTCAGCCTTATTTCCTGCCATTCGCTTCTGGCACTGGCAGCTCTAGTGATAGCAGACTGCTTGCTTCATATCTCTGGACCCTCATGTACGCTCTACATTCAACACTCTTCCCTGACTTTGCTTGTTAACCTCTTATTTATTCTTCAAGGACTAACTCAGGTGTCTCTTCAGCAAGCTTTGCCCAAACCCACAAGGTTGAGTTAAGTAGTGCTGGCTTTCCTACTTTGCATTTATTCATTTATTCAGCAAATATTTGTCGAGTTTCTTTTCTTTGCTAGGTTCTGGGCATATAATAGTGAACAAAAGATACAAAGACCTTCCTTTCATGTAGCTCATCGTCTATTGAAGGACCCAAGCAGTAAATATAATTATAAAGTTAATTGTATAATTATAGTTTTGGTAAGGATCATACCTCTGTGTTCTGTTTATTACACTTTGTTGAAAATGTTTATTTATTGACCTATTCAACAGAGTTTATTGAAAATAGGAGCCATATCTGATTTAACTTTGTAGCTTCAGCACTTGCTGTGGTTCCCTGGGCTCATGGAAATGTAGTCATCACTTTAGTAATCTTAATAATGGGATCTCAGGCAGCATGCTTGGCCTAGAGAGGGAGGGAACAAGGAGAGTGGGGGCGATAAGAGAGGGAAGGCTGGACTTCCCTGGTGGCGCAGTGGTTAAGAATCAGCCTGCCAATGCAGGGGACACGGGTTCGAGCCCTGGTCCAGGAAGATCCCACATGCCGCGGAGCAACTAAACCCGTGCACCACAACTACTGAGCCTGCGCTCTAGAGCCCGCGAGCCACAACTGCTGAGCCGCGTGCTTCGACTACTGAAGCCCACGCGCCTAGAGCCCATGCTCCGCAACAAGAGAAGCCACCACAGTGAGAAGCCCGCACACCACAACGAAGAGTAGCCCCCACTCGCCGCAACTAGAGAAAGCCCGCGCGCAGCAACAAAGACCCAATGCAGCCAAAAATAAAGAAAATTAAAAAAAAAAAAAAAAGTGGGAAGGCTTCCTGCAGGATGTGATACAGGATCTGCGTCTTGAAGGATACAGGATACCTGTCAACTTCAAGAATGTTGTTTTTAGACTGTTTCACCCTTGTCAGTAGTCACTGTGATGGTCATTTTGGCTCCTGCACTGGTATTCTCATTATTTATTTTTTTCCCACTCTTCTACCTTATGCTCCACTTAGCCATAGTTGTAGAGATAATTTTTGATTTACTGGTTTGGGCAGCTGTTTTTATTTCAACCCACCCATCCTCAACTATTGTTACGTAGGCTGATGTTTCTCAAACTGTAACGTCTTGTTAAAATGTAGATTCTCATTCATTGGTTCTGGAATAGAGCCCGAGATCCTGAATTTCTAACAAGTTCACAGGTGATGCTAAAGCTGATGGTCTGCAGAACACATTTTGAGAGGAAGACATAGGCTGTAAACTTGATTGTGCCTTGTTCTTCATTAAAATATAGTAGTGAGGTTTTTAAAAATATTTTTTATAAACGTTGCTTATTCATTATTTTTAAATTTGGAAAAGGTTGAGAAGTAGAAAGTTTTTAAAGCACATAGAGTCATACCTGTTTGGTATGACTTTAAGGTGTTTCCTTTTAGTATTGGTATTAGTATTTATCTATTTATTGATGTAATATTTCAAACATACAGTCATACCTTGCTACCTCTGCCCAATCCAATTCCCCTTCCTCCCTCTCTGAATGTAATCACTGTCATGAATTCAGGGTTTACAAGTGCACGTGTGATTTTATACTTTTACCATCTATGCATATATACTTAAATTACAGTATTTTAAATATTCTTAAACTTTGCAAATGGTATCGTGCTCTTCATATCATTCTGCAATTTCCTTTTTCTCCCTAATGTTATGTTTTTAAGATTTATCTATATTTAAAGAGGCAATTAGAAAATCATTAGTATCTCATTGTATAGCCACAGTGTGTCATTCTCCAGTAAATGAAAATTTAGATAGCATCTATTACAAATGATGCTACAATGAACATTCTCGAAAATATCCTCTTATGCACATGTATGAGAGTTTCTTTAGGGTAGTCTTTTCTTCTCAAGTCTTTGTCTTGATTTTTCCACTGTTGTAATTATGCCATATGTATAATTTGGATCTACTTTTTTCATATAACAGATTTACCTATCCTTTATAAACTTTATTCTTAATGTTTATTTAATTTATTATTGCTATATACCGTAATTTACTAACTCATCTTCCCACTATTAGGGATTTATAGTGTACCTTTCACAGTGTGATGAGCATCTTTGTTTACAGATTTTTTAAATATTTTGATGATTTTCTTAAGTTAGAGTTTCAGGAGGGAATTTACTTGGGCAAAATGTAACATTTTTAAGGTTCATGTTGCCAAATTTCTTTCTAAGGTTTGTGCCATCCCATTAACAAACTTAAGGCTCAGAGGAATTGTGTTCTTTTCCCCTTCTATTTCAGGCCATTGCAAACCAACCCTGGGCTCAGAAACTTATGTTTAACAGTCCAGGTTTTGTAGAATATGTGATGGACCGGTCCGTAGAGCATGACAGAGCTTCAAAGGATGCCAAATATGAACTGGTGAAAGCACTTGCCAATTCTAAGACAATTGCAGAAATCTTTGGGAACCCAAATTATTTGAGGCTCAGAACTTACCTGAGCGAAGGTCCATACTATGTGAAACCTATTTCCACAACAGCAGTGGAAGGAGCAGAGTGATTTCTTCTAGAGTCTAGACCATTTATTGACCAAAATTTCTCCTGAGGCATTTGACTCCATCTGTATTTTACAAAACAGAGACTTCCCTCCCACCAGAATTATCATGGAGTGTCTAATGTAGTTTTATCACCAACATTTGTTGTGTTTCTACATTGAAATTCAATGTAAAGCCAGGAAAGCAGGCAAACCTGATCGTAATTGAACCAAATGTTTCTCAGATTCCTTTGACTGCCTTAATCTTTGCAAGAAGATGGAAGTTTTGTTCTTCTCCCAGAAAATTTTCATGGACTTACTCACCATCTTATTTTAAAATCCACTTTAACTAAAATGGAACCAAATTGTTTCTGAATTCTTTCTATCCACCCACTCCCTTATTTTTTTGGTCTTTTTTTCCCTTCTGATTCCACTTTCAAAGTCTTGGATATAAATGTTCTTTGAAAAACAAGTAATATGCAATCTTAAAATTATGTTCCCTATACTAAGAATAAATACTTTTAATAAGGTCTCTTTTGCTTTTTTGTTACTATTATTCCTTTGAAAAATAGATAATAAATCTTTTAAAAATGTTTCTAGTGTTCCTTGATACTTTTTTTTGCTGTTTATCAAGGCATCTTACTGTGTTGTGGTTTTGGGTGGGGAGGAGTAATAACATGCTAAACCAGAAAGGTCCCCAAACTGTTATTTTATTTATTGGTGGGTCATCGTTGTTGAGAGCTTTGCTTTTAATTTCTGAGATCCATCAGGTCAATATTGAGTTGATCAGAGAGAGGGAAACTGACTCCTAATAACTAGAGTCAGAATGGAGGGGTCACTATGCCTAAGCCAGAATACCATCTTACTGATTAACAAAGGATGCACTTGCTTTTCATTTTCAAAAAATGTTCCCACCTGTTTTCCAGTGCTCTGCTCTCTAAACAGCAAAGCGATCACCAATCCAGAGGTTTCTACATGAATATGTTATCAGAGTGTGACGGTTCAGAATGGAGAGATAGGTTTCTTTCAAGCCATGGTGGTGATGTTGATAAACCAGCCCTGCTCTGTTACAAAATGATTCTCAAGTGACTGGAATTTTCTTGTCCCCAGATTAGTCATCTCTGTTCCGCCATCTCTGGTATCTGTGAGTCCCCTTTTTCCATCTTTCCATATGGGCCATTTTCCTACTGCTAATACCACTAAATTTCTGTTGTTTTAAGCCACCTAGTTTGTTGTACTCTGTTAGGCATCTTTAGGAAACTAATAGAGTGTATACATAACATGAAATGTGTATTTGTTGCATCCCGTTTGTAAAATACTGCCTAATTAGGACTTGATGAAAATTGTTTCACAAAAAATTAGAGATCCAAGTCTTTACACTAGTGAGATTTAAGTTAATATATACTAGGTAGCTAAAACTTTTAAGTGTAATTCCACCACCCAGATTACTAAAATGTTTCCTCTTACAGACAAGATGAACATTTTGTTAAATTCCTTATTTAGTGTTTTCCTTTAATTCTGAAAATTCTCAAAAATCAGTCACAGCTGCTATCACTGAGTCATGACAGTTCCATAGAATGTGATTTTTAGAAATCCATTAATTGTAAAGAGAAACAAGACTCTTGGTTATAATTAAATTTAATGTTCTCTCTTTTCTAGACAAAAGGTATTATTTTGAAAAGAATCATGCTACACCAACTTAAATTTCTTAAAATGAGATCTCAATTCAATGTAGTACATCAGAGCACTAAGAACACTGCAACTTGCTGAGTACAATTAAAGATTCAGAGAAACTACATAAAACACAAGGAAGGAGGGACACTTTCTGTAACAAGGTAAGAGGTAATTTTTAAAGAACACACTTTTAAGAAAAACAAAGAAATCCTAATCACCATAATACATGACATTATTTTTTATGGTACCCATGTGAAAAAGTTTAAAGCTGTCAAGGTATGTCAGAAGTTTGCAGGAAATGAGCCCATAGTAGGTTTCAAACAGCGTACATTCTTTCCCACTGTTAATTTCCTTCCATGCCAGGGGCATTTCAGCATCTGTAGTTTCTGAGGATGTGAAAATGAACTTAAAGCAACATCTGTTGTATCTGATTTGGCTTTTCCCAGAAAACCTTGAACTGTGTATGGGTATTAGGCCAATGGATTTAGCACAAATTCCTACAAACACATCAGCAGGCACCATAATGGGGACTTCTTTGAAAACTACGTACATCATCCGAGCCACATCTTGGGACATAACAAAGGCCTCACCACTGCAGTAATCTGGGTAGTACTTTTCTGGGTACTCACTGAAAGGGACAAATTCTTGGCTATTAGGGTCTCTGTTGGGTGTATCCTGATGGATAACTCTTCCTACATAGATATCTTCAAGGTGTTCTTTCAGATTGAGGAGGTAGTCTACCAAACTTGGTAGATTGACAAACATCTCTTCATCAACCTTGAGAATGAACTGGGCGTTAGGGCAGAAAGTCACAGCCCATTGCGTCATGGTGATAATCTTCAGAGTTTGGTTCTCAGCACTGTCCAAGAAGATTCCTTCAATTATATCATTATTCTTTTGGGACTCTTTGTCTATCTCTTGCTGGGCAGTCACCAAAACAGGCATTCCCAAAGCAAACAGTGTGAGAATGGGATGCCCTCGGACACTGGTCACGTTACCCCAGGTTTTCCTGATGAGGTCCCGCCTTGTTCCATTTCCTGGGCTACTGAAGATAAGAGAGAGCAAAAATATGTTCTTCCCTTTACACACCTCCGACTGGCTCAGGATATAGTATTTGGAAAGATTACTTCTTAGGGGCTCCATGTTCAATTTTCTTGCCTTATCCTTAATTTCAAGAACTTTCATATCTACATAAGGCAAAGCGTGCAGAAAATATTCTTCCACAAAATCAGCCCCAAAAAGCAAGGCATGAAATAGAATAACGTTAAACAGAATGAAACACCACTGGTGAGTCCGAAGTCTGCAGAATGTCACCTAAATAAAAGAACACACATTCATTCAAGCTCCATCTCCATTTCTGTTTTTGTCCCCACTGAACACTATATGTACCTCTCACAGCACTTAGCGCTACACTGTTTTAAGTGTTTATTATTTAGTTCTGTTGTTTGTCTCTCCCACTATATCATGGCCCCCTGGACAGCAGGCATCATGAATAAAATGTTGATTGTTTTCTTGCTTGGAGGAAAGCCTACTTACTATATATGAGGCACTGTGTTAGACACTGGGGAAGCAAAGAGAAATCAGACATAGACACATGGATATAAAGTAACAAGTGCCATTGTGCTAAAAGCCTACAGGAAAATATATGATATTCTTTCTGGAATTGAAGCACTTGGATCAGTTTCTTCTCTAACTACAAAGGTCAAGGGCTGTTTTTCAATGGAGTGGTAGCTTTTGTTGGCTACTGAACAATGGCTACTATCAAACATTTACATTCTTCTAGTATGACTTTTCAATTTAATAATAAATTCTGACATTGTTTTGACAATGTCCCCTAATCCATCTGACGCGTCTATCAATATGGGCAGATTCCTGCTACCTGTATAGCACCTCTTCAGAGATCTAGGACATACCTGTGCCAAGCTTACTCCATCTCATCAAAGGAGATGGAAACTTTCCAGTTGGAAGAGCATATACAATGTAGTATTGCAATATAACAGAGCCAGGGGACATTGGAGGAATTAAATCTCTATTCATTGGAGCTTCAATCAACAAAGACTCCCCTAATGACACCTCTTCCTGAGCGCTTGCTGGGGGCAAGGCACTGTGCTAAGCACTTTACATGCCTTAACTCATTCAGCCCTGGTAATATCCCTTTCAGATATGTTATCTTCAAACTGAAGCTGAGCGTACAGGCAGTATAGGAATTTGCCCAAGATCACTCAGTGAATAAGAGGGTGAGGTAGGGCCATGATTTGAACTGAAATCTGTCAGATTTCAAAGCTCACTCTTAACCATTAGAGAATCCTGAGTTCCATCTTTTACTTTCCCGTGTCTATTGAATAGGAAAAACCAACAGAGCAAAACAAACTCTCACAATTATAATCTGAACTCCTTTCCATTTTCTCAGTTCTGATGATTTACACACAGAAGAAACTTCAGCCTACTAAAAGCTTATTTTAATAGATATAAAATACTTCAAAGATTATAAGAAACTTGCCTGCATGTTGTCTGTGAACGATTTCAGGGCTTTGGAAATTATGGAGTCCAGATGCCAAAGTATGCCCAAATGTATCTCAGGATCACTCAGTCTAACAGCAATTGAGGTACAGTACCTTGTGCCTGAGACTTTTAAGGATAAGGTTTCTTGTCAATCAACCTGAGCTTTTGTCCCAGAATACCTGCTGGCTCCATAGGACAGCAAGTGCTGATCATGTTACAGCTAGAGTGAATCCAGAACAAAGACTAGAAAGCAAACCTCTTCAAATGCTTCCAACCTTATTTACCTCTTGAAAATGACCCTGGTGAAGTGCCTGGTGAAGTATGTGTGGGAGTTGAAAGAACAGTTAGTTCACGCATATCATCTCTTAATAGCATCATCACAGAAGGAGTGCATCTCAAGAAACTAAACAGTTGGGAGTAGTTGCTGCTCCCTGGTACCTGCACATGCAACAAATGTGTTAAATATCAAGGAAAACTTGTCATCCCTAGTGGGTGCATTTTTTTTCTACCCAAAGAAACTTATGGTGTGGTTTAGTGTATGTCTCATCAAGAAGGATTTTGAATTCCTAGTATAGGCCATGGAAGAACATTCCTAAATAAATTATATGTCATCTATCTACCTTTCCCAGGCAACTTTATCTCAAAATGGAAAACAACGTGTAGTCCATTTTAGCCTGAATCAGAGAAACTAAGCATTTGATGTTTGCAATTTTCCTATTGCGTCAATGTGTAGGAATTACTCCAAATACCATTTGAGCAGCAGGTTTATGAAGGAAGGAAGGAAGGAAGGAAAGAAAGAAAACATCCAGCATATTTTTATGTTCCTGTCACATAAGCAGTTGTACTGAACATTCTGTCCCTACGCCAGGCCATATTTCATGTTTTTCTTTTTGCGTGTTGATCTTCCTACCTGCGATTTATAGCAGTTTTTGTAGTTATTTGGCTAGGAATAATTCATTACATTTTAAAGTTGGCTATGTTTTCTCAACAATCATTGTGCAATCTTGGAGATTTTTACGAAGTGGGAACATATATCCTAAAAAAAATTCAAATGAGAGGGAATTTTTACATATACTAAATTGAATGATTACACAGGTGTTGGATTTAATTACATACAAATTCTATTTTGCAATTTTCTTTTCATTTTTTAATGAGCCATAAATTTTGCTCCTGGATAGCCTCTAGGCTTAAACTTAGACAATTTGGTTTCTTTGTCCATGAGAGGTTGAAACAATGTTGTCTCTGGGGCAGCTCCATCTGGAATTTTCAGTTTCATTCATAAAACTCCTACCATCCTGGGGTTGAGACCATTTGCTGCAAATAGATAGGGGTGCCTGGTTTTCTTGATTACCTTAGCACTGCCTTTTCTTTCATAAAGCTTATCCAATCTGTGCACCCATGTCTTCCTAAATTTTCTTGTAATGTCATCAGTCACTCTCTGGCTTCGAAGTTCACAGAGGCTTCCTGTTGCCTACCAAATCAAATCTGCTCTCTTGAGACCTGACTTTCTGGACTCCATACTTAGTTTCCACCACAAAGAATCAACTTATTTCCCATGTTTCAAGTACCCTAGATGTGCTCTACCACTAACTGGACATACGGGTGTCTTACTGTCTATATAAATGTTATGTCTATGCGTTGTTTGACTTTGGACACGTCTCTTAAATTCTCCCTCTCTCCTCCGTAAAGTGAGCATAATAAGAAAAAGTGCCGCACAGTCGGTGCAAGATCAGATTGAATGACGGACATAAACCTGCGGGGCCTGGAAGCAAGCCTTGGTCCATGCGTCACAGGTTTAAGCGGACCTACGCATGCTCCGCCTCCTTCTACGCTCCTCAGCTCTCCCACTTCCCCTTTAAGGCGGGGCCGGAAGTGCAGCCGCGTCCGCTGGGCGCCGCGGGTGGAGGGACGCGCGGAGATGACGCAGGCAGCACCGGAAGCCGCTCCCCTGTGAGGCTGCGGACCCAGAGCGGCGGCCGCAGGTCCAGGTCTGTATGTGAGGCGGGGCCGGGTCGGGGAGGGGGTTGCCTGGCGCCCGCGCCTCTGCTGACCCGCCGCGCCTCGGGCTGTTTGTCTTTCTCTACCTGCAGGCGCCATGGCTGCGGAGCGGACCCGGCCGCTGCGAGGCTCTGGCGGCCCGAGCGCGCCTAGTCGGTGTGAGCCCGGCGCGAGGTCCCGGGCCCCGGGGCGCTCGCTCAGGTCAGTGCCGCGCGGAACACGGCTCCGGGAGCAGGGGACCCGG
The DNA here is from genome assembly GCF_009873245.2 of Balaenoptera musculus. Lineage (NCBI taxonomy): Eukaryota > Metazoa > Chordata > Mammalia > Artiodactyla > Balaenopteridae > Balaenoptera > Balaenoptera musculus. The sequence continues at coordinate 102,515,098 of NC_045790.1, read as the reverse complement.
GAGCGACGAACGGGTTGAAGGGATCTGGAGTTGATTTTAGAGATGGGAGAATTGAGTCTCGGAGTGACTGCCTCCTAGTGCCTCAGTTTCCTTAGCTGCGAAATGAGTTAACAGTGATGTCCCAGGGCTGCCATGAGTTTGAAAGATGATGAAGTGTGGAGAGGTGGTTTATGAAGTACAAAGCGCTGTACTAATGTGAGGGACTGCGCCATAATTGTGGGTATGCCATGGAAACAGGTGTGTATGTGGACTGCTGCTTGCAAGAAAGATAACAAGGTTAATGCTGAATAATGGTAACCGGCATTTCTTGTAGGCTTACAGTGTGCGGGTACTGTGCTAAACGTTTTAAGTGCATTATCCTGTTTATTCCTCGTAAAAACCCTTGTAGGGTTACCGGTTCGTGGTTACCTTTTATAAGTGAGGAAACTGGGCTTGAGATCGGGGAAGCGATTTGCCCAGGGTCACCCAGCAACAAGTGGGGTTGCAGAGCCCTTATTTTAGAAACACTATTTGTATTCTTTCAAAGCTCTTAAAAATTCAGCTTAAAACTGAAGGCGGATTTACATAGAACTGATATTCACACGGTTTTAAATTCATAAAGGGGCCCTCACGCCTATTCCTCAGCCCTCCAGCATTCTCTGGAAGCAACCAGTGTTACTAGCTTCTTGAATATTCAAAATATAAGTATGTAAGTTCATTTAGATAAGTTCAGAGCCTCTGTACTCTGAAACTGCTGGCTATACTTGATAAGAAAAGAGAGGGAAGATGAAGCCAAGGGCAACAAGTGTCTTGCTTTCTCTCTTGATTAGGCCGGGTCCTGAGGGAGGAGAGGAAAATGCATTCATCATGTTTAATCGAGAATGTTGTATCTTTAGTAAGACCTGGGAGTATAGGTTTGGTTTGGTTTTGGTTTTGGAGGGTGGGGGCTGGGAAAGATGTTGCACCTGCTCCTTCCTGTGGGACCCTGGGACAGTCACTCCACCTTTGGGGCCATAAATTTCCTCATTTATTAGTTAAGGGCAGTTCTGATACCTTCCAGGAGGTTGTGAAAATCAAGTGAGGTAATATCTATGAGTAGTACTTTAGTCTGTCAAACCAGTGCAAAGATGAGAGTTGCCTAAGAGAACATAGGGAGTTAATGGCAGAACCAGAGACCAAACCCAGGTCTCCCATCTCCCAGTTTAGGAATCTTTTCATCATCCACCTGTTTCAGAGCTTTGTGATTGTTACTGTTGAGGGCAGAAGGGCAAGTTTAATGTTTAGTCTTAAGTGAGGGGAGGAAAAAAGGATGAGACACCATGGAGTGTGGAGAGGGTGGAGAGAAAATGCACCTAGTGGGAAATCATAGCCTCAAGTCAGTAACTGCCCTTAATTATAAAATTAATTCCCAGTAAGTTTGAGCACTTGAGTTTTTTGGTCTGTATATTTTACGCCATCTTAAGATAAACTGTGGTAATGTCATAGGGTTGAAAGGGATGTTAGTGGAGCTTTCCTGCCAGGTATTCATAGTAATAAAACTTACAAGGGCTCTGTGCTAGGCATGTCCCTACTCTGGTCCTGATTCTCACAGCCCTCAAGGTGAGCTAGCTTCCATTTTACAGATGACAAAACGGAAGCTTAGAAGTTAGTTGAACATGTCCATGATCACATAGAAAGTGGCTGAATCAGTAAAAGGTTTGACTGACTCCAGAGCATTTTCATTTACCTCATTCTGCCTCTGTATCCAGCTGTCCTTGACCATTCCCAGTAATGGGAAGCTCACCACTCTGGAGGCAGCTGTTCCATTATTGGAAAGCTCTGGTGTTTTAAAAGCTCCTCCTTCAGTTGAATTGAAATCCCACTTCCTGAAGTTTTCCCCATGGGACCTTTGCTGCCAGTACATGATATTCCTAGAGGCTCTCTAAGAGTTCAGTTTAGACCAGTGACCTTAAGAAAGTTCTCTCCAGAGTCAGTTAATTTTTTAGAGAAACAAAAGGTGATTTTTTTTTTAAATAGTGCATTCTGCAAAGTTAATGGGGCCTGCTTTATTTTAAAAAGATGCCTTTTTCATGACAGTGAAAGATGAAGAACTGGAAAAGAGCCTCCCATAAAGGGTTCAGTAGCTTAAAGGGCAGTTTCTAATGTAAGAGTGGGAAGAAAAATTCTTATGAGGAGTTAGGAAAGTATATAAATATCAGAAATGGCTGGGTTTTTAAAGGTGCTCGTTGGAAAACTCGTCCCATAATCTCTGTGGTGTCATGGGTACATTGATTTGGCATGCTGTATGATGTCTCTTAGTTATTTTGTAATGATATTGTTTTCACGGGTATTATAAATTTACGTTGTGTCCAGTTCATCTTACATAAATGTCAGCGTTTCTGTGATTGACCTGTGGCATACTGTGTGTGTGTGGCGGTGCAGGTGAGATAGAGGAAGCCCCCCTGCTTCTTCACTGTAAAAAATGATGCCTGGGCAGATGTTTTGGTTATGTTTTTAATTGACCAGTATTAACTAATTAGCTGTTGTGACATTTTGTCAATGTCCACAGAAACTTTTTTTTTTGGTCTTGCTGTGAATGATTTTTTTAAAGTAAAACTTTTCCAGAAATATTATAGATAAAAGGTTGTTAGGATACAGAAAAAGGAGGAGGCTTGTTATTTTGGTTTTTTGTTTGTTTGTTTGTTTTGTTTTGTTCTTTGGCTGTGCCGAGTGGCTCGTGGGATCTTAGTTCCCCGACCAGGGATCGAACCCAGACCCTTGGCAGTGAAAGCGCAGAGTCCTAACCACTGGACTGCCAGGGAAGTCCCAGGAGGCTTGTTATCTTGTGTTAAGTTGATAAAACTTTTGGTAAAATCATCGTTTTTCGGCAGCCAAGTAAATCCTTAAATTAATAAATCCTACCTAGCCCAAACCCTCAGGGTTAAAGTCCATTCACTGTTCAGAAATATTAGACAACAGATGATGTGATTGGAAGAGGTTTATTTGCTTTGACTGCTTTTTGTCTGATGACGTTCCCGCCAAATTAGATATTGGGAAATTAATGAAAATGATTTTTACATACCATAACATTAACAAAGTTGGACAATGAGATCTGGATATTTGTGTAGATCTTGATCTAGGTGACATATATGGAAAGGAGTTTATTTTCCTCTTTTACCTTAATTTGGACTTAAAGTTTTTTTTTAATAAATTTATTTTATTTATTTATTTTTGACTGCATTGGGTCTTCATTGCTTCGCGCAGGCTTTCTCTAGTTGCGGCAAGTGGGGGCTTCTCTTCGTTGTGGTGCGAGGGCTTCTCATTGCGGTGGCTTCTCTTGTTGCGGAGCATGGGCTCTAGGCACACGGGCTTCAGTAGTTGTGGCTCACAGGCTCAGTAGTTGTGGCACACAGGCTTAGTTGCTCCGTGGCATGTGGGATCTTCCCGGACCAGGGCTTGAACCCTTGTCCCCTGCATTGGCAGGTGGATTCTTAACCACTGTGCCACCAGGGAAGCCCTTAATTTGGACATAAAGTTTTTAAATTAGTATGATAATCTGATGGGAAACTGAGTGATCAGATTAGAAGGAAAGTTTTTATTCTTTTTTTTAATCATTGAAATGTTTCAGCATATGAAAATAGAATAAAAAACCTCCATGTACCCATCACCCAGCACTAATATCTACCAACATGGCCTATCTTGGGAAAGATGGTTTTTACGTGATTTGCTTTATTTTTTGTTCTCTTCCTGTTAGTTTAGTCCCCGTTGTTAAGAGTGTGTTGACACCTTGACATAGTATGTGTTGCTGGATACTTGTAAGTTTTTTTTGTTGTATTTAGCCCTAAAGGGGAAGGTGGTATATCATCAGGCTCGGTGCTCCCAGATTTTATCGCCAGGTTGCAGTTCTCCTGCAACCTGATCAGAAGAGTACTGATCTTGAGAGCACTGGCTTTCAGTCTGCTCTGTTGGCTATAGGCAAATCGCTTACCTTCTCTGACCTGCAGCTTCCTCATCTGCAAAGTGAAGATGATGGTCCCTTTCTTTGGGTGTTTTTTAAGCATCAGGGTTACTAATTTGTCTTATTTGTGCAGGCCTCCAGGACCCTCATGGCTCTCTGGGGTACATGAGGTTAAGAGTTGTCACCAGCTCATATGAGGCTTATAAAAACAGACTATGGGGGCTTCCCTGGTGGCGCAGTGGTTGATAATCTGCCTGCCAATGCAGGGGACACGGGTTCGAGCCCTGGTCTGGGAAGATCCCACATGCCGCGGAGCGACTAAGCCCGTGAGCCACAATTGCTGAGCCTGCGCGTCTGGAGCCTGTGCTCCGCAACGGGAGAGGCCACGATAGTGAGAGGCCCGCGCACCGCGATGAAGAGTGGCCCCCACTTGCCGCAACTAGAGAAAGCCCTCACACAGAAACGAAGACCCAACACAGCCATAAATAAATAAATAAATAAATAAAATTAAAAAAAAAAAAAAAAAAAAACAGACTATGTAAGGCCAGATAAGGCCTTTGGTAATTCACGTTATAACAGGCAGTGCCATAAAGGAAGTGGAAGAACCAGAATACATGAGCCGTATAACTTACTGCATCTGCTTATTTTTCTTCCCCAGACCTTTTTGCCTGAACATCTATTGCAAAAGCCAGTAGTCAGTTCTGTGATTCTAGTAACAGGTCAGGTTGTACCTAGCATGATGACCAATGTCTCAAATTACTGCTCCGGAGACATGCTTTCTGGTTGTCACATCCTTGTGCTTATTTTTGTGATTTTAGTGCCCAAATAGAGTGTATTAAGGAAATGGTATTATGATGGTTTTGATGGGGGTTCCATTGTATAGAATACACTGTTTCATAAGGAATGAATACTCTGTAAATCTTTTACTGTGAAGATGCATGTAGCATGTGCTAGACTTCAAAAGGAGCAAATCACACACACACCAGCATAAATTTCATTGAGTTATGTTTTGGAGGTCATGATTTGTTAAAGTATGATTTCACAAATGTATTTTCTTTTGTGTGCATGGAAATTTTTCAGATAAATACAGTGTATTAACTGTAAAGTTGTAATGTAACTAAGCATAATGTTGTAATGCCAAGTTTTTTACACTAATTTTTAATACTTCATTTGTTAGCAGTCTTGCTTGAATGGTCATTTTGAGCAGAACTAATACAATATTTTGATGTGCCACAGGTAAATTTTTCCATAACCTTATGGAGAGAAAGGACTTTGAGACATGGCTTGATAACATTTCTGTTACATTTCTTTCTCTGACGGACTTGCAGAAAAATGAAACTCTGGATCACCTGATTAGTCTGAGTGGGGCAGTCCAGCTCAGGCATCTCTCCAATAACCTGGAGACTCTCCTCAAGCGGGACTTCCTCAAACTCCTTCCCCTGGAGCTCAGTTTTTATTTGTTAAAATGGCTCGATCCTCAGACTTTACTCACATGCTGCCTCGTCTCTAAACAGTGGAATAAGGTGATAAGTGCCTGTACAGAGGTGTGGCAGACTGCCTGTAAAAATTTGGGCTGGCAGATAGATGATTCTGTTCAGGACGCTTTGCACTGGAAGAAGGTTTATTTGAAGGCTATTTTGAGAATGAAGCAACTGGAGGACCATGAAGCCTTTGAGACCTCATCATTAATTGGACACAGTGCCAGAGTGTATGCACTTTACTACAAAGATGGACTCCTCTGTACAGGTAAGAGAGCCTGGAACTTTTTTTTGCATTTCATAGAGTGTAATCTTACAAATAGAACAAAATACTCCTCAGGCTTGAGAACGGCAATTGTTAATTATATAAGATATCTATAATGGCATTATCCCTTCATCCCTGACTGGTTTTTCTCCTCTTTATCCTTTTTCACTCTGAGAAGACAATTATTTTTATAAAATTTTATGAGAAGAAAGCTCCAGACGTTTTTTTAAACGTGATGTGTGTCAGAAAGCTCTACTTGTTTCTGTGCTTTTTGTCCATGTACAGTCCTCCATGTTGGGGTTTTTTTTTTTTTTTTTTCTATCAGCTATGATTTTAGGGAAAAAAAACAGTAGAAAAGTTGCTGTCTAGTCCTAGCAAATAGGTCATTTTGGAAGAATTATGTAACCTCTCTGTGTTTGTTCCCTTGTCTATAAAATATGGAAAAGGAGATATTTCTCTCCTGCTCTAAGATCCTGTGGTGAGAAGAATTAGAAGAGTTTGGGCATGGGAATGAAGACAGTTGGGTATTTTAAAACTAAGCAAGTAGTTAGGTAACTTTTTATAACAAATGTAATCATTAAAATTAGAATTATGTGTATCTTCCAATTATAATGGGCATGTGTTTCTACATGTGATTATAATTAGTGCCTATGTTTTAGGCAATACATTTTGATAGGTGTTGTAAATAATTCTCAAGCAAAGTTTAGAATGGCTCTAGGCAGTTCTTAATCAATGATAGCAATGCCTATTCACTTCCATCGTATATAATATATATAGTATAGGGATACTCCGTGTTCTGGATGATTAGAAATCATCCAGGATGATTTCTAATAAGCACTTGAGTATTACCTAAATTACATAGTTGTCATTTTTAATAGTATATACTGTTCCTTTGTGTAAATATATCATAATTATTTAGCCATTTCCATATTATGCATATTCAGGTTGTTTCTATTTTTATAAATATTTTTGTTTGCATTATTTTTTCCCCTTGAATTATTTATTTGGGGCAGAAGCCTCAGAGTAGAATCACCAGATCCAGACGTATGAATGATTTTCTAGCTCCTCTTAAGTGTCCTTTCCAGATATAGTGGATTGATGCTATGCCCACAGCAAAGTCTAAAGTAACCTGCTTCTCCCTCAGAGTCCTACCAGACTCAGTTTTAATATTTTTAATAATTAAGAGAGGTATGATTTCTCAATATTGTTTTAAAATGGCATTTCTTTATTCATTGAGGATGTACATTTTCTCACATGGTGACATTCTCTGAAATGCTAGACACTTTGTCAGTTTTATAAAATAAACATTAAATTTAAGGCATTTCATGGTTTTGTTTGTTTGCCGTCCTGAAATTACTCTGTGCTTACATTATTTTCCCTGTCCTATAAAAAGCCTGATTACTGGAACAACATCATCTGTTCTTTTATACTTTGATGTACTTTCCCAGCTGTGGTGATGGCTTTTCAATATCCTTTTCGCCTCATGATCACCGGCAGGTAATTTTTTTTTAAAGATTAAGATGCCATATTGCCTTTGAGCTTGGCATTTATTCACACTTGGGGCAGTACTGGCAGTTGACTCATTTTCAGAACCAATTCCAGCTTTTTTTTTTTCTTAATTTCTTGTTAAACTTCGCATTTAAAATGCCATAAAACCTGTTACTTGGCACAGAAGTAAATGGAATACATTCACTGAATTCCTTAACTACCTGGAGAGTTAATATCTGCAGATAACTGTGGACCCAACCCTGCATTTTGAGATTATTCTTCAGGTGGGTCTATGTGCTGTGTTATTTTTAATATGATTAAGTTCACCAGGTTTGCATATGGAAAATTATGCTTTGTTTATTGAAAATGATCCAAAGCATTAGTTTAAAGCAGCATTCCTGGGACTGTTACTAGTGAGAAATATTTGTTAATAGAATTAAATGTGTTTGTATCACTTTGTTACTTAAGAGCTTGTATTTTCACTGTGGTTGAATTGGGAAATTCTGAATTTGGCAATAAATTTACAGTGACTCTCAGATTAGCCCTTAAGCAAGCAATAAAACAGTATTACCAAAAAGATAGATAATGCTAAAAATTAACATGGTATGGATTGAATGAGGTGGTTATTCTCCTTATTTCTGAAACGGTAAGAAAGGAAACTATTGTGCTTTGTGCTGTTCAGTAGGTATTTATTTATAAAATGCCTACTGTGTGACAGACTGTGTGAGGGCATGCATAGCTGAATTAGAGCAGTTCTTTTCTCAGAGAACATACACACTGGGATCAGGAAGGTAACCTGATTAAGTAAAAGTCTCCGTGTGAACTGTGGCTGATAAGAAAACACTGAAGTGGATAGCTGCTGCTCTGCTGTAGTAAATTATTGCCATGTAGGATTCAGGCTCAGAGTTGTCAGATCTGACTTTTCAAGAGAAGCCCCAAGTCTAAATTTTTGTGAAATATCCTTGTTTTTTAAAAAGTATTAATTTTTAAGTATTATTCAGAATTTTAAAATATTGTGGTTGGGTCATATTCAACCTGTAAGTGGCTGTGTTGTGACCTCTGGCTTACAGTCGAATGGGAAAAACGAGAGCTATAAAAGAGGTACGATCAAATGATATATTTAACTAGGCTTACTGTGATGAACATTTCACAGTATATACAGATATCAAATCGTTACATTACACCTGGAATTAATATCATGTTATATGTCAATTATATCTTAATTAAAAAGAGACCAACCAAAAAAGTGATACCGTTGAATTGTATGAGGGAATAAAATTATATAGTTGTTCAGAAGAAGGAATGATTTCTTCCATTTGGGAAAGTAGAGCAGTGTTTATGTTGGGTCTTGAAGAACGTATAGATTTTTGGAGAGTTGAGATACACAGGGCTTTCCAGTAGGAATATCAGCATTCGAAAGGGCTAAGCATGAAGCATGGAGGATGAAAATAAAGAAAACCCATATTGGCTGAAATCTTATAATATAATTAGGGAGAGACTCCTAGAGTATAATCTGAAGAAATAGGCTTGGGCTGTGTTTTCACAAGCCTGGAATGCCAGGAACATGTATTTGGACAGTTTTCTATAAACTATGAAAGATTTTTGAGCAGAAAAAGGGCCGAGTTCAGAGCTTTACATTTCAGATAAACTAGTGTTTCTTGTTTCTGTCAGACCCAGGTCCTCTTTTGATGACATATTTTACAGTATTCTCCTATCATGAAGTAAAAATCATGGAAGTAACTTATCTATAAGTACACATTTTAAAAATCAATATAATACCCAAACTTTGATCCAGAGGAGAAATAAGAGGACTGTGATTTAAAGTAATACATATTGAACACGTGCTCAAGCATGGCTTAGAAGGTGGTAAAGTAATCAGATGTTTACACCTATGTGTACTATCACTGTGAACATGACAGCTGTGAATGCAGAATGTTGTGTTTGTGTCACAGATACCATCTGTGACACCATCTTTTCAAATGGTGGAAGACTCTTAGAGTTCCCAGGAAAGTACGTCTTTCCTCAATTTATCTGGTAGTTACACTCATAGAAAATTAGGTATACAGTTAAACTGCTAATACTCTTTGTAAAACAGATTTTAGGCTCAGTCAGATAACTAAGATTTTCATTTACGAATATCTGGCAGAACTTTATGGAATGTCATGCAGAATACAGATTCTTTTTGTGCTCTGCAAACATTGCAGGATGTCCAGCATTCCTGGACTCTGCCCAGTAGATGCCAGTAATGTCTTCTCATTGTGACAGTGAAGCCACCCTAGAAATTTCTGAAGTGTTCCCCCTAGGAGATGATACTAATTCTATTGATACCCTTTGACATAGACACATCTTGCGCTTCCAATTTAAATTACTAGTCTGTTGCAGTTTAAATGAACTTAAATAGGTCTAGATATAGGATAGTAAGGGTAGAGATTTTTAAAAGTAGCAGTTGCAGAGAAGAGCAGCTATTGAAATAGAATTGACAGGATTTGGCAATGAATCGGATATGTGGTAAGGAATAGGGAGATTTCAAAAATCGCTGAAGGCTTCTAGCTGCGTGTATAACTGGGAAGATAGTAGTAGTAGTAAAAGAATAGAAAATGAAGGGATAAATTCAAGAGGATAGATGGAATTCAATTTGGGATGAACTGAATTCATTTGGATGTCAAAGTGGAGATTCCCACAGTATCTAGAAATGCTGGGTGAGAGCTTTGGAGAGTGCTCAGGGCTAGAGAGAATGATTTAGGAGTTAGTCACATCACAGCTATGGCTGTAAGTGAAATTTTAAAAGGAAATGTAGAGAGGAGAAGATAGAGCATAGGGGGGATCCTTTGAGTGTACTCAGAGAAAGGGGAGAGGTAAAGAAACAAGGGTAATGAAGAGAGTTTCAAGAAGGAGAATGAAAGTTGCCTGACTTGAAGAGGCACTGGTAAATGTTTATTCAGTTGGTTAACAGAGTCAAATAACTCAGAGGGGTGGTTTGAGAGCTGAGATCTGATTCTACCAGTTAAATATTTAAACTTAACTTGATAAGATAGCTTACTCTATTTGGGTTACGGCTCATTTTTCTGCTTACCTTTGTCACATTACCCATCTCTGTAATTTTTATATCAAAGACTGTTTTCACCCTGTTTTCTAAGTTGAGAGGGCTTTTTCCCCCTTTTATATAATGAAAAATAGTCTACATTTAGTCCCCTTTCACTTTCCTCTATGCTGTATTTACAACCTCTTTACCCAACCTGATTGTTTTCTGATGTTTATTAGGGTGTAAAACTGAATGGTCTAATGTTTTCCTATATAAACTAGTTTAAATAATTAATTTAGATAATCTTCCCTTTTTTTATCAGATTGTGGTAAAGTATATATGATTTATCATTTTAACCATTTTAAGTGCGTTGTTGTGCAGACATCACCACCATCTATCTCCAGAACTTATAGCATCTTCCCAAACTGAAACTGTACTCATTAATCACTGACACCCTATTCCCTCCTCCGCAGCCCCTGGCAACCACCATTCTACTTTCTGTCTCTGAATTTGACTACTCTAGGTACTTCATGGGTAGAATCTTACAGTGTTTGTTCTTTTGTGACTGACTGAATTTCACTTAGCATAATGTCTCCATGGTTCCTCCATGTTGTCACGTATGTCAGAATTTCCTTCCTTCTTAAGGCTGAATAATAATCCTTTGTATGTATAGGCCAGGTTTTCTCTATCCTCCCTCCTAGTTTATAACTGGCCTTCCTGCTTCCAGTTTTGCTCCCCTTCAAACCATTTCCTTTGATGCAGCCATAGTGATCTTTCAGAAATGCAGATAAGGTCATAGTTAAACATCCTCCCGACCGAGTTCTCCAGCCTGACCTTGCCACTATTTCCCAGTCATACCAAACTGTTATCAGTGTCCATGTTTTAGGCAATGCATTTTGACAAGCATTGTAAATAATTCCTAAGTAGTTTTTAGAATGGATTCAAGTAGTTCTTTATGAATCGACCCCAATGCCTATTCACATATATTTATGTAATATATAGAGAGATATTTAATAGGTGCTTTAATAGTTATATTCCAGCGATTGGTAAACCACAAACTGCAGGGGCTGGATCCAGCAGAGTGGAGTAATTACCACAGAGACTCTATGGCTCAAAAAACCTAGTATATTTACTGTCTAGTCTTTTACAGAAATTTAGGCTGAGCTCTGGCATATACTGCTTTTTTCGGTTGGGGAGAGGGTGCTGATTACTTTATTCATCCTTTAGATTTCAACTAGTTAATACCTGAAAGTTTGGGGTTTTTTTTAAGCCATGAAATTCCTTCTTCCAACAGTCCTACACCACAGCCTGGCTTAACAACAAAGCGGAGGCTATAGCTGTGGAGCCAGTTGCTCCATCTCCTGAGGCATGTTCATGGAACACCTCGATATTGAGGAGCACGATTGTAAACTCAGCGGAGCTTCATCTGGGGCGCTTTCTCCTTTTACCCTCCCCTTGTATTTGCTATGGGCTTTTGTACTGCCCACCACTTACTGTACTGAATTATTATTGTTTGTTTAGCCTTTTTGTCTTCCTAGGAAGACTAAGCACCATAAGAGCAAGAGCCCTGCCTGACACAGAAGTTCTCTAAATATGGGTTGAATGAATGAATGAATGAGACCCTGGCTGAACACTGGCAATAAATCAGAACCAAGCTCAGATAGGATCTGAAATGATTTCTTTTCCTGCTTTGCTTCCTAGAAATATAGTCACAAAATGCCAACTGGACCAAAAAGCTGAGAGGACCTTAAAGATTATCTAGACCTGTGCTGTCCAGTGTGGTAGCCACTCAATACGTATGGCTTTTGAGCACTTGAGATACGGCTAGTTCAAACTGAGATGTGAAATAGGAAGTACTCACTGGATTTTGAAGACTTAGAATGTAAACTATTTCATTAATTTCTATATTGATTACATGTTAGATGATAATTTTGGCATACTGAGTTAAAAATATTAAATTATTTTCCCTTTTTTGTACTTTTTTAAAATAAATTTATTTATTTTTGGCTGCGTTGGGTCTTCATTGCTGCGCGTGGGCTTTCTCTAGTTGTGGCGAGCGGGGGCTACTCTTCATTGCGGTGCGTGGGCTTCTCATTCGGTGGCTTCTCTTGTTGCGGAGCACGGGCTCTAGGCGTGCAGGTTTCAGTAGTTGTGGCACGTGGGCTCAGTAGTTGTGGCTTGAGGGCTCTAGAGCGCAGGCTCAGTAGTTGTGGCGCACAGGCTTAGCTGCTCTGCGGCATGTGGGATCTTCCCGGACCAGGGCTCGAACCCATGTCCCCTGCATTGGCAGGCGGATTCTTAACCACTGCGCCACCAGGGAAGTCCCCTTTTTTTTGTACTTTTTAAAGTAGATATTAGAAAAATTTAAATTGTGTATGTGTCTTGCCTTATATTTCTGTTGGACAGTATTGTTCTAGATCATTGGTTCTCAATGCATTGCTAATACATTAGAATCACCTGGCAAGCTTTTACAGTAATTTGATCCTACCTCAGATGTTCTAAGTTAGAATCTCTGAAGATAGGGCCTTGCACGTGTGTTTTGATAAAGCTCCGCAGATGATTCTGATGCCTCATATGCCCATTGAGAACCACCAGCCAAATCTCGTCTTTCATTTTATAGAGAGGAAACTGAATCCTTAAATAGTAAAATAACAACAAATATAGTCTTCATTTCAGTATGCTCTCATAGGGTTTGCCCCAGTTGAAATTCATACTCTGCCTCTTTCATAACTGATAGCTATTTTTCCATTGTCTGAAACAGTGGCTCTTGATCAACCCTTAAAGGTGGCATTGTGGCTAACTTTATTTAGTCATTTAAGCTTGTTTGAAAACTGATCAGTTGGTGCTTTTCCAAGATACCATGTCCTTATTACAGGGACTGCATTTTTGTAGCTTCAGAATGGTTTTTTCTTCGTCAGTTCTTTTTTTTTTTGGCTGCGCTGTGCAGCATGCGGGATCTTAGTTCCCTGACGAGGGATCAAACCTGTTTCCCCTGCAGTGGAAGTGCAGAGTCCTAACCACTGGACCGCCAGGGAATTCCCTCTTCGTCAATTCTTATTCTTACTTTTATACAGGTAAATTGTGAGACGTGAGTTCATCGTTAGGATTTTAAATGTGATTAAGACAAGGTCCTGAATTGTCACCATAATCAGTATAATATTTTCATCAGAGGCAGAAGTAAAACCTACCCTCTTTTCTGCAGAATCTTAAGAGGCTTTACAAGCTCTTTGTTGAGTTGTTGTGAACGTCTGAGAATAATTTATGTCTAGTTTTCTTTGAAGTTCCTTCACATATTTCAAGATGGCTCAAGAAATTAGCAGTTAGCCTTTGCAGAAGTTAACCAGTGATTGGAGGCTTATCTATGATTTGCCTTAGAGTAGAACATGTTCCAGCAGACAACTTTACTATTCAACATTCTTTATTTGTTCAAAATTGTTGGGTAATGGACAGGCATGCAAGTGTACACATCCAGTCATAGGTGGTACCCACCATTTTAAGCTTAAATCAGAGAGCTCATGATAGCCAAAGATTTGGGAAAATTTACAAGTGGAAGCACCAAAGGGTGCTTTAGTCTAACACCACGCTATAACCTGGAAAGTTAAGGGAAAAGGACTAAACCAAAAGGCTTGGACTCAGTCTCAGGGCTGTTAACAGTATTCTGGTGACCCAGAGCAAGTCGTGTTACTGTCTCCATGCTTTGGTTTTCCCAGCTATTAAGTGAGAGTGCTAGAGGAGGTGACTGTTAAGGTTCTCCTTTAAGAATACCATGGTTTGGGGAATTGATTTTCCTTCTTTAGTGTTTGTTTTCTTACTAACCTCCCTGTTTTTCTCTTGAAGGGTCAGATGACTTGTCTGCAAAACTATGGGATGTGAGCACAGGGCAGTGTGTTTATGGCATCCAGACCCACACTTGTGCAGCGGTGAAGTTTGATGAGCAGAAGCTTGTGACAGGCTCCTTTGACAACACTGTGGCCTGCTGGGAATGGAGTTCCGGAGCCAGGACCCAGCACTTCCGGGGGCACACGGGGGCGGGTGGGTTGCCTTTCTTCAAGGGTTTCAACAGCTACTTTACCCTCATTCCTTAAAGCCAGGAGCCAAGAATGTGATCCCTTTTTTGTTTTTGTTTTTTAATTTAACCTGTCTTTCCCCCAATTTCTTTCTCAGTCACTACAGTTAATCCCTTTATTCAAGTTATTCTTTTTTGGAATTTTCCCCCTAATTTTGCTTTTCCTTGGCCCATTTTTTAACTCTTATGTCCTTTATACCCTTATGCTAGGAGAGGCAGTTCTTCTTTTCCCCTGTTTCATTTATATCCTATTGAACAGTCAGCCCCCTCTGTTTTGATCGGATTCCGTACCTCCAAATTGAATAAGTGCTACACTTGTAAATTCAGTCCTCTTTATTTGTAGAATTAGGACTGGAAATCATTTGGAGTGACTATACAGATTATATCAAATTGGAGCTTGGTTGACAATAATTTTACAGCAGCCTTAGTTTGTAAAAAACTGGTCATTTGAACATAGCCTTCAGATCTGAGCTTCTCCCTCTGCTTCGCTGTATTTTGGAGCTCTGTGCAGAAATCATGTTGATGAAGTTCCTAGCCTCTTGTGCAGCTGCTCCCTTCTTCCTTTCTGCCCTTTACCCACTGCATTAGCCCCTGAGAATCATAGTCTATGCTCTTGAGACACTTATGAGCAGCCTTCCTGGACTCCCTAAACAGGTTGAGTTTCTCTGCTGTAGGTTTCCCAATACGTGTGTAACACTTATCATATCAATACAAGTAAGTATGATAACCTTGTTTCCCCACCAACCTGTAAGCTCCAGAAGGACAGGGATCCTGCCTGTCTTATTCACACTTAGGTCCTGAATTCCTTGCACCGTACCTGGTACTCAATAATTCTTTAATGTAAACCTAGCTGTTTTATGGCAAAAAACCAAGTCCCCCCCCATTTTGTTTGTCATCCTGTACATTTTTCTTCAGTCTTCTCTGCTACCACTTGTTTGTTGTAGAAATTAATATTTTGAAGATATATGATTTAACGTGGAACTTATATATCAAACTGAGTGTAATATTTCCACAGTGTCCAGGGTTGTACATTGACTTCCAGGTGATTTTATACCTGGTCAGCTTTGAGAGCCCTGTTCTAAAAAATTTCCTCTTTGCTGTTCCCTGGACATTGCTGTGGCTTTACCTAACTCCATGCCTTTGCTCTTCCCTCTACCTGCAGTATTCTCTTTCTTTTCTTGATAAATTCTACTCATCCTTCAGGGCCCATCTCCAATATCGCCTCTTCCCTGAAGTCCTCCCTGATACCCCTGGGCAGAGTTAGTCATTCTCCTTGGTGTTTCCCTAGCAAGAGGTAAACATTTATTTTTTTTTTTGGACTTCCTCTTCCACCCCTCACTTAGTGTGAGTTCCTTAAAGAAAAGAGCAGTGTCTTCATCTTTGGGTCCCCAGTGTTCCTTTAGAGCTTGGCAGGCATTTAAAAACAAATATTTGAGTACTTGCGATACTCAGGCACTGTTTTAGGTGCTGCGGATAGAGCTCTAAAGAAAATCAGACAGTTTGAGAGAATGGCTTAGTCTGACCTTTAAGATCTTTGTTTTGTTTTTCTCATTACACTGGCTTTTCTTGAGTATGGGTATTGTTTTGCAGCTTATACTCTTGACATTTTATCTTACTGCAGTAAATAGTACAAATATGAGTAGGTCCACCTATGTTCTGTTTTTCCTGCATAGGCTAGATAAGTTACATGTAGTATCAGGCAGGCAGTCCTGAGAAGAAATGCCATTATCTCCTACACTGGTTTACCTCTCACTCTGAAGCTAGTACAAGTATAAGAGATTGTATTATTCCAGGAGCTTTTCATCCTTAGAATTATCAGCTATGATAATAACAAGAATTTTGAAATGGATATATTTTTTAGCATAAAATTGCTAGTTGAGAAAGCATCATTACTACAGTAGTTCTGGTTGAGAAATTATACAGTTGGGCGGCTAGGGAGAATAAATGTAATTGAACTCTACTATGAAAGACCCACAGGCAAAGGCGTATTTTAACTTTGTGTGTGTTGTATATACTAGTGTTTAGCGTCGACTACAATGATGAACTGGACATCTTGGTGAGTGGCTCTGCAGACTTCACTGTGAAAGTATGGGCTTTATCTGCTGGGACGTGCCTGAACACACTCACCGGGCACACAGAATGGGTCACCAAGGTAGGAAGACCTACAGAAGAAATGTTGACATCAGTCTTGCTGAGGGTGGGGGAGCTGGGGGTGGGATGGGGGATGGTAGATGTTGCCTCATAAGTGGTAGATGAGTCATAAGATGGGATAGATACAACCACAAAGCATGATGGTATATAACAGTGACCAACATGTAAAAGACACTCAGTAAATAGTTCAATGAATGAGTGACTTATGGACATGGAAAGATGCCCACAATATATTAGGTGGGTAGAGGGAGCAAATAAAACAGGTTACATACAAAAAACTATGTAGAGTATGACGACAGTTTCTAAATGTGTTTTTGCACTAAAATGTTGAAGATGATTATTTCTTGTGGAATTGAGTACTTTTTTCCCTTTAGGATAAGCATATTTTTAAATCAGAAAAGTAATTTTCATTTTAAAAAAGAAAATGCTTGCAAGAAGTGGAAGAAAAATGTACAGCCTCTTTAAAAGAACATTGTGCTGGTTTCTAGCCACATTGATTCAACATACAATTGGAAGTCCTAGACAGCAGAAAAGGAAAAAAAGGGATCCATGTTGGAAAGGAAGAGGTAAAACTGTCAGTATTTGCAGATGCATGATATTTTGATGACTCCACCAGAAAACTGTTAGAACTTGTAAACTACATGTAAAGTTGCAAGATGTAAAATCTATACACAAAAATCTGTTGCCTTTCTGTACACTAATAATGAACTATCAGACAGAGAAATAAAGAAAACAGTCCCATTTACAATTGCATCAAAAAGAATAAAATACCTAGGAATAAGTTTAACCAGTATATAACAGAAAGACCTGTATATTGAAAACTGCAAGGCATTAATGAAGGAAATTGAAGTAGACACAAATAAATGGAAAGGTATTTCATGCTCATGGATTGGAACAATCGGTATTGTTAAAATGTTCATACTACCCAAAGCAATCTACAGATTCAGTGCAATCCCTATCAAAATTCCAATGGCATTTTTCAAGGAAATAAGACAAATAATCCTAAAATTTGTATGGAACCACAAAAAACCTCAAAAAGCCAAAACAATCTTGAAAAAGCACAAAGCTGAAGGCATCATGCTTTCAAACTATATGACAAAGATATAGTAGTTAAAACTATGGTATTGGCAGAACAGACACATAGATCAATGGAACAGAATAAATAGCCCAGAAATAAACCCACGTATATATGGTCAATTCATTTATGACAAAGGAGCCAAGAATATACAGTGGGGAAAGGGCAGTCTCTTCAGTAAATGGTGTTGGGAAAACTGAAGAGCCACATACAAAAGAATGAAACTCAACCACTGTCTTACACCATACATAAAAATTAACTCAAAATCGAGTAAAGATTTGAACTTCTTAACACCTGAAATCATAAAACTTAAGACTAGAAGAAGACATAGTAAGCATCTTGACATAGGTTTTGGCAATGATTTTTTGAATCTGACACCAAAAGCAACAAAAGCAAAAATAAATAAGTGGGACTACACCATACTAAAAAGCTTCTGCACAGCAAAAGAAACTGTTAACAAAATTAAGAGGTAACCTACTGAATGGGAGAAAATATTTGCAAATTATATATCAGATCGGGGCTAATATCCAAAATAGATAAATAACTCATACAACTCAATAGCAAAAAACCAAACAATCTGATTAAAAAATGGGCAGAAGATCTGAACATTTTTCCAAAGAAGACCTATAGATGATAAATGAAGACAACAACTAACAAGTAAATGAAAAGATGTTCAACATAATTAACCATCAGGGAAATGCAAATCAAAACCACAATGAGAGACTTCCGTGGTGGTCCAGTGGTTAAGACTCTGCGCTCCCAGTGCAGGGGGTCCAGGTTCAATCCCTGGTCAGAGAACTAGATCTTGTATGCCGCAACTATAAAAAAGATCCCGCATGCTGCGACAAAGATGCCGCAACTATAAAAAAGATCCCGCATGCTGCAACAAAGATCCCACACGTGGCAATGAAGATCCCACGTGCCACAACTAAGACCCAGCACAGCCAACTAAATAAATAAATATTAGGGGAAAAAAACCCACAATGAGATATCACGTCATACTAGTTAGAATGACTATTATCAAAAAGACAAGAAATAACAGGTGTTCGTGAGATTGTGGAGAAAAGGGAGGCTTTGTTCACTTTTAGGGGAATGTAAATTGGTGCAGCCACTACGGAAAACAGTTTGGAAGTTCCTCAAAGGATGAAAAATAGAACTTCCGCATGATCCAGCAATTCCACTTCTGGGTATTTATCCAAAGAAATTGAAAACACTAACTCAGAAAGATACATGCACCCCCATGTTCATTGCAACGTTATTTACAATAGCCAAGATATGGAAACAACCAAAGTGTCCATAGATGGATGAAGGGATATATGTATTGAAATATTATTTAGCTGTAAAAAAAGAATGAAACCTTGCCATATGTGACAAATGGATGGACCTCAAGGGCATTATGCTAAGTGAGGTAAGACAAAAAAGAGGCAAATACCATACGATCTCTCTTATATGTGGACTCTACAGGGGAAAAAAAAAGCCAAGCTCATAGATACAGAGAACAGATTGGTGGTTGCCAGAGGCAGGGGGTGGGATGTGGGGAGTGGGAGAAATGGGTGGACAGTGTTTTTTGGTTTTTTAGTTTAAATAAATTGCGAAGAAAGGGAAGGAGGAAGGAGGAGAAAATAATGCTCGCAAGAAGTGAAACAAAAATGTACAGGATCTTTAGAAGAATGTTGTGATGTCTTCTGGTTTTCAAAAAAACGATTGCTGTGAGGATCAAAAGGCATTTAAAAAGTGGAAATGCCATGCAGAAACACTTTTCTTGAGCTTATCATGCTATTCTGTGAGGGGCTAAGGATGCAAGAGTGAGCAAAACAGACCCAGGCTTGATGCGAATGTTAGTCTAGTAGGAGGAATAGTTATTAGTAATTTCACAAGTTCACAAATTGTGTTAAGTGCTATGGAGGAAAAGTGCAGAGTCTAATTCAGTTTGATTCAGGGAAAGCTTTTAGAGAAGGGGCCAAATGTGAAGAATAAATGGGAGGTAACTGTGTAAATGGAGTGTTCCAGAGGGTGCCGTATGTGCACAGGCCCTGGGGTGGGAAAGAGCCTAGAACATTTGATAAGCTGATGCCCTGGAAGGCCAGCGGAGCTGTGCTGTAGTTGGGGGAGGTGTGGGAGAGGGGCCAGCACGTACGCTTTACTAGACCTCATTAAAGATTCTGGATTATTGTAAGTATAGTAGAAAGCAATTGATGCGTTCTGAGCAAGAGTCTGGTGTGATTCATGTTTTAAGAAGATAACTGCTGAGTGAAAAATGGGTTAGAGTGGGGCACAAATGGATGCAGGGTGGCCAGTTAGGCTTTTGCAGTAGTCTAAGCAAAAGAGACCCACGGCTTGGACTTGGGTGGCAATAAAGAAAGAGAAGGGCGTACACGAAGGATGTGTCTTTAAGGTAAAGCCAACTGAACTTTCTCATGGGGAACAAAGAAGAAGAAAGAATCCGATGACTAGTGGGTTTTAGACTGGGTGAGTGATTGTGTGAGAAGACCAGTAATACCACCGAACTGTACACTTAAAAATGGTTAAGATTCTACATTTTATGTTACGTGTATTTTACCACAATAAAAATATTGGGGGAAAAAATTCTGTACTGGGTGCATTCAATTTTAAATAGAAAAGTTATATAAGACAAGTTGGTGTTATGTTAAAAACAGTGGACTTGGGGCCAGGACACTGACTGAGATGTCTTAGATAAGTTACTCTTCCCTTCAGGGCCTGAGTTTCATCATCTGCTAAATGTTCCTGTGAGTACTAAATGAGATGATGGGACAGAACCCAGCAAGGTGCCTGGCACTCAGTAGCAGGTCTGTCAGTTTCATTTGAATCTGCAACCCAGGCTTCTGAATGAGTGAGCCTGGCCTCCCCTCTCACTTTATGCTGATTTATTCCTAAAATAACCAGAAGCTAGTGTTCACAGATTATCCCACATGCTAATGGAATGTTAGCTTCTGTTACATTATTATTTTCATTGTTTTATTTCATTTTCACTACAATTATCTGAGATAATAGGTGCCCCATCCCCTATTTTAAAGATGAGGAAACTGAGAAACGAAGAGGTTAGATGGTCCTGCCCAAGGCTGCAGAGTCAACATATGACAGATTCTGGTCCCAAGTCGAGTGCTTTTCCCTTTATGATGCACACGCTTATGAAAACAGGTCATTTGTATCTACTATTTGAATGGACTTTTTTCTTTCCTATCCCTCACATTCTTTATGAAGTCACGTTTTATAATTTTTAAAGTCAGTCCTAATGTTTGCTTCCAGACTAAAGCTAAGAGTAAATGCTGGCAGCATTAGACACTTTTAGGTCTTGCTAATAATGTAAAGAATCTCGTAATAGTAAAACTCTTAGTAAAGGTTAACTTGTGTTATAGTTAACATAGAGTTATAGATTATTCACATACCATATCATTTTGAGCTCTTTTTCATATTTTAATTAAAAGGGATAAGAACAGTACTAAAAGGATCTTTCTGTAACATGGATATTTATTATTTCTAGGTGGTCTTGCAAAAGTGCAAAGTCAAGTCTCTCTTGCACAGCCCTGGAGACTACATCCTCTTAAGTGCAGACAAATATGAGATCAAGGTGAGGTTTTTTTTCCTCCATTAATTTGCCTTATGAAAGAGTGTAGCACAGGGGGAATATTTCAAGGGAGGAAGGAATGTCTTTAAGCCCTCTTAAACCCGCTGGAAAGAGAATTGTTCATTTTCCTGTGTTCTAGGCAGTTTCTAACTCTGATTTGTAAATGAAGGGGGAAAAAAAATCCACAGAAATTTATCTTCGATGCATTCTTACCTTTTCTTAAGACATATATCTCCTGCTCTCCTCAGTTCTTAGATCTGAAGTATGAAAACATAAACATTTACTTGTATAATAATAATAGCAATTTGCAAAAAAGTTTACAGAGCACTGTTACATGTATTTTTATTGCATCTTTTAAACTGTTCCATATGGTAGGCACTAACCATCTTCACGGCAGGAACTGAGGTTCAAAGAGGTTAAATATTTTACCCAAGATTACACAACACGTACGTGCCAAATCAGAATTTGAACCCATGCTTCAGCTGTAAAACCTGTGGTCTTTCCAGTTTACTTCACTTTGTATTTGACGTCAGCAAACACAAGCCACATTGTTTAAGGACAGGCTTTTCTATGGTGATGTGATCTCTCATCTTTCCTAATTTTCTCTTATCTGTAGATTTGGCCAATTGGGAGAGAAATTAACTGTAAGTGCTTAAAGACGTTGTCTGTCTCTGAGGATAGAAGTATCTGCCTGCAGCCAAGACTTCATTTTGATGGCAAATACATTGTCTGTAGTTCAGCACTGGGTCTCTACCAGTGGGACTTTGCCAGTTATGATATTCTCAGGTAATATTCCCTTGGACCTTTACCTTTAACAGTTTGTTGCAGTTTAATAATAAAGACAAGACTAAATATTTCCATAAACCAGTTAGTAACTTGCTTTGGGGAAATGTTTACTCCATCAGTTCTGTGCTGAAAATCTCACACATAAAAATGTTTTAAAGGTGGTAATTAAATTAGAAAGAGTTACATGTTAGAATGTAGAGGGTCTAGGTTCTAAGCCCTCTTCTTACTCTGAGTTACTTCCACTTTAAGAATTTCTGAATTCCCCTTCCAGCTTCTCTGGAAAATGAAGAGTTTGGATGAAAAGATCTTTCAGATCTCCTCTAGTTCTAATATTTTAAGTTCTACTTCCTGGTCAGTTGAAATTCTGTGTTGAGGGATTGAGTGGCTTTCCGCTGACTAGCAGAAAGACAGAGAAACTTGGAGAAAATTACAACCTGCAGAGTTTCTCTCCAAAGAAAGAAATAGAGGTCTATAGACAAATAATTTTGTGATTCACTGTATATCATAGACCCCTCTTGGATACTGGTGGTATCTGTTAGCGTATTGGAGGCTGTTGGAAGCCAGTGACATGGTGATTAAGAGAACCTACTTTGGTGATAAATAAACCTTGGTTTAAGACCTAGTTCTCTTTCTTATGAGCTGTGTGATTTTATGTAAGTTTCTTAACCTTTCTGTGTCTGAATTGTCTCACCTGTAAAGTAAAGGTTAAATGAAATGCCTGTAATGAGGACCTAGCAGAGGACCTGACAGGTTTTTATTACTAATAGGTGTGAGAAGTCCTACATAAAGAAACCTGTTTTAATTTGTTTAACCTACTGTACCTCACATGTATTGTGCACAGAGGCCTTGTTTTGAGGAGCACATGTTAACAGCTCACAGAATTAGTGTTCCATAGCATGCTTCAGGAAGTGCTGGCCTGGGGACAGAAACTGAACATTTTCTTCATTGGTTTTATGCATGACTGTTTGAGGTGAACTTGTATGAGATCTGATCCTACTAGCCAGCAGGACTTCGGTGGGCCCAGTCTCTCTGGTCATAAAGTTACAACCTCATTTATGTCTTCCTGGAGTTAGACCTACATTTCTCACCAGTTAGATTTCCAAGCTTTCAGAATAATTTCTAGAAATGATTGATAATTACATTTTGACAAAAAAAAGACTGGAACAGATGCCAGAAGACATTAGTCCAACCTCTTCATTTTATAGATGGGGAAACTGAAGCTGAAAGAGGATAAGGGCCTTGCCCAATATCCCACAGCTCACCCTAGTCCAGCATCCATCCATCCATCCATCCATCCATCCATCCATCCATCCATCCATCCATCCATCCGTGGTTGGATCATCAGGCAGGCATATGCTTAAGGAACCAGCAAGCCAGAGAGAAGGAACTTTTGAAAGAACTTGATTCTTTGCAAAGTAAGAAATTGAAGTACATTTGGCCATGGGTTCCGCACCCACAGATTCAACCAACTGAGGATCAAAAATATTTTTTTTTTAAAATGTCCAGAAAGTTCCAAAAAGCAAAACTTGAATTTGCCGTGCACCAGCAACTATTTACATAGCATTTGCATTGTATTAGATGTAAGTAATCTAGAGATGGTTTGAAGTATACGGGAGGATGTGTGTAGGTTATATGCAGATACTATACCATTTTATACAAACGACTTGAGCGTCCATGCATTTTGTTATCCAAGGGGGTCCTGGAACCAGTTCCCCGCAGATACGACATTAGTCACCGTGGGAAAATCAGATCTTTGATAGTTTAATATTGTTTTTGTTTTGAATTAAAATTTGGGAGACAGGGGTGAAGAGGCGAGGTGGAATAGAGGTATTATAATCTGATTAATGCTTAGAGTTTGAGAGTCTCTAAAGGTTTAATTTGATCCTATATTCTCGTGTGTGCTTCTTACTCAGAATGGCATATAGAGTCCAGAGTCCCAGATGAAAGTTCTGTTAATTTTTGATGTTTGGATATACTAGCTGTAACCAATAAACCTGCAAGATTGTTTGCTGCTAGCAAGTACTAAGTTCAGATTTTTTTTTTTTTTTTTTTGAAAAGGGGCTATTTTATCTCTTGCTTTTTCCCCTCAAACATGAATATAACAGCCTCTTTTTGAAATCTTGGTACAAATCCTGTGGCCTCAGTTGCCAGGACCAGGTTGCATTCTGTAAGCTTTGATGCTAATTGAAAAGAAAGCACAAATAGTAGCATGTTGCTCCATAAAGCTAAGTTATGGTGCAATCCCTTGAGCTAGGTTATCTCAGTACAGCAGGTGGGGTCTTGTAGGTTTAAGGGCCCAGAGTGCACAGCAGGGATGTCTGTTTACAGTTCTAAAGTAATCAAAGTAGAAGGTGCTGTGAGCCTGTCAGGACCTGTGTTCTGTCCTGCAGCACATTTGTGCTGGGGTCTTTGGAGTCAGCTCAACTTCCTCAGGCTTAAGTCCTGTCCCCTAGCCACTCTGTTTTCCAAGTTTCTGGTCATTTTCTGCTGGTGTTGATGATGTGGGACTTACTAGACTTTCCTGCTGCTTTCCCCAGTTTCCTTTGGCTCTCTCTTGTAGGAATTTGTGTTTTCCCACGCTTACTCCACCACTGCTCTAGTCATTAGCAGATACTTACTTATTTAACCTGTGTGTTAGGCACTGTGATATACGCTGGGAACCAGCAGAGATACTTACCAAACGTGTGGAAATGGCTAACCAAGGAAGGCTGACATTAAACAGCTGACTACATGCAGGTGTTTTCATGGTTGGGATAAGAGCAACATGGTTCGGGGTACTTTGAGACCCTGCCTAGTTTGAGGAGTAAAGGAAAGCTTCTTTGAGGAGGAGATTCGGGCCAAGCTCTAAAGGATGAGTAGATGCATTTAACTAAGTGCCGGGGCGAGAGTGCAGTGAGGAGCATTGTAGACTGCGAGGGCAGCCTGCTGAAAGGCCCTGAGACACAGGAGCCCGGTGCATCTGAGTGACTGAAAGAGGGCCAGAGTGGCAGACGTGCGTGCAGTAGAGAGCCGTTGAAGGGTTTAAAAGTTTAAAATCTGATAGGATTAGATTTTAGTGTGAGGTTAACTGATTGGGAGGGGCCAAGGGCAGATGTGGGGGCACCCATTGAAAACTCTTGGTAGTAGTGCAGGCAAAGCTGATGTCCTGGGTCAGAGTTGGGGCAATTCAGGTAGTAGTGAATAAATTAAAGGAAAGTTTAGGAGGTAAAATCAGTAGATCTTGGTGATTGGATTTGTGGTTTGAGATTTGCATGGTTGCCATGTTTCCTAGCTTGAGGAGCTGGGTGAATGAGCAAGCAAGGAAATGAAGACGAGAAACAGGTTAAGAAGGTTGTTTTGGACTGGTTGAGTGTGAGGAACAGGTCTTATTCTTCACTGCTAAATCCCCTCCCTTCCTGATACCAGACTGAAATCTGCTCCTTTGTAACGGTCTTTCCCTTTGACCTTCGTTCTCTCTGCTAGAGCGCCTAATGCCTGGCCTCTCACGCGTCCTTCACTATTGAAAGGTGATGATCGTGTATAGCTTCCCTGTCCCTGCCACTGCTTTCTCCCCACCTCAAGCTCATATTCTTCAGCTGCTCCTTGCTTGTCCTGGTTACCAGGCCCTGTCCCTTCTGGTTGACCTCTTGGACATAACACTACTTGGTAGTGTCCTTGTTAAGATGTAGGATAAACTGGAGTCTCACCTAGGCTCAAATATATTGTCACAGCAG
This sequence comes from Balaenoptera musculus, assembly GCF_009873245.2. Lineage (NCBI taxonomy): Eukaryota > Metazoa > Chordata > Mammalia > Artiodactyla > Balaenopteridae > Balaenoptera > Balaenoptera musculus. Next base: position 102,489,552 of record NC_045790.1, on the reverse strand, counting down.
AATTTGAATATCCCTTGTCTTATAGCTCTTTTCCTAGTGCCTCCAAAGAGGACGTCAACTTTTCGCCTTACTAAATGTGCAGATAAGAGAGACGGAGGGTTTCGTTTTGTTTTGTTTTTTTTTTTCATTTGTGTTCCTGTTTGGCAAGGTCCCTCCCACTTTCTGCCTTTGTCGTCGATGTTTTAGGAACTGCCAACCTGAGACGGTTAAGGCTGTCCTCCCAACTCTCCCAGTTTTCTCTAACTTATTATCAATCTATTAATAAATGTTTCTGAATTATTTGGGGGAACTTTATATTTTCAGCCTCTGCTGTTCTTAGAGAGGAACTTGTGTTTGCTACGTGCCGAATAGAGAAGCACTGAGTCTGAGTCACTTGGTTTTTAGTCTTTGTTCTGGGCTTGGGAAGGTTCCCCTAGGCCAGTACCATCGGCCCTCCATATCCGTGTGCTCTGCATCCATGGATGTGGAGGGCCAGCTGTACTACACCATTTTATGTAAGGGACTGGAGCATCCTCGGATTTGGGTATCTGAGGACGTCCAGGAACCAATCCCTTTGGATAACAAGGGGTGACCGTATAGTAGTTTTTACCTAGTGGTAAGAGTTGAGTGTTACCCTCTTGTTCTGACTGGTAACTAACTAGTTGTGAATGCTTAGCCAAATTATTTACCCTGGCTGTACTTTAGTTTTCACATCTTAGAAGTGAGAGTATTAAACGAGATAATCTGTAAGATCCTTTCCAGCTTAGATGGGCATTTTGTGCTTTTATAAATATTCATTTCCTTATATGCCTGTGTTATATTACCTTATCGTTATGAAGGGTTCTTCTCCCCGGCCTTTTTTCTAAAGGAGGGTGAGCTTTTTGTCCTCATATTTTCCTTTCTATAAAAATGTTTCATTTAATTCTAAATTTGCTTGAATTTTGCATTGTTTTTAAATGTCTCCAGAAAAGATTACAGTAGCATAAACAGAAGCACAGTTGCCTTCTGGTTCATGTTTATTAACTTTCATCCTTGTAGGGTCATCAAGACTCCTGAGATAGCAAACTTGGCCTTGCTTGGCTTTGGAGATATCTTTGCCCTGCTGTTTGATAACCGCTACCTGTATATCATGGACTTGCGGACAGAGAGCCTGATTAGCCGCTGGCCTCTCCCAGAGTATAGGAAATCCAAGAGAGGCTCCAGCTTCCTGGCAGGCGAAGTGTCCTGGCTGAATGGACTGGATGGGCACAATGACACGGGCTTGGTCTTTGCCACCAGCATGCCTGACCACAGTATTCACCTGGTGTTGTGGAAGGAGCACGGCTGATGCCGCGAGCTGCGCCGCTGACTGACTTCGGGCGCCAGGGCTGCGGGTTTTGAGTGCAACCTCTGTGGCAGCCGACTGCATGAACCAAAGTTCTCACCTAATGGTATCATCACGCAGTGCACAATCATTTATCTCTGTTTGCCAGGGGACCAGGGCTCGGGGTGGGGGAGGGCTCGTTTTGTTGACCTACACCGCAGCATGCTGATGGGGTGCACCATTGACTTCATTCGTACTTAGTTATGTTGGTCAGTATAAGAGGCTGCATTTGGGGTTCATCTTTCTTGAATATTGGTTTTAAGTAACGATATTTAAATGGCTCATTAATCTGCTAATTGGTTGCCTATGAAAACACATTCAGTCTATCATTAAAGCTTTTTACCATTGCCTTTTTCTCTTTTGAAGTTGAAGCAAAGGTGCTATGATGTTGTTACAGCAACTTTTCTCACATGGGGCTTAGCTTTTACAACAACCCGTGTTATAAAGACCACCAGGTTCTGTGACATTCATACTCTCCACCAAATACCAGTTCTAAAGAAAAGTTGTCTTCCAGTGCAAATCCAGTTGTATAAATTGATGGTTTGTAACACATTCTAAACCCTAGTTCTTGACAGAGTGAAGGTGGGCCATGTCTGAGATGTGAGGAAGTTAATGTAGTTTTTGTTTCTAGGTGGAGCAAGCTGGTCCTTGGTCCCCCACAGCCTAGGTGACTGCACAGAGGTGACATGGTACAGTAGAAAGAGCCCTGAGCTGGCAGGTTGAAGACTGGCTCTGTTACCTAGGAAACCTGCACCCCAGGCATATACTTCTCTGGTCCCCATTTTCCCTGTCTGTATAGCTAGTTGTTAGGCTGTCACTTGGCTTCTAAGATTCCTTCTGGTCCTGTGTCTGCTGAGGTGTGCAAAAGTTGATATTTCAGTTTTGTCTGATGGCTGATTCATTGCTTCTTTAGGTTTGGAGATAATATATAAATGAAATCACTGATAGAAAGTTGTCATCTATAAGGAAATCCAAACGTACAAAAAAGAATGGATAAGAGGGAATGTAGAAAATGTTACATGTTCCACTTTAAAAATGTAAGTGATTGGTAGAAGAAATGCTGAGAGCAGCTGTGGTCCTCTAGAGAGGCAGTGTGCCATATTAGAAAGAAAGATCCCTGACCCTGACTTTCGTCCTCCTGTGCCTCTAACTTGGTGTGTAGCCTCAGGCAGGTTAACTTTCTGTTGGAAATGAAGGAATTGCCCTAGATTAAGGTTCGAAAAGTCACACGCCCAGGGGAGCCACGCAGATAAACATAAGCGAGTGCAGCATGCTGCGTAGGATGGGGCTGCACCAGGGGAAGCTCATCTGGCAGGGCAGTTATGGAGCCCTAAGTGTTAGGCAGAAACAAGTCCAGTGTTTGGCAGGTCTTCTGATTTTTCAGGAGGTAGAACTCCAGAATTGTATTTGTAATTCCCTAATTTTAAAAATGTTGACAACGACTCGAAGATCATTCAAAATGTAGTGGGCTAAACAAAGCATGTCTGCGGGCTGCCAGTTTGTATTCTCCACCCTCTCATTCCTGTAAATTAGATAATGCTGTGATTCAGCAGTGGAACTGTTTTAACGTAACTGTCACAAACATTAGGGAGAAAGTCGAGGGAGCAAGTAGTAGGAAGAATTCAGCTCTTCCCCGTTGTGTTACAGAGGAGTGAGGGGGGCATTTCATTCACAGACCGACAGGAAACTAGTTTGAAGATGAACTTAACGGGAACCGGAGTGAGAGCCTTTGCCTGGGAATATGAGGTATTCATTTTCCTACTTTCCTACTTTTCCTACTTTCCTACTTTGAAAAGGGTTGCTGGCAGAGCTGAGAATGATTCAAAGTACAGTGGGGACACAGCTCTCCCAGAATCCTGTCAGCCTAGAGTCTGACAGTGGGCCTCTGAATGCTGCAAAGTTAGGGTTTCAGAGAATTCTGATGGTTGGTTTCAAGGACGGGTTTAGTTAATATCCATGTTGAGGCTCTGAGGGAATTACGTAAAAGAACAATTATCTTTCTCCATCCCCCAAATCCATTTCACATTGAGTTCTGTGTGTGAGCTCTGCTCGGTCCTTCAAGAAGTGGAACCAGATTAGAAGCTGGAATCTATCTTGCAGGAACCTCAGGAGGCTTTGGGCCATGATAAGGGTAAACAACTTAACTCCTTTTCATCCAGCCAGAACAAAAAAACTGAGATTACTGATCTAATGACCATCCCTATTTCCACCTCACCATCAGATATATCCAGTAGCTTCAAAGACCAAGCGATTATAACTATAGTCATTTGTGGGAAAAATTTTTTGAAAATGACAAACCTGAAACCTGTATGGCATGTCCCATTTCAGTTTTCAGAGGCGAATACCAAAGTTATCATCAAGGTGGTACAGCTGATTTTGACAGCAGTGCTTAGAGTCCTAACTTTGATCCTCCTCACAGAGATCTTTGTTTCACCTGAGCATTTTATTTAATTGCTTTATGGATGCTAGCTTTATTCATAGTATTGTCAGCTTTTATACAAATGGAAAACTTAACTTATCCTTTAAAAAGAAATAAAGCAAGGTGGGGAGTCAGTGAGAACAGTGGGTAGGGGATAACTCAGTCTCCCTTCATGGAATTAGGGGACTCTCTCCCCTACACACTGACTTCTGCTTCCTTAGCTCAGAGGCAAGGGATTTGCCTTTGCCCCTTCTTTTGTGAATATTCTCATTTCTGAAAAATTCTTAATCATAAGCAGATAGACTCCATCTTTCTTTGTGAGTGTTGGATTTCTTGAGTGGCCCTGGTGCGGTAGAAGGGGGGGTTCTTTCCTCTCCGGTTTGTGTAGGGAACCATAACAACTTAAGGCTCCGGGGGAGGACGGGGTCCAGGAGAGCTGAGCGAGTGTGGTTTTAGCAGACTTTGTTCCCATTCCAAAGGAAGCTAGTTTCCTCCAGCCAGCCCCATTATTTGAAGTAGTAAGTGTTGTCAAACCTGACCTCTTAGACCTATCAGAGAAGTAGGAAGAAGGACTTCCTCCAGGACAGGGGCTAGACTTTGAAGACGTTCCACAGGAAGTACACGTGTTTGAATAGCTTTTAAATGGAAGATGGAGAATATTGCTATTTTAAGTTGTGTACTTCATTTTTCATAGTTTAAAATTAATCTGTGCTGGCCACTAAAAATGCTCAGTAAAATGTGAATGAGGGTTATGTAATCATTCTAGTATTTGCTCTCAGGAGAATGATTACTGCTCTGCATTTGTAAATCTTAGGGAGAAAAGAAATACTTCTGGAAACAGTATTACATTAGACATGAAGAATTTGTTTCTGTTAGGTGAGGCTTTTCAACCAAACAGAAGTAGCTAAGGAGAGTAGAGCCTGGCTTTACATGTTGCTTTGGCCAAACCCAGCCAACTCCTTGAAGCCACGACTGTTGCCCTGGCTTCTTGGGAGCCTAGAGGTGAATCTTCCCATCGTCCCTCTTCTAGTTCTCCGTGCCTCCTCCTTGTCTGGGCCTCTACTGGGCCTTGGTGTCTGAACCACTTGCCATCCTCTGTAGGAAAGTGTGTAGTCAGATTGCTGCCCTAGGATGCAGCCTGGGCCAGGGCACACTGTGACCTTTGCCTTTAGGGCCATAGAGTTGTCAGTATAGGGGAGAGGCCCCTTAGGTCTGTCCCCTTGACACAGCCTTCCTACCTGGTTATGCTGGTGCTTGCCAAGATACTTAAGACAACCAAGACACTCGAGAATTCTGCAGTCCCCAGATAAGATGTCTCATGGAGAGAACAGGTTAGCATTCTTGACAGAAATGCCTACCAGCCATCTTTGGCAGTGTCCTGATCCGTAGCTCCCTGTACTTACTGTAGGAAAGTGAATTTCTTTCAGGATAAATCCTCACATGGATTACTGGATAGTCTTTGTATCACTCCCTTCAGCCTAATCAGGCTGAATGATCGCGCTCAGTGCAAAAAGGTGTTTTGCTGTCAAGTTGTTTCAATGCATTTCCAGTCTCCCCCAGAATGGTATAGTTGCTTAAAGCTAGTATTACAGTCTTGACCAGTGTAAACATACTTAATTATTGCAGCTTAAAGAATCCAGCTACTTCTACTCTTCATGAATATGCTCAAATAAAAATGTGTTTTTCTATGTTTAAACCTGGCAAATTATGAATTCAGATGATAAAAGCTCACAGTTGTTTGGTGTCCATATACTCACATTGTGAACATATCTCACTCGTTTAGACTTAGTACTCTTGATGAGAATGCTCAGGTTGAAAAAGGCTGGCCTCACCAATCCAACATCTGTGGCAACATGGAACTTATGTTTCACTTATTTGATGTATGTTGTGATCTAGGGGGAATGAAATGAAGTTTATATTTGAACTGTCTGTGGGGTGGGTGGGCGGGGGAGAAGGGATTGCTTAAGCAAATAGTGGAGTGATTGTGGAACAAGATGTCTCTATAAGACGAGAAGTTATTTTCATGCATCATAGAAGCATTCTTCTACCTGTGAGTGATTGTGCTAACTGTAAATCATTTATATCTATACATTAAAGCAGGTTCCCTTGATTAGGCAACATTTGGTTAGCCAAGCCCAAGTTATTGTTTGTACTTGAAAGAAATAAAGCTGCATTTCCTTAAAAATTACATTCCGTAGTTAAGACTATTTTCTTACTTTTTTCCCCCAACCAATTCTAAGGAAACTTTTCAAAAGCGAGTGTTTTAGAATGCATCTTTAGAAATGAACTGCCCCTCGAGTTATCTAAAGTGACTCTGTTCTTCTACTGTTTCTGCATGTTCTAGAATGTAAGTCTAACAATGTAACAATTTCTGAATGAGATCCAAGAGGGAAAACAATAAATTTAAAAGTAAAATGCAGGAAGGATTTTGGTGACCTTCATGAATAGATGCAGATGGAGGGAAAGTACGTTTATGCAGGGTCGAGACCTTGGGATCAGCTTCCTCTCTTTTGCCCTCCTCTGTTCAGCATATCCCCAAGTTGGTTCATTCTTTCTTCTTAATTTAAACTTGTAGGACTCCTTGTCATCAAACATGGTCCTGTACTTTTGATCCCCAGCAGCGCCATGACAGGGCAGATTGTCCTTCCTGTTTTACAGATGAGAAGTTGAGGCTTGCGCGGAGCAACTAAGCCCGCGAGCCACAACTACGGAAGCCTGGGCACCTAGAGCCCGTGCTCCATGACAAGAGAAGCCACTGCAGTGAGAAGCCCACACACCACAGCTAGAGAAAGCCCGCGCGCAGCAACGAAGACACAATGTAGCCAAAAATATAAATAAATAAATAGATAAGTTTATTTTAAAAATAAAAGGAGTTGAGGCTTGAAAGAGTGGCTAATTGCTTAGAGGAGTAGTAAGTAGCAAGGATGAGGCTGGGGCCCTGATGTTTAGCCTCTGCAGACCTGGATTTTTCCTGCCTTTCCTTGTTTCCCTTCCCATTCTCTCTACTTCAGTCTCTTCAATCCAGACCTGGCCCTCTGCCCTCTGCCCTCTGCCCTCTGCCTTCACCACTCATGTGCACCTCTTGAGCCACCATGGACTCTGCTTCCAGGGCCTCTCCCCAACCACTCTTTTGAGCACGTATCTCTGTTCAACAACCTTAATGACTCCCTGTTATCAGCAGGGGGTGTCTAGATCTATCAGTGTAATTGAGTCCCAACTCATCTCTTCAAAGGACTCTTGCTCTTTCGTTTCCTGCCTTTGCACCTTGGGTCTTCCCACGTCCTTGTGGGGAAGCCATCTGTGCTCTTTCCAACCTGTCCTTGGGCCAGCCTGTAGGATCCCATTAACCTCCCACCATCTTTAAAGCCTCTGGTGACCACCACCCCCACTGGGCCTGACTCAGTGTTTTGTTCCAGGGTAGGTAGGTGTGCAATTCATTTGGCAATTCATCATGTAGTACCTTTTGCAGTTGGTAAACCATTAACTTTTACCCTTAAGCCATACATTTTTCAAAATTTAGGTGAATGCTTTGTCTCTCCAGTAACATTTTTTTTTTTAATATTTTAATGAGATTCTTGTCTGCTTACATTCTTTTTTTTTATGTATGTATGTATGTATGTATGGCTGTGTTGGGTCTTCGTTTCTGTGCGAGGTCTTCCCCCAGTTGTGGCAAGTGGGGGCCACTCGTCATCGCGGTGCGCGGGCCTCTCACTACCGCGGGCTCTCTTGTTGCGGAGCACAGGCTCCAGACGCGCAGGCTCAGTAATTGTGGCTCACGGGCCGAGTTGCTCCGTGGCATGTGGGATCTTCCCAGACCAGGGCTCGAACCCGCGTCCCCTGCATTGGCAGGCAGATTCTCAACCACTGCGCCACCAGGGAAGCCCCTCTCCAGTAACATTTTAAGATTGAGTTTTTACAAGATGCTCAATAAATTCTTGATATTTTAATAAATTCCATGAATTATCTTAGGGGCTACATGTTATGGAGGAAAAATAACTTTTGAGAATGTCAGGGCCTTGAAGCAAAATGAAAGACCAATTACACACAGCTCTCCCTCTCTTAGACTTCCCTGCTCTGCCGTATTTTTTTTTAATTAAAGTATAGTTGATTTACAATGTTGTGTTAATTTCTGCTGTACAGCAAAGGGATTCAGTTATATATAAATTCTTTTCCATATTCTTTTCCATTGGTTTCCATATGGTTTATCACAGGATTTTGAATATAGTTCCCTGTGCTATAAGTAGGACCTTGTTTATCCATCCTATATATAGTAGTTTGCATCTACTAATCCCAAACTCCCAATCCATCCCTCCCCTACCCCACTACCCCTTGGCAACCACAAGTCTGTTCTCTTTGTGAGTCTGTTTCTGTTTCGTAGGTAAGTTCATTTGTGTTGTATTTTAGATTCCACATATAAGTGATATCATATGGTATTTGTCTTTTTTTTTTAATTTTTTAATTTTATTTTTTTATATGCAGGTTCTTATTACCTATTTTATACATATTGGTGTATATATGTCAATCGGTATTTGTCTTTCTATGTCTTCATTTAGTATGATAATCTTTAGGTCCATCCATGTTGCTGCAAATGGCATTACTTCATTATTTTTTTATGGCAGCGTAGTACAGTAAGTCCCTTGCACACGAACGAGTTCCATTCTGAGAGCGCATTCTTAAGTTCCATTTGTTCGCAAGTCCAACATAGTTAGCCTAGGTACCCAACTAACACAATCGGCTATACAATACTGTACTGTAATAGGTTTATAATACTTTTCACACAAATAATACATAAAAAACAAACAAATGGTTTTAATCTTACAGTACAGTACCTTGAAAAGTACAGTAGTACAGTACAACAGCTGGCATACAAGGGCTGGCATTGAGTGAACAGGCAAGAAGAGTTACTCACTGGAGGAGGGAGAGGAGGTGGGAGATGGTAGAGCTGAAGGATCGTCAACAATAGGAGTTGGAGGGCAAGGTGCGGTTTCGCTCATGCCTGATGTTGATGGCACAGGTTCTGGTTCCTTGCTGGATTCAATTCTATCTACCCTCTTGCTTACAGACATCCTGGGCTTGAAATAAAGATACTGTACTACTGTACTCTATTCAGGACTGTACAGTAAAGTACACAAAAGCACAACCACTTGTAGAGGATGCACGCACATTCACATCTTTGAAAGTTTGCAACTTGAAGGTTTGTATGTAGGGGACTTACTGTATTCCATTGTATGTGTCTACCACATCTTCTTTATCCATCCATTTTTGGACATTTAGGTTGTCTCCATGTCTTGGCTATTGTGAATAGTACTGCTATGAACATAGGGGTGCATTGTTCTGCCATGTTCTATAAACATCAAAAGTGTTCTGAGTACACTTGAACAGAATGTTTGACGATCACTCTATGATTAGACAAGGGTAGTCCTTGCCAGTGGGATGTTCCTGTCCTTTGCATTTTAACCACATGTTCTGTTCTCTTTGTGGCAAAGATCATCTAACAATAACACAAACTTTTGGAGAAAATTACCCAGACTCCTTTATCATAACAATTTTTAATATTCTCTTCTAATCCTTATGCATATATGTATAGATTTATGTAATTACAAATCATTGTTTTGTATTGTGTTGTCAGAATTGTGCTCTGTCTTTGCAATTACCATAATACTTTGTAATATTCCTTTATTACATATACTTTGCTAAACCATTCCTGTTTTGGTGAATAATTAGGTAGTTTCTAGTTTTGTTTTTTAGGTAATGCTACAGAGAACTTCTTTGCACATGATTTCCTTAGAACAAGTTCCCAGTAGATGACTTATTGGTAAAAGCAAAGGAAATTTTTTTCTTAACATTTTTCTGTTATAGACATGGAAGAGACCATAAAACACACACAGTTTATTGAGTAGTTATAGAGTGAACGCCTGTCTAACCACTGTCCAAGTCAAGAAAGAACATTTCTGGGTTCCCAGAAACCTCCTTTGTTTCCAGGAAGGAACACTTTATGTATGGCTTTTGCTTCATATTTATCATGTGGCTTTCCAAATGGGTTAAAGGGATTTATGTTGTCACCTTACTGGATTGAGTGTACATGTTTCAACACAATATCATCAGTGTTGAGTGGTTATTTGAAACGGCCAATTTAGTAGGTACAAAGAAGGTATCTCAAGGTTGCTTTAATTGTCATTTCTTTAACATGTGAAGACAGATATTTTTATGTTCTTATTTGTATTTCTTCTGAACTCTGTCTTCTTCTTTTACCCATTTATTTTTATGACATTTTCAAAAACTTGGGAAACATTGAGATGAATTATAGTCACAAATAAAATTTCGCTAATCTAGGCATCACTTGAAAGTAAGAATTCAACCCAAGGCATGCATTGAAGTTTTCTTTCATTCCATAAAAAGGATTCGTGTTAAGTAAACCTATCAACAATTGCTGTTTACATCCCAGTAATTAACATGATATGTCACAAACTGCATTGCCTGTCAGAGTAGGTTTAGAACTTCAGAAGAGGGCCAGTCAACAGTACTGGATATATAGAGCTGTCTTAATTTAAACTTTTCCTAATGAAGATATACCACAGGTGATTAATAATATTTAAAGGAAAATGTGGGCAATCATGAATCAAAAGATTTTTCTCCAAAACTAATGTGTTGAAATTTAAAATGAGGAACCAATTCAGAAGGCAACCAAGTGCAGATTCCAAGAACCTAGTCATCCTAGCGTTTTATTTTTACTCATTAATGCAGAGGGTGTTGTCAGGTGTGCTTTTATATTTCAGGCCTCTGTGAATTCGGTGAGATTTTCCATCTGTGAGGTTTTGCAGGAGAGCAAACATTCCTGAAGTTGTTAGTTCAGCAGATTGAGCTTGTTGATCATTCAAGCTTTAAGGTCATAAAGCTTGATCTCTGTTTTTTTTTTTCTGACTGTACTGCGGGGCTTGCAGAATCTTAGTTCCCTGACCAGGGATTGAACCCAGGCCACAGCAGTGAAAGTGCTGAATCCTAACCAGTGGACCGACAGGGAATTCCTGCTTGAACTCTTCGAGAGGGAATCAGAAAAAAAAACACTTAGGAAGGCTATGTGTCAGCTTAAGCTGACAACACTAAGCATTGTTTTCTTAATTTCTTTTTTTCTACCCCATAAGACTATGTCTTGTGAACAGGAACTGTGTCTTACTCTTCTCTGTGCCCATATTGCCTAGAACTGGCTTAATATAAACTCGGAAGGAGGGGCTGGATGGATGTGTGGGTGAATGGACTTTGGATTGGTCTGCATTGATTCCTATAATCCAGTGTTCCCAATGTGTGTGATATCCTCCCAGCACATTCATATCACCTGGGAACTTGGTAGAAATGAAAATTATTGGGCCAGACCCCAGACCTAATGAATCAGAAACTCTTGAGGCTGGAGTTAGGCAGATGGTTCCTGCGCCCACGAAGGTTGAGAACCATGGCTGTTACCTAGCCTGTTCTGCCATCTAGTGGAATCCTTGGGAATAGCATCTGGCAATGAGTTGAGCAGAAGTCGGTTGCTGTAGAATACATTAATTATACTAAGGACTTTCTTGCACTTAAAATTAAAGCCACTCTGAATGTGTTCTAAAACTGGAGTTGGCTTCTACTTTATTTTCAGTTATTATAGCGCATTTCATGTCAAGACATCAGTAGGCAGACTACATAAACTCTTCCCTATTGTTTTATAAATAAATGCCTTTAATTTTGTATTAAAATGTTTCTTATCATACACTGGAATAATACACAGCTGTCAAATAATGCTATGAAGAATAATTTGTGGGGGAAATGGAAAAACTTAAGGTGAAAAAAACAGGATTAAAAATGGCATACACACCCTGAGAAAACCATAATTCAAAAAGAGTCATGTACCATTGCAACACTATTTACAATAGCCAGGACATGGAAGAAACCTAAGTGTCCATCGACAGATGAATGGATAAAGAAGATGTGGCACATATATACAATGGAATATTACTCAGCCATAAAAAGAAACAAAATTGAGTTATTTGTAGTGAGGTGGATGGACCTAGAGTCTGTCATACAGAGTGAAGTAAGTCAGAAAGAGAAAAACAAATACCATATGATAACACATATATATGGAATCTAAAAAAAAAAATGGTTCTGATGAACCTAGGGGCAAGACAGGAATAAAGACGCAGACGTAGAGAATGGACTTGAGGACATGGGGAAGGGGAAGGGGAAGCTGGGACAAGTGAGAGAGGAGCATTGACATATATACACTACCAAATGTAAAACAGATAGCTAGTGGGAAGCAGCCGCATAGCACAGGGAGGTCAGCTCGGTGCTTTGTGACCACCTAGAGGGGTGGGATAGGGCGGGTGGGAGGGAGACGCAAGAGGGAGGGAATATGGGGATATATGTATACATATAGCTGATTCACTTTGTTATACAGCAGAAACTAACATAACATTGTAAAGCAATTGTACTCCAATAAAGATGTTTAAAAAAATTAAGTTATTATAAAAAATTTTTTTAAATGGCATACACCATGATTCAAATTAAATGATTTAAATATGCACAGGAACAAAATGAAATATACCAGAAGGGTAATAATGGTTCTCTCTTGGGGATGAGATTATAGGTGAATATTTTCTGTATGCTTTTTTCTGTGGGGGGGTGGTATTTTCTAAGTGTTTTATGATGAACATAAATTATTTTTAAGAATAATTTTTAAAAATTTTAGTATGAGTATGTAATATAGCTGCAGGCATCATTTAGCTCAAATTCCTTCTATCAGGAAATGTTAGGTCCCTACTTTGTACCAGGCATTGTGCTAGGGCCTGGGGATACAGAGATAATTGCGTATGGGCCCTGCTTCTAGGGGCTCCCGGTTCTCTGGGATAGTACACACAAAATCCCAAGAGGTGTAATGAAGGAAGCTCAAAGAAGGGAGAAGTTCTTCTTGGGGTGATAACCAAGATTTCCCAGAGGAAGTAACCCTCCATCAAGTTCCCAAGCTAAGATGAGGAGTCTAGATGCAAACATCCTGTAAATTACCAGCCTTTGTTAGAGGGCTGCAGGATACATGTGGTTGGCTGGACTGTATTACTCACAGGGGTCTTTACAATCAATGCAAGTACATATAGGACACTACCAGAATTTGAAGACAAAATCATTGTAAACAGCTGGCACTCAACACAAAAGGAGCAGGTGGTTGGTGGTAGCGGCATAGTTCTTCAATCTTTTCGAATCCCCACATAAAAGTAACAACTAAATAGCAAGACCAAAAAATCAGACAATACTTACAACAAAATTGGTAACAAGGTAACCCCATGAGCCCCAAAATACAAGCTAGAGGGGCAAACCAAAAACCGCCACAGGAACAGCATTTGTGTAAGAGGAGAAGGAAAAAAAGAAAGAAGGAACAGGGCTAAGTATATCATGGACCTGAGAACAGAACCCAAAATGGGCAACGGTGATCACTGGAGAGTTGGGCAACCAACCTGAAAATGTCAGCTGAAGCTGGGAGAGGGTTTGTCCTCCCCAACAGTAGGTGAGTGCAAGTGCCTATGGTAAGAACACCTGAAAGGACTGGAGCAGCGTAGCCCTTATGAGCTCATGAGGCTGACCTGCTGTCTTCTGGGACTAAAGTCAGAATTGAGCAGGACTGAGATGAGAGAAGAGAAACCGAGAGAGACACAGAGAGAGAGAGAGAGGCTGTATGGGGCACCGGGGGGCAAGGGAGGGTGGTCTTTGTAGCTGACAGAGGAACATGGAAGACACTACCAGAGTTTGAGGACAAGGAAAGAATGAGATGGACCAGACCCAAGAAGGGGTAAGGACAGAGGCAGGAAATCCCAGAAATCAAGCTGCTTTATTTTTACACTCCACACAAAAACAACAAAAGAGTGGGCTCTGTGAAGGTTGAAAATCTTTCCTGAATATAGCCTCATTCCAAAAAGTCAGGAAAAATAATTTCGCATAAAAATAAACAATAGGAAAGTATCAAGGCCAATCTCCACCCAAAATTATTAAAAGGATAAGAGGGAGCAGAATGATAGCCCCATAGACAATGCAAGCACACCTCGGAGATGTCAGAAACAGTTCAAAACAGTTATTTAAGAACAAACGAGGGCTTCCCTGGTGGTGCAGTGGTTGAGAATCTGCCTGCCAATGCAGGGGACACGGGTTCGAGCCCTGGTCTGGGAAGATCCCACATGCTGCGGAGCAGCTAGGCCCGTGAGCCACAATTACTGAGCCTGCGTGTCTGGAGCCTGTGCTCCACAACAAGAGAGGCCGCGATAATGAGAGGCCCGCGCACCACGATGAAGAGTGGCCCCCGCTTGCCGCAAATAGAGAAAGCCCTCACACAGAAACGAAGACCCAACACAGCCATAAATAAAATAAATAAATAAATAAAAATAACAAAACAAAACAAAAAAAATAAACAAACGAAAATTCATTGAACAAGTGGCCTAAGACATGAAAGAACTGCATAAATCAGAATTAGAAAACCTCAAAAATGAAATGAAGAATTCAGAAAAGAGAAATTATTTTAGAAGCGAAGACTAAACTAGAAGCAACATAAGAACTAAACACAACAGATGATGCCTTGTGAGCTACCGCCTACTCATCCTGGGGGTCAGTGGCACAGTCCTTCACAAGGCGGCCTTCCTGACTTCTAGGCTGGCCAAGCTCAGTGGGCCCTACTGGGCCAGAGCCCCTGATCTGAGTCGTTTGATGTCTGCCTTCCCCATTAGACTGTAAGTTCCTTGAGGGCAATGGGTGTGCTTTTCTGTTTCATGTCTGTGTCCCAAATGCCGGCCACAGTGCCTGGATCAGAGGCACTTGGTACTGCTGACTTTGTCCAGTGGTAGGATCTGTAGGTGGCTGTCCCAGGACCTAGGTTACTAGACTGTTCTGTGCCTCAGGGCTAGTGACGCCAAACTTCCTGACATGCACGACATGTTCCAGCACAACAAAGAACTGCCCCATCCGGAATGCCAGGAGAGCCTCCCTCAAGAAATGCCGTGAAATCCTTATAAAAGAAAAATCATCCTTTCAAAAATACAATCAGCATTCAAGTAGGCATCTCTTACTTGCTTATAGACATCTAACATCTTCAGCACCACAACATTTTGATAGACATGATTTTGAGAAGAGCTTTGATATAGCAAAGTCAAAGACTTTTTCTAGAGAAGTATTTAATGATCTAGGTCTCAAATACAAGGTTTTTCTTTTCTGCTTCCAATAACATTATTCTAAAGACAAAAAGAAAGAAAAATTGAAATACTGTACTTTTAATTAAATGTCCTTAGAAAAGAATGTCCTTCAAATATTTATAGAGAACCTGTTAAGACCTAGAATCATCACTTTCCCATAGATTCAAATGAATGAATCTGGATGTTTCTGTCAGGTGACTGCTCAAATTGCTGACTTTCTCTGCTCTTCTAGGGAGTTTTCCACTCAATAGTAATTGTATTTGAGAAGTCCCACTAGAGTCTGGTTTAGCTGTATTAGACGACTTGGAGCATCCGGACCTGACTTTGGGCCTCCTGTCAAAAGTTAACTCAGGGTTCTCTCTCCTTTTAAGAGGAAATCTAGGAACTTTTTTTGTCAAGTATAATTTACTTAGCACAAAGCCCACATTTTAAATTACAGACTTACTACTTTGCCCTATTGTTTCGTCCCTCAGGAGGGGCTTTCTGCAGTGGTAAAGGAAAGCCAGCATCTGGATCTAGGGGCACATCAAAGGAGGGACCACATCTCTCCAGGACAGTGTGTGCTGAAATTTGAACAACTTGCTTTGGTTTAACCAACATTTTCTTGGATTTCCATGACTTAAACCAGTCCTGCTCCTTATAAGTAGACTGCAGCACACTCACCCCCAAGGAGATGCTTCCATGAAGACCTGTAAAACTGGGATTTATGTTGAACAGTACTGGGGAAGACTAAGTTTTTAAACAGGAAAATCCCCCCATCCAGATGTAAATGCCTGAGCTCCCCGACCATAGCCTTCCACTCCCGGCACCTGCTCTGCAGCACCGTCTCCTCAATGTCAGTGAGCAGTACAAATGGGCTCCTGTGCATATTCCCATAAATGTGCTTGCTGAGGGCTGTCCTCTGGCTGTAGTAAGCAAAGTCACTTTTCTTCAAGAAGAGGTGCCAGGAAGGAGACATGTCAGGCCGTGAATTACCTCTCCTGACCCTACTGTGATGTAATACTGCAAGATTCTTCCCAGAAATTTGCTGCAGCTGGTTTTGTAAATTATCAGGTTTGAAGAGCCAGAAGTTTGCACATCTCTATGCTTTGTATAAATTGTAGAATATTCTTATAATTTTCCCCCCAAAAGAGGTGAAATGCACACAGTGAACTCTGCAGGATCCACGGGAACTGGGTTTCTGATTTCAGACCTTGGTATGTGGCTGTTTGTCATCTTGGCCCAGTGAATTGACACATCCCTGAGCCAACAGGGAGGAATTCTCAGGAATCTCACATAGCACACGAGCTGTATAGAAAATAAAGCCATTTGCTATCACTGCGGAACACCATCTCTGCTCTTATGACGGAAGTGTTACCAGCAGGCAGGCAGTGCAACAAATAATACGGCTCTTGCACTTCTCCATGGTGATCGATTCCAATGACATGGATGAGATTTGGTTGAGATGGATTAACAAAACCAGGGGCTATTATAAATGTCCTTTGATCTCTGAGAGGTGTGCTTTTATCTCTGGCAAGCTCCCCTCTGCAGCCACAGATTTCTTTTTTTTTAACTTACTAATTTTCTTTTATTAATTAATTTATTTTATTTTTGGCTGCGTTGGGTCTTCGTTGCTGTGCGTGGGCTTTTTTTCTCTAGTTGCGGCGAACGGGGGCTACTCATCATTGCGGTGCGCGGGCTTCTCATTGCGCTGGCTTCTCTTGTTGCGGAGCACGGACTTTAGGCACACGGGCTTCAGTAGTTGTGGCTCGCGGGCTCAGTAGTTGTGGCGCACGGGCTTAGTGGCTCTGCAGCATGTGGGATCTTCCCAGACCAGGGTTCAAACCCATGTTCCCTGCATTGGCAGGTGGATTCTTAACCACTGCGCCACGAGGGAAGACCCTGCAGCCACAATTTTAATTTTCCTTAATTCTGTTTTGGTTTTATCATATAGAACTGTATGATGTACAGAATCAAAATGAATTATGTGACTGTAAGCAAAATCTGTAGTAAAAAACTAGAGGCATCCTGATTTCCTGGACACATATGAGAGAAAAAAGAGAAGACCAGGTCACCATAAATGTAGTTAAAATTCATTCCTCCCTCCAACAAACACTGGGGTAGCTTCTTCAGGATGAAGCAAGGCCAGCATTTTCTGGCAGTTGGCACTGATTGGCTAATGTTGATCATGGGAGTAGAACCTGAGATAAGAACAAAGCAGTCCTTCTCCTGAGGGTGACTTCCCCCAGGTGTAAACTGTGCTGCCTCCAATATGGGTGATGCCAGGGCAGAACCTTCATGACAAAAGTCTTGGAGATGCCAGTCCCAGGAACAGACGCCAGAGAACCGGGATTCAGAGGGATGAAGACACAGTGACGCACTGCATGGGGAATTGGCAGGCTTCCTTCGTTTTCCTTTCACACAAACAAAATGTGTGAGCTGGGAAAGTCATGTCTGCTCTCTCAGCCTCAGTTTCCCTGTCAGTAAAAAGAGGAGACTTGGGCTAGGTGGCTATTCAGAGCCTGTCCAGATATAACATTCTATGAGCTCTATATTTTGGAGCTGTCAAACAATTTTTCACTCACTTCTGTGTTCTGTGCCCAAAAGATTGCCTGAAAGCTAGAATATTTATTTACTCAATAAATATTTCTGGAAAAAATAAATGAACTAAACAACGTTTTCAAGACCTTTTGGTATTCAAATACCACCCTGGAGTTTTTATCATTTCTGCACACTTAATGTTTTTCTTTGAAACAACTGCTTTTTCTTGTATGAATTTATTTTAAATTTATTTATTTTTATTTATTTTTGGGTGTGTTGGGTCTTCGTTTCTGTGCGAGGGCTTTCTCTAGTTGCAGCGAGTGGGGGCCACTCTTCATCGCGGTGCGCGGGCCTCGCACTGTCGCGGCCTCTCTTGTTGCGGAGCACAGGCTCCAGACACGCAGGCTCAGTAGTCGTGGCTCACGGGCCTAGTTGCTCCGTGGCATGTGGGATCTTCCCAGACCAGGGCACGAACCCGTGTCCCCTGCATTGGCAGGCAGATTCTCAACCACTGCGCCACCAGGGAAGCCCTGAATTTATTTTAAAGGAAAGCTATTTATCACTTGCCATCAAGTCGTATTTCTAAGAATCCCTCAGTCAAATGTCCCTTTATACACTGAAAGCTTCCTGACACCCAGGATATATTTAAAATCTTTTCCTGTCTCTCAGGAAAAAAGTGGGCATAAATTATGATTGTTCTCAAACTAAAATACATATGGACCTTTCTCAGAAAGATCCATTTTACATCATTGCCACAAATGAACCATGTAGCATTTGCAAAGTTTCTGTGAGAAATTTTAGCCCCCAAATTGTGCCTTCTTACTGTTTAAAGTTGCTACTAAATAGCAGAGAACGACCTGCCCATTTAACCTGCTGGAAATGAAATAAAAGAATCATGATTGGAACTCTGTTCCTGTCTCTGATGTTATAAATGGGGCCAGGACACCTCCCCCCAATTTTGAAGCAGATTGACAAAACTGGCTTTCCCCTCCAAATTGATGAAAGGTTTAGATCTGCTCTAGTATGGAGAAAAAAACACAAAAGCCCTCTCCCAAGGGAGGGCTGAAACCAGTGAGATAATATCTGACTTTTGTAAAACACGTTTTTGGGTAGAGAATAAAAAGCAACAGAAGTCTTGGGACCTCCCTGGCGATCCAGTGGTTTAGCCTGGGCACGGGTTTGAACCCTGTTCAGGGAACTAAAATCCCACATGCCACGGTGGTGCAGCCAAAAAAAAAAAAGCCATAGAAAACTCTTTAACTGGTCTCTAGCTATCTTGGGGTCCGGATATTTCCACCCCATTCCTTATTTTAAAAGAAAAAGTCTAGCCTAGAGAAAGTTAAATGATCTCTGATTTTGGCAAATGCCAAAGTTAAAAGCTACTAAAAAGAAATATAGTAGGAATCAAACAGGGCTATTCATCTCTTAAATTACAAATTTTAAATTCCAATGAATTACAAGTGATAATAAAATCAATTGACAAAAATGCATACCTGAAAATCAGTTCCTTAAGAGGAGGAAATGTTTATGATCAGTTAATATTAAAGGAATGTTCAGTTCAATATTAGTTGTTTTTTTAAAGATGAAGATAAATTCTTCATCAGTAATCCAATTCAAAATTTTAGTTTTGACGTTAACCAGATTGGAGAATCTCAACTCATGTATATATACTCAGCAAGGGCAAAAGATATTTAACCACAGTTTCAGATTTAACGACCAAGAATTAACTACTCACCAAAAATGATGTAAATGACTTCTTTTTTTTCAATAAAGTTTTGTTCCAAGAAGCTCTCTCATGGGGCTTCTGTTTAAAAAGATGACAAGTATATCTTGCTTTTATTTTCTCCCCTTCTATAGACCCAACATGATAGTAAAGAATAAAAAACAGTCTATAAACACACAAGGGCAAAGGGAGCTGAGGAGAACGCATCGATAAATGGGAGACTCCTGAGAATATTTTTGAAGTTAAAAGCAGTTGTGTATGGAGGAGTGATGACTAGTTTAGCAGATGAGGATGCTGAAAGGACAGTTCATTCAACAGTGCTAAATCCTCACGTAGGAGATAAATTCCTAAGAAAGAAATAGCTGTATAAACACACATTATTTAAAAATATAGAGTTAAGTATGTGGGGGGAGGAGGCAATCAGCTCTGTGGCTCCCTGTAGAGCAGGACTCAGGGATGGGAAAGAATAGGGCAGAAACTGCCGGTTTTATTCCAAGTGTATTATTTCATTCTGAGTGTAAAACTGTTTTTCTTTTCAAGCTCTATTTAATTTTATTTTGAATATTTAAATTTTTTTTTAACATTATGGAAGGTAGATTTGGATTTAGCATGGGGAAAACTGTTTAGAGCTATCCTTCAGGGTAACAAGAAAAGAGCCCCTGTGTCCCCAGAGACTTTCAGCACTGGCGTGTCAAAAATGTGGTCAGTGGAATTAATATTGAGTATCCAGTCTATGCCACACACTTCTACAGATGTCATCTAATGTTTTGTCCCCACTAACATTTGAGAGCTGAGGCTTAGAGAGCTAAATTTGCCCGAGACCAAGGGGCTGGTAGCAAACATAGGTCTGTTGATCCACAAACCAGAGGTTTTCCCATCTATCTCGTAGCTTCCCCATCACAGAGATTCACTCATGCCTTCCTGGGCATTTGAGTGCCTCAAGGTTTCCCTCCAGAACCTGGATGAGATCACAAGGTGGTGTGGTCCAGGTAGGAGGTAAAGGTGCCCTGGGGGGAAACAGGACTTTCCGGAACAGGATGCACTTGGGTGGAGCACTGTTGCAGATCATGGGGACAGCCCTGGCCCAAGTTTCTCTTTTCCTTGGATGCTGGATCTCTGGCCAGGCTGCCTTCCTGAGTTTCCGATTAGCGTCTCTCAACTGGGGCAGGGGGGAGGCGTGAATGCCTCATATGACTAAATACTGTCAGATTATACCAGAATGGCTGCCCCCGTCTACTCTTCCACCATCAATGAATGAGGGTTTCCATATTCTCACAATCTTTTCAACACTTGTCATTAACTTACAATGTTGTGTTAGTTTCAGGTGTACAGCAAAGTGATTCAGTTATACATAGGCCTGGGGCAGGAGAGAATGAGAAGTTATTGCTTAATAGATACAGAGTTTCTGTTGAGGGTGATGAAAAATTTTGGAACTGGATAATGGTAATGGTTGCACAACATTGTGAATGTGATTAATGCCACTGAACTAAGATGGTTAAAATGGCAAATTTTATTTTATATACACTTTACCACAATAAGAAAAAGTACCAAAAAAGTAAGTTAGCATCACATATAATTGCAAATCTGGCTTTAGAGCTCAGTAGTATAGGCGTTTAATTATTTCATTATTTTTTTTTTAAAGAAATGCTGCAAAACCAGTGCTCTTGATATCATAGGGGAAGATATTATGTGGAAAATCACAGACATTGACAATCTTGACTTGAAAAGTGATTTAGAAGAAGTGGACTCAATGTGCAAAAGTTTTAGGAGTACCTTAACCGATGTGTTTTACTGTTTTTAAATGGATAAACAAATTGAGGTATATCCATATGGTAGAATTCTACTCAGCAATAAAAAAGGAAGAATTATCATTATATAATAACATGGATGAACTTCAAAATTATTATGCTGTGTGAAATAAACAATACTCAAAAGAATGAAAACTATATGATTCTATTTATACAAAATTCTCTATGTAAAATAAAACTAACCTCAAGAGACAGAAAACAGATCAACAGTTGTATGGGGATGGAAGTGGAGGGAAGGATGGATTACAAGGGGCAGGAGGAAACTTTGGGGGGAGGTGATGGAGATCTTCATTATCTTGATAATAGTGATGGTTTCACAGACGTATATTTATGTCAAAACTCATCAAACTGAATACTTTCAACATGTGCATCTTATTGTATGTTAATTACATACCATTCAAGTTGTAAAAAAATGATTTCCTGTTCTTGCTTTATACTTTAAAAGTCCTTATTTTCCTAAGTGTATTTATCAAGCATATTCTTGGCCAGTCTATTCCAATCATCTTGCTTCAGATGGTAGATGTTCGTCCTGGTAGATGTTTGTCCTCTTTTACCGTGGTTGTGTTTCTCAGGTGGCTCATTAGTCTGGTCTATGAGCTCATGGTCCCCTGGGACAGCAGCTCCTCTGTAATGTTTTCAGAGGGAAGGGCTGAAGACCAGGCTCTAGTCTCTGTCTCTGTAGCTGGGTTTAAGGAGACAGGAGGGGATAAACCCCAGAACACAGGACCCCAGGACCCACAGAATCACTCTTGACCCCTCTGGTTTAATACCACCTTTCTAGGTGGGATTGATTCTCTGGGCAGGGATTTGTCCTTAAATATTCAATAGTAAGCACTGGGAGGGGGCAGTCTCTCTAGGGTGTCATCTCTAGTTCCATTTTATTTTTTTCTCATTGGGAGCTTTTTGCTTTTCTTTTTTTTTTTTTAATTTATTTATTTTTTATTTATTTATTTTTAGCTGTGTCGGGTCTTCGTTTCGTGCAAGGGCTTTCTCTAGTTGCGGCAAGTGGGGGCCACTCTTCATCGCCATGCGCGGGCCTCTCACTATCGCGGCCTCTCCTGTTGCGGGGCACAGGCTCCAGACGCGCAGGCTCTGTAGTTGTGGCTCACGGGCCCAGTTGCTCCGCGGCATGTGGGATCTTCCCAGACCAGGGCTCGAACCCGTGTCCCCTGCATTGGCAGGCAGATTCTCAACCACTGCACCACCAGGGAAGCCCCTTTTTGCTTTTCTGATAGGCTGACCCATGTGGCTACCTGTGTTGCTGGTTTCTAATGGGAAGGGGCAGGCAGTGTTTATCCCAAGACAACCCCTGGGTGAGGCAATAGCTGACCTTAAAGGCCTCTCCTCCGGCCTATCCTCTCTGCTCCCTCCATCAGCCTTTTCCCCAGGCTGCAGGTACCCACCTCCTCGCTCCCAGGTACACATACCAGATCCAGACAGACTTCTGTCTCCACAAAGGCCTCTTCTTATGTTTTGTTTTACAAGTTCCACCCTTCCATTTCACTTAAATAATTTCTGCAGAATGGATTTTGAGGGAGATAAAGAGATTAAGGCAGTGGTCCTAAACTTTAGAATGAGTATGACGTATATAGGGAACTTATTAAGAACAGAAGATTCTGACAAACACTTTCAAAATAAATCTGACAACTGATTTAAAAAAAAAAAAGAGCAGAAGATTCCTGGGCCCCATCTCAGTAAATTCAGTAAGTCTGGTTAGATCCAAATTTATTGAGTCCTGGGCTTTTATTTAGGCTTTGGGATGAGTGGTGCTCGAGGGCAAAGCTCTGTGTAGGCTACAGGACCCTAGGCTTAAGGGCAGAGAGACATGCATTGGAAAACAACTCTGCCACTAATTATCTGTGCAATCTTGAGAAATTCTCTTTGTCTCTCTGGTTCTCAGTTCTCTCATCTGTAAAATGGGGTTAATGATAGCTGTTTCATAGAGTTGCTGTGAGATTAGAAATAGTGCCTATGTAACCATGCATAACAGTTAGGCCCTAACTCGATAAGTGGGGATTAATACTATTGGTGTAATATGACAGAGAGATGTCTGTGAAAATGTAGCGTGTATAATAGACATTTGGCAACCATTAGCAGACTTTAAATACTGTAAGACAAGAAGAGCAAGAACCATATCTGTTCATCATTGATTACCAGGATCTAGTGTGTCAAAAACGTCATATAGCAGGTGCTCACAAAGAGTTTTTTAATGAATGAATGAAGTTCTCATCTCCTATCTCTGCCAATGTCAATGTTTGTTTTCCCAGGGTATGTTTCCCCATTAGCACTGGTTGTATCGGAAGTTTGGGGAGTGTGTGCGTGTGTGTTTTAAGTTATTTTGAGTCCTCCATACACGTTTTGTTTTGTATTCACCTCAACACGGACTAAGTTGTCAGAGGTGAAATTGTTTTTAGAAATTTGAGGGAGTTATTGCCGAGGAGCCATCCTGCTCTAATGTGTTAGGATTCTGTACGTCTGATTCAGCGTTTTAAATAACCCCTTTATTATAAACATAACATATATTCATTGCAAAAAATTCGAAAAATACTAAAAAGAAGAAATAAGGAAGTAAAAATCACGGCTTACACCACTGTTAACATTTTGGTGAATATTCTTCAAGCCCTTTTTATAACTCTGGATAATTTTAAGTGAAAAAAAATTGGAATTAGATGATAAAAGAAATTTTCACAGATTGAGGGATGGGGAAGTAATTCTGGCTTATACATGAGTTAACTTGAATTTTCTGCTAACTAAAACAACCTGTTTGTACATTGTACATCTGCTTTAATTATTAAAGGAAAGGGCACATTGACCAGAAGTAAAGAATGTCCCTGTTAAAAATCAAGATTAAATGCTTTCCTTCCTGGGACACCAATGCCGGTCCTCCTTCGATAATAAGACTCCCTTCCCGGGTGTCAAGGCCATCCTGACTTGCTGTGCATGTGCTGATCTGCTTTTTTTGAAACCTTGAAAGAAATATATCCCTGACGTGTTTTTTGTTTTGTTTTAATATTTATTTGGCTTCTCTGTAAAATTAGCAAGCTGATCCTAAAAATAATATGGAACCTCAAAGCACCCAGAGTAGCCAAAACAATCTTGGAAAAAAACCCCAAAGTTGAAGCACTCAAAGTTTCCTATTTTAAAATTTACTACAAAGCAACCATAATCAAGACAATGTGGTATTGACAGAGGGATAGATGTACAGATCAATGGAACACTGTAAAGAGTCCAGAAATAAACCTGTAAAAAAAACAAAAAATTTTTTATTTATTGGCTGCCTCAGGTCTTAGTTGTGGCACGTGGGATCTTCGTTGTGGCATGTGGGCTTCTCTCTAGTTGTGGCGTGTGGGCTCCAGAGCGCACAGGCTTAGTTGCCCTGCGGCATGTGGGATCTTAGTTCCCCAACCAGGGATTGAACCCGTGTCCCCTGCATTGGCAGGCGGATTCTTAACCACTGGAGCACCAGGGAAGTTCTCCTGACGTGTTTGATGTTCCTTGTTCTGACAAGACATAAAGCTGTGCTGAAAACCATGGTTCTCCAGAGCAGTTCCTCAGAGTAATCTGAGAGGCTGTCTTCTGGCTATAGTTCTCACTTTGGCTCAAATAAAACTCTTTTCTGTTCCTATTGTAGATTGTTTATTGATTATTTTCATCAACACAGACCACATACGCTCTTTTGCAATGTGTTTCTCTCAGTTAATATATTATCATAATTTTCATATCATTAATGTTCTACAAAAGCATGATTTTTTTTTTTTTAGGTATCTCAAAGTTTCTTTTTTTAATTTTTTTTTATGGAAGCGTAGTTGATTTACAATGTTGTGTTAATTTCTGCTGTATAACAAAGTGACTCAGTAATACACATATATATATTATTTTCCATTATGGTTTATCCCAGGATATTGAATATAGTTCCCTGTGCTATACAGTACGACCTTGTTGTTTATCTGTTCTATATGTAATAGTTTGCATCTACTAACCCCAAACTCCCGGTCCATCCCTCCCTCACTCCCCCTCCCTCTTGGTACCCACAAGTCTGTTCTCTACGTCTGTGAGTCTGTTTCTATCTTGTAGATAGGTTCATTTGTGCCATATTTTAGATTCCACATTTAAGTGATATCATATGGTATTTGTCTTTCTCTTTCTGACTTACCAAAATCATGATTCTAATGGCTGTGTGGTAGTCTATCGTATGGATGGATGGGTCATAATTCATTTAAACAATTTCCTGCTGTTGATTATTTAGATTGGTTCAGTTTTTTAGCACTATAAATAAGGCTTTGGTGGCTAGCCTTTTATACAAATCTGTATACACACCTCTGAATTTTCCCCCTTAAATTTGTAAAGCCTTTGTGATGTATCATCAAATTGCCCTCCAGAGAAGTTGCACAAATTTACATCCTCATTAGTAATATTTGAGAGTGGCTATTTCTCCATCGTTTCCCCATCGTTGGCTACTGTGTTTTAAAAAAATCTTTGCCAACATCACAGATGAAAAATAGTATATCATTTATTTTAATCATGTCATTTTATTCTAGCAGAACGTAAATTGCATAGACACTATTTTTACAACTTTGGAAAAAGATATGTACTTATCAAGTGTGGAAGGAACCATAGAGAAATGTCAGCAGTTGTGTGAAGTAATATAATTCTATTGTTACACATTTTTTTAATTAAAAAAAAAAATTTCTTCTGCCGATCCCTGGTTGTTCTCCCAAATCCCTCCTCTCCCTCTTCCTGGGCAGAGTAGAGAGTCCATTTATGAGCCTTGCAGCTGGATGTGGCCATGATTAAGTTCGGACTAGTAGGATATAAAAGGAAGTGATATGCGCATTTTCTGAGTCATGTCTAACTTAAGCTCCTTATTTTAGATGCTGGCTCCTTCCTCTTTCCCAGGAGTAGCAACCCAGCTTTGATTAAGCAAATAATGACCCCCTAGGGGATGGCAGAGCAACAGAGAACCTCGTACCTGTCCATAGCAAAGTCACCTCACCAGCCCAGACTGGCCGACCTGTTTTTAGGAGAAATTAATTTCATCGCTTTTGGGCCACTCTATTTTAGTATCTCTTTGTTATAGCAGCTTAGCTGTGACCCTAACAAACACAACCTTAAACCTCTGCCGAAGATTTGGGAGATTTTGGAGGTCATTTCACAGTTCATGAAGCTGAGTAAAGGCTAGTAGCAGAGCATGGAGCTGATTGGAAGTCACTATGCACTTTACAGAATACCATAAAATATTGGTCTTTTCTATTCCTTCATATAAACTTTGATTTCACAAAAATTATATATTTAGTATATTTTAAGTTTAGAATGTTTAGAAATAACACCTGTAATCTGTTGCTATTTATTATAACTTATAACCTAAGACATAATAGATAATCAATATAATCTAAGTGTATTGATAGAACCCATCACAAAAAATCACAGAAATCACAACTACGAGCATACAGCCAACATCCTCCATTGGGGCTAAATTTTTCCCATTAATATTTTAAAGACTGCATGTTCATCACTGGTTTTGCTACATTGTATATTCTTTTTTTAAATTTATTTTATTCAAATATAGTTGATTTACAATGTTGTGTTAATTTCTGCCCAGTGATTCGGTTATACATATATGTACATTCTTTTCCATTATGGTTTATCACAGGATATTGAATATAGTTCCCTATGCTATACAGTAGGACCTTGTTGTTTATCCATTCTATATATAATTGTTTGCATCTGCTAATCCCAAACTCCC
Organism: Balaenoptera musculus; assembly: GCF_009873245.2. Classification (NCBI taxonomy): domain Eukaryota; kingdom Metazoa; phylum Chordata; class Mammalia; order Artiodactyla; family Balaenopteridae; genus Balaenoptera; species Balaenoptera musculus. The sequence continues at coordinate 102,462,802 of NC_045790.1, read as the reverse complement.
AATCCATCCCTCCCCCACCTCTCCTCCCCTTTGGCAACCACAAGTTTGTTCTGTAGCTGCATTGTGTAACTTTAATGGCAATGACTGTAGTATACATGATTATGACAATAGAAAGCATACATTGAAAAAAAGAGATCCACATGAATACATTCACAACTGCTACAGTTGAATGTATTTGCAATCACTACTCTGGACAGTACAGTATCAAGCAGCACTCTAAGAAGGCAGCCTTTGTCCCAGATGCTGAATGCTGGCAAGAGACTCCAGCATAGCACATGGGAAGTTCAGAGGGTACCCACCACAGCAGGTCACCCATTACCTCCACGAATGACTGGTTCCACAGCCCCAAGATGACCTTGATCCATGATGCTCATCACAGCTACACAGCCAGCTATGACCCACCCTCTGACAACACAAGGAGTTGGCATCTTAAATCTAGGGAAGGCACTGTGACTGCCACTCCTCCACTGCTGAGTGATCCTCTCATGGCATCCTCAGCAGTGCAGGGTGGCAGTGACCCCCAGTCTGCTCCTTAGAGAGGAAGCCCAGCTTCTGTTTGTCATGGTGATGTGGCAGAGATGGGACACTTGAGGACAAAGGGCATGGGTGTGCTTCCCAGCCCCATGTCTTGCTATTGTGAGAACCAGCGTGGGCAAGTGATGCCATTTTGCATTTTGTTATATTTTCTTTTAAATTTAAGATCATCATTAGCAATTCACTTGTTGCTCCATTGCCTTCATAATTCTCATTTTTACTGACTGTACATTATTTCATCAAATAATAGAACTTATCGAAAGAGCTCCTTATTGTGGACTCTTTAAGTAGTTCCATTTGTGTTACTGCAAAAATTGCTTCGATTAATATCTTTGTCAACATAACTTTTTGCTTCAGTTGAATAATTTCCTTAGGAAATGGGGTAAGTTTTGACTACCTGTTATGGAAGACCAGAAGGATGTTGTGGCAACATTTTTTGCATTAGCATTTTGCACCGGCCCCAAATGGCAAAGACCAGAACTATTCTTAAGTAGGAAGTACTTAAATAAACTATGTTACATCCAATCAATAGAACACTATGCATTAAAAAGAATGGGGGGCTTCCCTGGTGGTGCAGTGGTTGAGAATCCGCCTGCCAATGCAGGGGACACGGGTTCGAGCCCTGATCCGGGAAGATCCCACATGCCGTGAAGCAACTAAGCCCGTGCAACACAACTACTGAGCCTGCGCGTCTGGAGCCTGTGCTCCGCAACAGGAGAGGCCGCGATGGTGAGAGGCCCGCGCACCGCAATGAAGAGTGGCCCCTGCTCGCGGCAACTGGAGAAGGCCCTCGCACAGAAACGAAGACCCAACACAGCTAAAAATAAGTAAATAAATAAATAAATTTATTAAAAAAAAAAAAAAATGGGGATTACTCAGAATAGCCCAAAAGTAAAAACAATCTGAATGTCCATCAAATAATGAATAGATAAACAAAATGTGGTATAATATCCATACCATGGGATCTCATTCAACCATAGAAAGTAATGAAGTTCTGATACATGCTACAACATGGATGAACCTTGAAAATATTATGCTAAGTGAAAGAAGTCAGACACAGAAGGCCTCAGATGATTCCATTTATACGAAATATCCAGAATAGGCAAATCCATAGAGACAGAAAACAAGCTAAGTAGTCACTGGAGGTTGGTAGGAGGGAAGAATGGGGAATGATTGCTAACGGGTACAGGGTTTCTTTGGGGGATGATGAAATTGTTCTGGAATCATACAGTAGTGATGGTTCCATATCCTTGTGAATATACTAAAACCCACTGAATTGTACACTTTAAACTAGTGAACTTGGGACTTCCCTGGTGGCGCAGTGGCTGATCCTCCTGCCGATGCAAGGGACACAGTTTCGATCCCTGGTCTGGGAAGATCCCACATGCTGCAGAGCAACTAAGCCCATGCGCCACAACTACTGGGCCCGCGTGCCACAACTAGTGAAGCCCGTGCACCTAGAGCCCGTGCTGCGCAACAAGAGAAGCCACCACAATGAGAAGCCAGCACACCACAACAAAGAGTAGCCCCTGCTCGCTGCAACTAGAGAAAGCCCATGCACAGCAACGAAGACCCAACACAGCCATAAATAAGTAAATAAATAAATAAATAAAATAAAAAATAAGTGAACTTTATGGGATGTGAATTCTATCTCAGCTAAAAAAAGAATGAGGAAGATGTCTATTGACAAGATCTCTTATTCATTGAAAAAAGCAAAGTTGCAGAGCAATATCTAGAGTATACCATTTTGGTGAAAGTCTTTTTTTTTATCTGTAGTGGTTGATATTGCGAGGCTTCCCCAGGACTATGTCGGTCCTGCCCCGATTCTGCGATAAGTTCAGCTGCCAGAGCAGCCCCTTGTTCTTTTTTTTTTTTTTTAATTTTATTTATTTGGCTGCAGCGGGTCTTAGTTGTGGCACTCGGGATGTTCATTGCAGCATGCGGGATCTTTTAGTTGCAGCATGTGGGATCTAGTTCCCTGACCGGGGATCGAACCCAGGCCCCCTGCATTAGGAGCATGGAGTCTTAGCCACTGGGCCACTAGGGAAGTCCCAGCCCCTTGTTCTTGAAAGCAGGGTACCTGCTGTGTGCTGGGAGCTGAGATGGTGTGTAAGGACCTCTACATACTGTGTCATTATTCCCATCGTTTCAGATAACACAACTGAGAGGGTAGAGAGACGAGGGGCTTGCCAGGGTTATACAGCAAGGAGAGCGGCTCCACCAGGAACGAAACCCAAGCCTGTACAACTCCGGGGAAGGTGAGCCAGAGGCTAGGATGCCTGGAGGAAGCTCTGAGCTTCATTTATTCTCTGTAGACTGGCCGGCCAGGGGCGTGGAGGCTGCTTCCCTCAAGGTAGCACAGATTGTAAGAATGCTGGTCTATGAATTTACACTAAGTCCATGAGGGCCCTTTATTTGAGAACAGTAGAAAGGGGATTTCAGAGCGTCATCTTGCCTGAGGCAAGGCCCTTATCTCTTGATGGGAATATTTCAGTAGTTCCTGACTGGTCCTCTTATGCTGCCTGAACATTCCATGCTCCTTCACGAAGCTGCTCTTGCTGTTGTTCTAACTAGGAAACTCTTCCTGCCCACCAGCCACTCAACAGACTCCTACTTACTTGTCAAAACCCAGCTTATAAGTCTCTTCTGTTGTTGTCTCCTTAAAAACACCATTTATAGTTGCCCCTCCTAGAGCCTTTACAATAATGCTAGTAATATTAATACTAGTAATTATCATTCAGTGAGACCCCACTATGTGCTAGGCAGTTTTAAGTATTGATGTACTTTGTCCTTTTCATTCTTATGGGAATTATGCAATAAAAACATAATTATTTACATTTCTTTCAGATGAAGAAACAACCTACGTGAGGTTAGGAAATTTGCCCGAAGTCACACTACCAGGATGTGAGGAAACGGGTCTTTCTGACTCCAAAGTTCATACTTTTCCCCTTTCCCCACATCCCCTCTCCTGCAACAATCACCTTGAATTGCAAATGCTACTTGTCACTGTCTCCATCATTGCCTGTGAGCCCTAGAAGGCATTTGGTGGCTCTGATTCCAGGACTGCGACCCCACTGCCCAGTACAGGGTCTGCTGCCAAGTGCCCAATCCTAAAAGTGTAGTAGGAGTGAATTGTTCCATTTGCAGAAACCCGGCCTGGAAAGTAAAAGCAGTAAGTTTGTCCAGTCTCTACAGATGGGACAGGCCCGCTATCTCCTCTGGAAAGGCGATAAAGGAGCAGGTCTTGCCTCCTTGAGGACTTGCAGATGTTTCCTGAGGCCATGAGAGCATTTCTGCTTCTTGCCAGTTCATGTGGCTGCTGGGAAAGCTGGTTCCATGGTTCTGCTGGTGGGAATGTCAACAGCCACCTCTAGCCAGCCCTCTGGAAATTGCCCTGAAGTATGAAGGCCAGGAGAGGCCCCCAGAGCATGGAGGCCCCATCGCCACTTTGGTGGGTTCTTGCTGAAGCCCAGAAGGAGCTTTGTTGTCGAGAGAGCAGGACCTGGCAATGCAGACCTCCAGCTTTGTAGTCTGTTCTAGCTTTGAAAACCGTCTCCACCACTTACTAAATCTCTGGCCTTGGGGCAAGTTTCTCAACTTTTCCAAAGCTCGATTACTTCATTTTCACCAGAGGAATTGCCTCCTTTTCAAAGTTATAGATAAAAAGAAATAATGCATTGAAAACCCTTACCACCAGGCCTACCTAGCAAGTGCCCGCATATAACAGCCGTGACACTAATGATGAAAATAACAATAATAATAGTTGTTATTATTAAACTATCCAGGGTAGATTTTTGTTGTTTGCAGCTAAGAATCCTAACTGATACAGTTAAGGTTATGACTTGCGGGAGCAAGGCAGTTTTCTAGGAGGACAGGCCGCTTGGGCCGGATGGGCAGTTTCCCCAGGTCCAGCACAAGTGTGACGGAGAAAGCGACCTCCCCTCCTTTGGGTGTGAGCATGCACTACTTCTTCTCTGTAACCCAACTCCCAGAGTAACCTGGGAAGGGGAGGCCTGGTCAAGACTCCATCCCCACTCTTCTGAATCTTGGGTAGCAAACGATCATTTTTCTGTCCCAACCACCTAATGCAGAATTGAGCAATTAGCAGTTATTAAAGTGATGTTTTACTTTTTGAAGAAAGGGAATAGTAATTTTATATTGAATAACACTTAAAAGTTAGAAAGCATTTTCACAGGGATTATTTTATTTACCTTATCTAAGCACACAATACCCATGAAAAAGAAGATGGGCTTTATTTCAGTTTTATTTAAATCTTTCTTGAGCTCTTCAGGTTTTCATCTATAGGCCTCCAGTCAGCTCTCTGTATCCGAGGATGGGAAACTTGTAGATTCTGAGAGCTAACTGTTTATTTTTTTTTAATTTTATTTATTTATTTATTTATGTTTGGCTGTGTTGGGTCTTCGTTTCCGTGCGAGGGCTTTCTCTAGTTGCGGCAAGCGGGGGCCACTCTTCATTGCGGTGCGCGGGCCTCTCACTATCGTGGCCTCTCTTGTTGTGGAGCACAGGCTCCAGACACGCAGGCTCAGTAATTGTGGCTCACGGGCCTAGTTGCTCCGCGGCATGTGGGATCTTCCCAGACCAGGGCTCGAACCCGTGTCCCCTGCATTGGCAGGCAGATTCTCAACCACTGCGCCACCAGGGAAGCCTGAGAGCTAATTGTTTATTAAGGACAAGTCTTAGAGATGGTAAAAAGTAAATTGGAATTGGTACTGGCTGTTTTTCTTCATCCTTGAAGAAAACCCTAGTCATGGGGCCCAGTTCACACGGGGCAATGTCTCCCTGAATTCAGCCATGAACAAGAGGAAACTAGAACAGTAAACAGGTGGCCTTTCAAGGGCCTCTCAAGGGCACAGTGAGGAGGCTTAAAAAAAAGAAAAAAAAAAGATAGACTTGTACAGTTTGGGTTTCCAATATTTTCATTGGACATTCCTTCACATATATTTTTCCATGTCTCGACTAGATTTATCTTTATCATTTTTAAGCTTCTCATAGTATTCCTTCAAGTGAATGGGCCAGAGTTTGTTCATCCACCTGTCATTTGGTGCCTGGGTAGTTCTAACTTTCTGCTATTATATATATACTATCAACCTTTATTAAAACAAGGTTTTCAATCAATCTTTGTAAGTATGTCCTTGGCATAAATTCCTGGAAGCGGGCTGAGGAGGCAAAGGATAGGAATAGGGCTTCTTGGCCTTTCCTGAAGGTTAGATCATCCTGAAGGAAGATAAAACCAATGCGTGGAGATTGCCCACATGTTCTTTCCAGTCTGAAATGGGAAAAAAATGCAGAAGCAGTGCCAATGAGGTGACAGGACAGTTTGCTGAGCCAGGCAGAATTTTCTGGAAGGGGCTGGATTTTTCTTTTCTGTGAGAACATCCTCAACTGATATCCCGATCCTTAGACCCTCAGTCTATCCAGGGCCACTCCATCTCCTCAACTACCTCTGCTGGAATTGTACCTTGGCAGTTAGCACAGAGCTGGGCGCTCTCTAGAATTTCCTGTGAATTCCCGAGAGAGTCAAATGCCTGTTTGGGGTGGGAATCAATGTTTTACCAGAACAAGGCAACATGGTGGAGGGAGCACAGCACCCGCCCTGGAGTGAGGAGCCCAAGCTCCAGGCAGGGCCTTGCCATCCACCTGTTGACTCAACAAGCGCTCCCTCCCACCCCAACCTTGGAGTGCTGATGACTGAAATTACACAATTTCAGATGCATTCCTCTGGATCAGGACTTTGACTCTTGATAAAACACAGGAGAGGGCACAGTGCCATTTATACCCCAGGGTGAATGACTGTATCATCTCTGGCTCTGAGAACAGGCCTGATGGGGGAAGGAGGTGAAGAGTCCTAGGGAAGACCCTGAAAGCAAGAGAAAGGGCCCCAGGAAGAAGCAGGTGAAGCTGAGTCCAGCCTTTCACAAAATCTCTTAAAACCTAGGCTTCCTTCTCTACTGCCTCTGACCTGTGGGACTCCCCCAGGAGTGCAGTGCCCCCAGGGGAGTTTCAGACAAGGCCCCTCAGGGTTGTTGCGCTTCAACAGAACCCTGGGATGGATGTTTCCTGTTGGATTTGAGACTAGAACCGCAGGCCCCAGTGGAGTTTTCCAGTGACCCCATCCCAGCCACATTGCGTGTGAGCACCTGGCCTTCACCGTTATCCTCACAATGATGCTGTGATCCTGCTCTGTGGAGGTTCTGCTACTCTGGCAGGAGACTTGGCACCGTGATTTAATCTTTAGCCAAGCCCAGTGCAATACGCTGTGGCTCAGACCACGACCGCCTCTCAGATTTTATCTCCTCCCCCGCTTCCCATCATTCACGATGTTCTATCCTGGCTTTTCTCTTCCTCAAATACACTAAGCTTGTTCCTGCCCCAGAGACTTTGCATGCCGTGTTCCCTCTCCTTAGATCATCCCATGCTCACCTCCTTGTCCTCATTCAGCCTTCAGTTCAGTGGGCACCTTTCCCAAGAGGTCATGCTGCCCCTTCGGTCCTTTTACTATCCCATTATCAGCCTGTGTTTTCTTCTTAGCACTGTCATTTCCTCAAACTATTTTATTCATTTATTTAGCCACATACTGTCTGACTCCATAACCAGAACATCAGCTCCACAAGGGCAGGGTCAAAGGCTATTCTGTTCTCTGCTGAGAGCTGGCAAATACAGGGGAATCCGTCCAAGAATCCCAGGCAGAGCTGCCCCCGCTCTTCTTCATTCGGTTTTCTCATTCCTCTCCCGAGTGGGATAAACCAGGGGAGAGAGCCCTGACCGGACGGCATGCAGATCGGGGTTCCTGCCTAACTCGGTAGTTTCACTTACGGGGTGACTTGGGCCACCTCCTCCACCCAAGTCTGAAGAAGCAGCAGACTGGACCCATTGGGCAGGAGCTCATAGGGACAGATTTGAGGTGGATGTAAATCGTACTTTTGAACAGAGCTGCTGGAGGCCGAAAGATCATGCTGCTGCTTACCTCGGCTAGCTTTACACCTGGTCCATCCCTCCACGGCCCATTCGCAACCCTCTGTGTCCATGGGGCCTGCCTGCCAACCTGCAAGCTCGCTGAGCTCACAGGTACTTGGAACTGGCCTCAACACGGATGCTGGGGACTTTGCATTGCTGAGGGAACTAGATCAGATGATCTTTGCGAGCCATTTCATCTCCAACTTCAGGGCCTTGGCAGAGAGGAGTTTATTTTTAATCCTCGGCCTGTGGCCTGCAGGGCCTTCAGGGAGTGACAGACTGGATTAAGATGCTAATTTTGTGCCAGGGTTAAAGTTCGGTGACCCACAGCACCAGTGCACCGGTGAGTAACCACATCTGTCCCACCTGCTCTTTGCTTTGCACTGAAAAGCTGATCGACTGAATCAGGAGTGCAGCACCTCGAAAAAATATGAGTTCCAGACCTGGTTCTGTTGCCAAGTTACTGTGTGAGTTTGACTAAGTTCTCTCCCCCTCTGAGCCTTGGTGTGTATTTCTGGAAAAACGAGAATATTTGGATTAGACCTAGATGCTTTCTAAGGGCCTCTCTTGGAATCCTAACATTCCAGGAGGCTACCCAGTGAACCTCAGACCTGTGGCCAGGGCTCGTGCCAGGCTCCAATTCTTCAGCGGGACATCTTTCTTAGTGGGCAGCCTGGCAAGGAACCAAGACCCCTGACGTCCGTCATCAGAAGCTCAAGTCTTCTCCGAGTGTCTGTGTTTAGTCACAGCGTTGGCTGGGCAGATGACATCGGCATGCAAGCTTCTCCGTGGGCAGAGCCCGGGATGTCCATCAGGAGAGAGATGAGCTGAATCTGATCCAGAGTCACCCTGGAGGCTGTCCCTCCAGCGCCCCTGACGGCTGCTCATCCAAGGGGCAGGAGAGGGAATTAAAAAAAAAAACTATTTTTAATTGGTGTATAATTGATTTACAATGTTGTACTAATTTCTTCTATACAGCAAAGTGACTCAGTTATACATATATATATACATTCTTTTTTATATTATTTTCTGTTATGATTTATCCCAGGAGATTGGATATAGTTCCCTGTGCTATACAGTAGGACCTTGTTGTTTATTCTAAATGTAATAGTTTGCATCTACCAACCCCAAACTCCCAGTCCATCCCTCTCCTTCTCCCCCTCCCCCTTGGCAACCACAAGTCTGTTCTCTATGCCTGTGAGTTTGTTTCTGTTTTTTAGATAGGTTCATTTGTACCCTTTTTTTAGATTCCACTTATAAGTGATATCATATGGTATTTGTCTTTCTCTTTCTGACTCACTTCACTTAGTATGATAATCTCTAGTTGCATCCATGTTGCTGCAAATGACATTATTTTGTTCTTTTTTATGGCTGAGTAGTATTCCATTGTATATATGCACCACATCTTCTTTATCCATTCATCTGTCCATGGACATTTAGGTTGTCTCCATGTCTTGGCTATTGTGAATAGTGCTGCTATGAACATAGGGGTGCATGTATGTTTTTGAATTATAGTTTTGTCCAGGTATATGCCCAGGAGTGGGATAGCTAGATCATATGGTAGCTCTATTTTTAGTTTTCTGAGGAACCTCCATAGTGGCTGCACCAACTTACATTTCTACCAATGGTGTAGGAGTTTCCCTTTTCTCCACACCAGGAGAGGGACTTTGTGCCTCTGTCACTGACAGTGTAGGGACTCCTTGGGTGGCCTTTAGCCCAAGACCTCCCTGGGTGTGGCAGCCTCCCTGTGTTCCTGCATCTGGAGTGGAAAGGGGATGTTGTGAAAAGGAGACTTTTCATGATGCCCTGTGGTGATTTCATGATGTTTTATAGTTTCATTCTGCTTTCCTGAAATTCATCTGAATTAATCTTAAGCACAACCACTTTGGAAGAACAGGAAAGCTTAGTACTGGGTTCCTGGGACCATTCTCTGTCCTGAGCCAGCTCTTTCTTTCACCCTGTAGGGTTCTTATAAGAGCGAGAGGCTCAGAAAACCCAGTCGTTGAGTAAACATTTCCCAAGTATCTCCTCTGAGCTAAGTCCAGGCTGGGAATTGGGGGTTAAAAATGAACCATTACCTTTTTAATGCTCTGTGTAATACACATACCTATGCAAACATGGGGGTTAGATTCTCAGAGGAGAAGACTTTTCATAGTACATAAATCTTTCAGATCACCACTAAAGGAACTGATACACTGGTTTCATGAGAATATACCTCTCCTGTTTACAAAATAAATGAATACTAAAATTTTAAAAATGAATCAGACATAGTCCATGCTCTCAGGGAGTTTGGATAAATACTTTCACCCCACTGAGCCCCAGTCCTGCAAAATGCGGTTAATGTTCCCTGTCCAGGGTTGTTAGACTTCGCAACAATTTGAATTTCAGATAAACAATGAGTAATATTTTAGTATAGGTATGTCCCGTACAATATTTGTGATATACTTATGGTAAAAAAATTCTTCATGGTTTATCTGAAATTCAAATTTGACTGGCATCTTGTATTTTATCTTGCAACCCTACCCCTGTCCAAACTAGTTCAGGAATTTTATGAGGTACAAAAGGAATAATATGTGAATTAATAATGTATGAATGTGCTTTACAGTTTACAAAATTCTACGTCAGCAAGACAGCATTGGATTGCATTGCTTTGATGGAAAAGGTTCTCTTGCAGGCCTGTGAATCTGTTCTCACTATGGAGCTCCCAAGACATGAGGAGAAAGATCCCATGCTGCATCCAGATGCACACTTTTTTCTCCAGGGCAGTGGACCCAAACCAATCACGCAGATGGAGCCTGGAGCAGCACATGCAAAAAAGCCCCGAGGGTTTGGTTCGCAGAAAACTCAAAACAAGACCCCCTAGGATGTAAAAGCATCTTCTGGCTGCATCCTCAGAAATATACTGTCTAAAATGCCGTCTGTGCTTCTCAGACCCAACCCTGGAAGATTAAAAAGGATAGGAATGGGCTGGATTTGGGCTGGGCGGGGTGCTGGAAACCAGCATCCTGGCAGGGACAGGAGGGATGAGAGGGCTTTAACTCAGAGGTCTGTGGACTCAGGAGGCATATGTCATAGGCTTCTCATCTAGCATGGGTCCTGCTTTCTGGAAGGTGCCACTCCCATCTGAGGTGTCATTTTTGCTTTGGTAAAGGGCTCCAAGCAGACATTCCTTTTTTGTCTAGTCAAGAAGCAGGGCACCAATAGCAACAGCAATTGTTCAAAATGTGAAGACTGGACAGGCCCTTGGAATCCCCACTCCTCCTTCCTTCCGTCTTCCAGACGGGGAAACTGAAGACCAGGCTGAAAAGTGACTCACTTGAAACCGTGTAATAAGTCAGGGGCAGAACTGGGGCTGGAACCCACACCTACTGCTTCCCAACTCAGGGTCGGATTCACTTCAGCCCATCCTCTCCTGAGATCCCCTCTCTTTGGGCAGCCCCCCAAGCAGCCACAGTCCCCCAAGGCCAATAATCCAGAGACACTGCTGAGAAAGCTTTGTCTTTCACACTGTTTAATCGCAGTGGTGATCATACGCTGGGGGACAGTACTTACTAGTTTGCAAAATACTTTCAGGTCATTTATCTCCCCTTCCATCCACTCCTACCTTCCTACACGCTATACTTTCTGCACTTGTCAACCCCTTCACATGCAGTGCTCTCCCAGGGAGAGGCAGTTTTTGTGGTGGTAGGAGCCTGACCTCTGGAGCCAAACTGCATGAGACTGAAGCCTGGTATGAGATGGTGTGGCCTTGGGCAAGTGATAGAACAGGGGTTAAGTATGCCTCAGTCTCCTCATTCATGAAGTGGACATGATTATAATAGTATCTACCACACAGAGTTCTTATGTGAGGATTAAATAAGTTAACTTACACCCATTTTTTTTAAGGGTTTTTTTTTTGGCTGTGTCACTTGGCTTGTGGGATCTTAGTTCCCTGACCAGGGATTGAACCCAGGCCCTCGGCAGTGAGAGTGCACAGTCCTAACAACTGGACCACCAGGGAATTCCCTTAACTTGCACTTACAACAGTTCCTAGCACATTGTTAGGGCTTTACAAATATCACCTACCATCACTATTATTGTTGTTTTTGTTGTTGCTATTTCAGAGCTCTGTTCCATGACCCCAGAGCCCTTCTCCTCCTCATTTCTGTTCTTCCTTCAAGACCCAGCTCAGATTCCTTTCCCCTAGGAAGACCTCTTTGATCCTTTTCCCTTAGCAGAGTTAGATGTTCTCTAACATCTACTAAACTTATTTAAATGCATGCATTTGCCTATTTTCCGGTCTACCTCCCTGACTAAGCTATGCTCTTCGTCCCTGTCTTTGTCAACAACACCAAGCATAGGGTCACGCAGATCTACGTGCTTCATTGATGATTGTGCAATGAGTGATCCTATTGATTTCCCCATCTAGGAATCATTCTTGTTTTCTTTCTTTCCCCCACCCCACACCCAACCCAACAGCAAGTCTTGACACCCCACGTCTAAAATTGATCCTGAATCTCCTCTAGGCCAGTGCAGGCCACCGCCTTCTCACACCTGGACCACTCAGCCTTCTCACCGTGCTCCCGCCCTTGCCACCTTCTAATCCACCTCCATCTCCTCCTGAAAATTCTCCCTGGACTTCAAACTGCTCTTAGAAGAAAATCCAACCTACTTACATGGCTACAGAGCTCTGCATTTCCAGCTCCCACCTTATTTCGTACCACTTAATACGCTCTCCCTCAATATGCTTTGTCTGTTCTGGCTTCCTTTCAGACCCTTTCCCACCTCATGGCCTTGCACTTGCTGTTCCTTGTGGTTTTTGCAGAACCAGCTTCTTTTGATTTCAGATTGAATGCTACATCCTCAGAGATGCTCTCCTTGACCACCCTAAGGGAATGTTTCCCAGTTTCTCTGTGTCACAGCACCCTTTCATCTCCCTTGTAGTATTTATCATAAGCTGTAAATACCTTGCTTATTTACCTGTTTATATGTTAATTGGTTATCTCACTTGATATATTGTAAGCACCATGAGTGCAAGGTACTCTCCCTTTTTTTGTGTTGCTCACTAGGGTATCTCTCGATCAGTGTTTAATACATTTCTGCTGAATGAATGAATGAATAAATGAATGAATGGATTGAATCCTCCTAGCAGCACAATGAATAGACCAGGCATTATATACTCACTTTACGGATGTCAAAAATGAAGCTTAGAGAGGTGGATTCTTGCCTTAGTCACATAGACTGGAAGTAGCGTAGCCAGGCCCTAGATTATGAACTCTTCCCGCTAGACTATTTCACCTTGAGGGGAGATAGACTCTGGGTTGGGAACCCACCTTGGCTGATTCATAGGCTAATTCCACAACATGGGACCAGATGGCAGAGATTCCAAAGTTCCTATCTCTAAAGAGGTGTCTGTATGTGGCTAAGGATTACAATCAATTCCGAATTCCAGGCTGCATTGAGGCATCACACATACCTAATAGACACCCAATGATCACAAGAAAAGTTCAGTGACTGCTTGAGGAAGAAAATCAAACCCACAGGCCTGAGAGCTGGCCTGATCTCCCAGGGTCCTCTTCAGAGCTGTTCTAATTTAGGCCTGATGGAATGGGAAAGATGTTGTTTCTAGTTCCTTCAGTTTCATGTGGCCTAATTTGGCAGATTTTGCCATTCTTGAGGTCTCAAATACTGCCTGAGAGCAGACCTTGATTATTGTTATCATTTAAAATACTGCCTTGGCCATTGGTAAAGAGCTGACAGCAGGGTACCATTTCTTTGATTCCAGAAGTAAAGTTCCTGGTGAGGGAGCCTGGTGACATAAAAAGCCCTGGACCAGAAGCCAGAAGGGCAGTGATGTGGGTGGGCAGGCCCTGGATTTCCCAGCCAGCAGACACTTGGTCCCTCGCTGGCCCTCAGCTGCCTCCTTTGTAAGGAAAGATTTGGGTCTGTTGGTGGCCTGAGAGGCAGAGGGTTTGGATCTGACCCCAGCTCTGTCACTAATGTGCAGCGTGGAATCTGGTCAAGGCCCTTTCCTTCTCTGGGTCTTGGTTTATCACTGGTCCAAGGACAGGTTTGGAGGGGCTAATTCCTGAGTCCTCTTCCTGCTCTGATATTTGCTCTTTCTGTGGCTTTTTCAGGAAACATTTGGTCCCCCCTAGGACTGGGTTTCCTTATCTTCCAGCCCTCAGAAGTCAGCACGAAACCAACATGGCTACCTTAAAATAATTCAACAAAGAGCATCTTAGTCCCAAAGGCCTGGGTTTCTCAGGGACACCTGGGGAGTCAGGTGTGCACTCCTGCCACTCTCCTAGCCCTAGATACTAGGTATACGTTCCAATGACAGGTACTCACTCCAGTGAAGGAGGCTTTTCAAGGGGGCCGAGGTCATGGGGAGTATGAATACTGGGCATTGACCCCCAAGGTCATTGTATTCTCCTGGCCTTGACCCACTATGTGAAAAGACCAGGTTTAGGAAAATCAGATATGTTCCAATGTCTTCTGAGTGTTTACTATGGGGCAGGCTTTAGCTCAACACTTTGTATACATTGCTTTGTTTGACCTCGACCTGTGAGATAGATATTATGATCCTCATTCTACAGAGGAGGATGCTGAAACACGGAGCTAAAGTGACTTGTCCAAAGTTATACAGCTAGAAAGACCAGGATTGAGCCAGGCACTCTTTTTTTTTTTAGATTTTATTTATTTATTTATTTATGGCTGCGTTGGGTCTTCCGTTGCTGTGTGTGGGCTTTCTCTAGTTGCAGCGAGTAGGGGCTCCTCTTTGTTGCGGTGCGAGGGCTTCTCATTGCGGTGGCTTCTCTTGTTGCGGAGCATAGGCTGTAGGCATGCAGGTTTCAGTAGTTGTGGCACGTGGGCTTCAGTAGTTGTGGCTCGTGGGCTCTAGAGCGCAGCCTCAGTAGTTGTGGTGCACGGGCTTAGTTGCTCCTCGAGCCAGGCACTCTTTACTTCTGCACTAATGTCTCTCTTAATGACAATAGCAATAAAAATTAAAGTTGAGGAAGTTCAGTAAGCAGTTGTGGAAATCACTCCGGACTTGAGGACAAAAAAAATGGCTATGAATCCTAGTTCTTCCATTTATTAGTTTGGTGACCTTGGGCAAGTCATTTGAATTCTTTAAGCAATAGTTTACTGACCTATAAAGTGGGGATAATCACTCCTGCCTCACAGTATAAGATTAAAAGGGATAATGTGCATGAACTGTTTTGCATGGATGTCTGGCATATAATAAGTGCTCAGTAAATGTTAGTCACTATTACTACTATTACACTACTACTAATATTACTACTACTACTACTAATACCACCACCACCTTCTCTCCAGAGTGGTTGCAAAGCTCGAACAAGACAATGATTGGGAAAGCTTTGTGTGTTCTGCACCTGTCAGTAATCCCCTGTATTATAATTATAGCAACCTAAGGGAAAGAGTTATCTGTGAAGCTCTGACCCCATTCCTTCTCTAGATGGTTCAAATTCTTTGCTCTGCAGCCAGTGCTGATGACGAGTGAGGGTTTGATTTGGTGCCCACTGTGAATGACGTCCTTCAGTGGATCTCCAAGAACTGCAGCAAATGCTTTTCTGAGCTTATTTTAGCATCAGAAGGACTTTGAAGCAGGATTTCAACATTTAGCTTCCTTGGGGAAGGCACTTTGCTGTTAATGTGAGTTTACAACTTAAAACTTTCTCTTCCTCATTATCTTGAGAAGAGATACCATGGAGGCAGATCCAGGATGTGGTTGGCAAACATATCCCCAGATCCAAATGAGTTCTATTGTGGGTTATTTCTGATTATTTAAGTAATATGTGCTTACTGCAAAAAAAAAAAAAAAATTGAAAAATGTGAAAAAGTATGAAGGAGAAAAAAATGTAAATACCCATAATACAATCATTCAGAGACAGAGATTGTTAATGTTTTGGTATATTCCCTTTTAGTCTTTTATTTTATGTATATATAAAATGTTATATTCATATTAATATATAGTTAATACTATATATAATTAATAATATATTCATATTATATATAATTAATAATATATTCATGTGTTATTTATACTATGTAAAACAATATATGAATATAGTAATATATGAATATATATTTGCATATTATTTTACATAATTGAGATCATAGTACAAATAACCATGTAACCTATTTTTTAATAAAACTATTTTTTTATTGCAGTTTTTGGTTCACAGCAAAATTGAGAAGGTATAGAGATTTCCCATATATCCCCTGCCCCACACATGCATAACCTCCCTCACTATTAAGAGAGAGCAGTACACTTGTTAAACTTAATGAACCTACATTGACACATCATATTCACTCAGTCCATCATGGTTTACTCTTGGTGTTGTACATTCTATGGGTTTGGAGAAATATATAACGACATGTATACATCATTATAATATCATTCAGAGTAGTTTCGTTTGCCCTAAAAATCCTCTGTGCTCCACTTATTCACCCCTCCTCTCCCCACCGCACCCGGGCAACCACTGAACTTTTAACTGTCTCCATAGTTTTGCCTTTTCCAGGATGTCATGTAGCTGGAGTCATACAGTATATGGACTTTTCAAATCAGCTTCTTTCACTCTGTAATACTCATTTAAGTTTCCTCCATGTCCTTTCATGGCTTGATAGCTCATTTCTTTTTAGTGCCGAATAATATTCCATTGCCTGGATGCACCACAGTTTATCCATTCACCTACTGAAGGGCATCTTGGCTGCTTCCAAGTTTTGGCAGTTACGAATAAAGCTGCTGTAAACATCCTCGTACAGGTTTTGGTATGAACATAAGTGTTCAACTCCGTTGGGTAAATAAGTGTTCAACTCCGCTGGGTAAATACCAAAGAACACAATTGCTGGATCATATGGTTAGAGTATGTTCAGTTTCGTAAGAAACCACCAAACTGTCTTCCAAAGTGGCTGTACCATTTTGCATTCCCACCAGCAGTGAGTAAGAATACCTCCTGCTCCACATCCTCTCTTGTATTTAGTGTTGTCAGAGTTTTGGATTTTGGCTATTCTCAGAGGTGTATAACCTATTTTTTCCACAATTTTATATTGCAAGCATTTCCTTCGTGAATATCATTTTTTATATAGATGTATAGTGTTCCAACATAGGGAGGGCATAACAGCACAAAGTATTTAACCTCTCCCTTACTGTTATCTGTTTATTTATTTATGTTTTGGCCGAGCCACTTGGCTTGTGGGATCTTAGTTCCCAGATCAGGAATTGAACCCGGGCCCTCGGCAGTGAGAGCGTGGAGTCCTAATTACTGGACCGCCAGGGAATTCCCTGTTATCTGTTTAGATTTTTCTAATTTTCATTATTATCCATAACACTCTGGTGAACATTTTCATACATAAAGCTTTATTTACATCTAATTGTTTATTTCTCTTGAATGGATTCTTAAAAGTGGAAATAACGAGTCAAAGAGTACAAACACTTTTAAGGCTTCCTGGAAAGGTTGTATCATTTTACATTCTCATCAATTATGTGAGGCATTCCCTTGCCAGCAACAAGTATTACCAGTTTTAAAAAATTCTTGCCAAATCAATAGGTTAAAAAAAATGGTAACTTATTGTCTGTTTGCAAATCTTTGATGACTTAAGTTGAATACACAGTGCTTTATGTGTCTTAGCCATTTGTATTTCTCTTTCTGTGACTCTGCTGAGCAGACTTTGCTAGTAGTGGCCCAACAACTAAAGCTGTCTGCAGATGATGCCAAACCTTGCATCTGGCCACATCTTATAGGAGCCCAGGCTCTGGCAGGATTAGAAATAGTCCATGACACAGACGTAGAGAATGGACTTGAGGACGTGGGGAGGGGTAAGGGTAAGCTGGGATGAAGTGAGAGAGTAGCACTGACATATTTACACTACCAAGTGTAAAATAGCTAGCTAATGGGAAGCAGCTGCATCGCATGGGGAGATCAACTCAGTGCTTTGTGACCACCTAGAGGGGTGGGATAGGGAGGGTGGGAGGGAGATGCAAGAGGGAGGGGATACAGTGATATATGTATACATATAGCTGATTCACTTTGTTATACAGCAGAAACTAACACAACATTGTAAAGCAATTATACTCCAATAAAGGTGTTAAAAAAAGAAAAAAGAAATAGTCCATGTCAGCATTGCTGTTTCAATGAAACCAGAAAGGGGAAAGTTTCTGTGTTTTATTGAAATCTGGAGATGAAGTTATTTTGCTGATTATATTATTATGCCTTCTTTCCTTACTCTCAAAGCTTCTCTTTTCTTAAATGCTGCTCTAGCAGGAGGGTTTAATTTGGTGTATACCTGTTCTTTCTTTGTGTTCATTGAGCTCCTACTATGTGCAAGGCATAGTAGCCACATAAATGGCCTGTGGAGTCTGGAGAAGAGCCTGGATTTTGGAGCTGGGCAGATGTTGGGCAAGTCCCTTAACCTCTCAGAGGCTCCGTTTCTCCTTCTTTCAAGGACAGATGATAGTCCTACCTTTGGGGAATAAATGGGTTACGAATGCAAAACTCCTGGAACGGTGTCTGCCACATCATAAGGCCTTGTTTAGCTCAACATACAATTCACTTCTCTGTGTTTGCCACTGTGCTCGGTGCCGAAGATACAAAGAGGGATCAGCCCTCTCTGCCCCCTGCTGTTCTGCGCCTCCTAACCACCCCCCATTAAGTCCAGAGGCCCCGGATACCATGGATGGGTTGACAGCTCTCTTTAGAGCCCTGGGCCTCAGCTGCAATTCTGGAGCCACAGGAAAAGTACCAAACGACATTCTGTTACATAGAGAGTCATAGGTCCAATTTTTATTTTCAAATTTTCTTAAAATTATTTCATAGGCATTTTCCCTTTAGAGCAGAGTTGTTAAGGATGCCAGCTAGAGCCAGCCAGCCTCAGTTTGATTTCCGGCTCTATCATTTACTCAGTGACCTTGGGCAAGTTGCTTAACCTCCATGTGGCCTAGTTTCCTTAGCTGTAAAATAGGGATAATAATAGTACCTACTTCCTGGGGTTGTTCTTAGGATTAAACAAAAGAATTAATGTGTAGCTCTTAGTATAATGTCTAGCATGTAGTAAGAGCTCAATGGTCGATTATTAATATTCACTATAATGTCTTCAGAGCCACCCTTACAATGACTTTATATGATTGAATTGAAGAGATTTAATAACAACTTTCCCTGATTTGGATATTTGGAGCATTTCCAATTTTTAAACACAAAAATAAAATACTATTCCTAAGAAACAAACAAACAAAAACATTATCTTGCACTTTAGAGATAAAGGCAGAACAGGAAATTTAAGGATTAAATGTTGAGTGGATCAACGTTAATACACTTAAATCACCTTTCCAAAAAATTCAACATTTTCTATACTTATTACAGGGTAATTAACTCGTTTTAGAACCCATGGTGGGGGTGATCCCTGTCTGAGGCAGGGAGCTGGCCTGGATTACTTTGGCAAGGCCTTCTAGTCTTTTCTCTGTGATTCTCCAGGCAAAGAAGCTGCATCAGCTTTTCTCTCCTAGTGCCACTGAATCTCTGATATAGCACAGCTTAGGGCCAACCCAGCATTTTTCAGCTGTCACTTGGGATATCTGGTAGGGTGACTGTCAGGCCATGTCACCTGATGGGGAAGTTGTTTCTGGTTGCGGTCCTTAGGCCAACAAGACTCAAAGTTAGCACTGGTATAAATGAAATGACCCTCCACAGATCGGACAACTTCTGTGTGCCAGGCTCTGTAAAAACATTCTCTTCAGGCCTCAGCTCAACTAAGTGAGACAGAATTCATTGGTCCCATTTTATAGACGAGGAAACTGAGGCTCAGAGCGGTGAAAGGTTTCTTTCAAGGTCGCACAGCTGGCAGAATCATGACCCAGATCTGTCTGACGCTAAAGATACAAGCTCTTCCCAGGGCACCACAGGATCTCTTTTCAATTTAATTCAATTTAACCAGCATGGGTCAGTGCTCACACATATTAACCCTGCTAAGCACTGAGAACAGAGAGAACAGCCTAATGGGAGAGACAGACACAGAAATCACAAGTTCTAGTATTCCCGCTGATGCAAGCCTGTGAGAAGTAATAAAATCACGTGGGCAGTTCTATTTATCCTGTTGTATGTATTTCGGAAAGCCATCCTTAATCCTTTTAGGAAGAGGCAGGGGAGAGATAGATTGATAGATCAGGGCTATAATCAATGAACAAACAAACAGCAGTGGGAAAATGGGGAGGGGGAGATTAATTCCCACTCACGAGATCCAGAAGAGTCTCTTAGAGGATATGGTATTTGGGTTGGGGTTTGAAGGGCTAGAAAGATTCAGCAAAAGAATATAGGAAAGAGGCATGACCTGTCCCCTCCCTTCCCCAAGAGAAGTAAAAACAGAATCTTGATTTGTGCTTCCTAAATATTGGTCTGAAACCAGAACCCATACACAGCCCTCCCAGTTTGCCCCCTCCCCTTACATATATAGATGGACCTACCAAGACACACTCATAGGTACTCACAAATGCAAAAACACACAGAAAATACACATAAAACACACATCAGAACACATGCAGATACTTAAAATATACAATATGCAAAAATAGATACTAGCTCCCATACTCATAAGCTCATACAAATACACGTAACACTCATACACACAGACTCACAAACATGTTTATGTTTTCATTACACAAGCACAAAACTATCCTCTCCCCACCCACTCCTCATGCAGGTAAAGAAATGAATTTTTAATTCACATATACACGGGTTCGCACGCAAATCTCATCGCCCCGTTCTTGCTGGAGGCCAGTGACTAATGGAAAGCCACACACAAAGCGAGCATCACGCAGGGGAGGCCAGGAATGGGTTGGCGGTGGGGCTGGGATTAAGCCCTGTCAGATGACAAACGCGTCCTGCCCGGCTGCCACTAGAAGCTGCTGAGCCGAGGCTGCAGCGCGTGAGCGAGCTCTGAATCCTGGGCGATGGTGCGAGGCTGCGCACCGGAATTCCAGCTTTACACAGGGTTGAGTGTCACCCAGGGTCAAGCTCTGCTATCAGACCCACCCCAAGAGGCAGGCGGCTTTGGGTACACGCAGGGCTGCGGCATGGCTCTTGTCCTAACACAGTACACTGAGTGTAGTAAGCATAAATGAGGGTTTACTGTGGGCCAGGCACTGCGTTAAGCCCTTTCAAATCATTACTTAATTCTCACATCAGCTCTGTAAGAGGGGGATGGGGGCGTTGGGGGTGTTAGCTCTCTATCCACCCCTTTTTAGAGGTGAGAACACTGCGCTCAGGCCACAAAACCACTCAGCAGGAAACTTGGAGCTGAGGTTCAAGCCCATCCGATCCCACTCTCCCCGGGGTTTTAGGGTAAAGTGTGCATGTGAGCCTGTCTCCCCCATGCAGGAAGCTTGCACCTCCGGCTCCTGACGGGTCTCTTAGAACCCCCGTCCTGCCAGGCACAGCACCTGGCCCACTGCAGGTGTCTGACGAGGGCGTGGGTCTTGGTTCGGTGAGGTCCTCAACAAGGACCTCAGTTTCCCCATCTCTGAAATGGGAATGCAGCGCAGACCTCGCAGGGCCGAGGCCAGGTGCTCTCGGGCAGCAGAGGTAATGCTGGGCTCCACATCCTCACTGCAGCCGCCCTCACTCTGCTGGGGTTCCAGCTCCGTCTCCACCCGAGCCCGGGCGCGCCGCCGGCGCCCCATTGTTCAAGAGGGCGGGGAAGCTCCCGAGAGCGGACTCCCCGCTCCGGGTCGCGCTCGCCGCCCAGAGGAGCAGACGACTTGGCCCGGCTTCCGCCGCGCGGGGCGCGTCCTTTGTCTGCTCCGTGGCGCCCGGTGCCCGAGGTCCGCGCCCCGCTCCTGGGGCAGACAAAGCCGTGGCTGCCGCTAGCCGGACCGGCTGGTGCTGTGCTCGCACCACCCTCCTCCCGACTTAGCACCGCCCCCTCTCCTTGACGTCCTCTGATTGGCCCGCGGGGCCACAAAGAGGCCGGGAAGCGGGTGGGTCACGTGAGTTAGCGTGGCCTCCCATTGGTCGGGTCGGACTGCCAATCGGGGAGGGCGGGCTGTCCGCGCACGGCCCGGTCGCTCCCTCCGCGCTGGGGCCCGCCCGCGGGGCCGGCCGCCTGTCAGAGGGAGGTGGCGATGGTGCGCCCGGTGGCGGTGGCGGCTGCGGCGGCTTCCCTGGTCCGAGTGCAGGGAGGAGAAGATGACTGACCGACCGACTGACTGAATGAATGAATGGCGAAGCCG
The DNA here is from genome assembly GCF_009873245.2 of Balaenoptera musculus. Classification (NCBI taxonomy): domain Eukaryota; kingdom Metazoa; phylum Chordata; class Mammalia; order Artiodactyla; family Balaenopteridae; genus Balaenoptera; species Balaenoptera musculus. Next base: position 102,441,069 of record NC_045790.1, on the reverse strand, counting down.
AGCGCGCCATGAGGAGCCTGCCGAGCCTGGGCGGCCTCGCCCTGTTGTGCGCCGCCGCCGCTGCCGCCGCCGCCTCAGCAACCTCAGCGGGGAATGTCACCGGTGGCGGCGGGGCCGCGGGGCAGGTGGACGCGTCGCCGGGCCCGGGGCTCGGGGGTGAGCCCAGTCACCCTTTCTCTAAGGCCATGGCTCCCACGGCCCAGGCCCCGAGGACCGGACCCCCGCGCGCTACCGTCCACCGACCCCTGGCTGCGTCCTCTTCAGCCCAGCCCCTGGCGACCACCCCTTCTCGGGCCAGGGCCGGACCCGCTCCGACCACCTTTCGGGCGCCGCTCGGCCCCTCGCCGATCACACCTCCTGCGGTGGAACGTACTCGGACCACCGCTCGGGCGACGACCAGACCCGCGCCGACCACCATCTCGACGACCACTGGCCCGGCGCCGACCACCCCAGTAGCGACCACGGTGCCGGCGCCCACCACTCCCCCGATCCCGACCTCCATTCTCCCCGGTGGCGGCAGCAGCAGCAGCGTCCCGCCCACCCCACCTGCCACCGAGGCCCCCTCGCCGCCTCCCCCAGGTGAGTCTCAGTGCTTCCTCGCCCGCCGGACCCTCCCAGCGGCTGCCAGTGCCTTTCCCCAGCCCCGGCCTCTAGCGTTGGGCTCTTGGCTGGAATGGATCATTTCTTGCCCCAAAGGTTCCCCAGATTTCGACTCTCAAGGGGAGGTCCAAGCTCCAGCTAGCCTGCCCCCCAGCCCCCGATCTGGAAAGTCTTTTGTCCCCCCTTGGGCTGTGCTTCCTCGGGAGGGGGGCGGCTGCTGCGTGGAAAGGCATCGCACCTCCTTCCAAACAGGGCTCTCTGGCCTTTGTCAGACAGGCTAATGGGCGCAAACTTTTGCGTTCGGTTCGCTCACCTTGCCTCTCTGCCTGGGTGATTTGGGGAAGTTTGAAAGCCAGCCCAGTACCTCCTGAAACCAACTGGTCAAAAACTGAGTCTAAGGGATTCCTCCTATAGCTCCACTTTCCTTGTTCATTTCTCCTTGTTTATATAAATATCAGATGTGCATGTGGCAGGTGGAAAAGATATTGAGAGGATTTTGTTTACAAACAGTAGTACAGGCCACTTGAGGCCAAAAAAAAGACATTGTAATCCATGCTTTCCCTGCAAATAAATAGATTCAGTAGGTCATTTGGGGCAGGTGTGTATCTAGGTTGAGCACATTTATAAATTAGGTTAAATCCCTTCCTTGCACCATTTTTTTTTTCCCTTCCTCAATTACAAGGTCAATATGTTTGGACAAATACACATTTTAAGCAGGGATGCCAGGTTTTTTCCCCCTTAAGGGGAATGTTCAGTTTTGCTGATGCTGATAAAAGCCAATTTCTGTCTGAGTCCCCGTAGAAAATAAAGCTCTTCTTCCTGCTGATTGAAGTCTTCAAAGTTAGAGACAACTTCTGTTCTTTCCCCCTTGAGATCTGAAGTGGGCCTGGAACTAAACAAATAAAACCTACCTTGTCAAGATGTTAGTCAAGAGTTTCTGAATTCCTTTGCTTTGAGTTGGGGTTTGATTTGTCCAAACCATTTTGTCTAGCTGTATTTATATTAATGGATCTCTGACCTAATTCTTAGGCTCAGTGATTTACTGTGGAGTCAGGTATGGACTTTGGACTATAATTGAATTTGTAGAGAGTTTTCCCACATGATTATGAGCCTTAATACAGTCACATCTTGGATTGGAGCTTGGCATTGACATAAGAAGGAATGCAGATTATTCACCCATAAAAAGCCAAGTTTGTATTTCTTCCAGCTTCAAGGGCTGTACTAACTAGCTGGATTTTGACTGTAACCGTTTTTGGCCTTCCTATAGAGAGACTGACATATTACTGAGAGGCAGGAAGCATAGAGGTTGAGAGTATGGACTCTGGAGTCCATTCTTAGGTTTGAATCCTAGTTCTGCCCTTTATGAACTGTATAATCTTGGGCAGGTCACTTAACCTCTCTTCATCTGAGAAATGAAGATAATAATAGTACTTAGCTCATAGGATTGTTGTGAAAATTAAATAATTTAGTACATTTATAAAGCTTAGAACAACCGTTCCCCGTGCAGAGTAAATAAGCACTGTGGGTGTGTGTGTTAGCTATCCTTATGACTAGGTCTTCTTTTTTTTTTTTTTTTTTGTGGGATAGAAAGCATTTGAGAAACGTAGTAGAGACTTGTGGTGATTTTTATTTGTTTTAGTAAAATATAGTAGAAAAGGATGAATTAGATTTTCCGAAGTTTGAAGCACACCGTAGTGTTTATGTAGGAAGATTGCTTATTTTGAATGGTTAGTGTATGTCTGTGTAATTGATGTTATTTTACCTTAATAATTTTTGTATTGTTATTTTTAAGTCACAAGGGTAACTTTTTCCTTTTTAAGTTGCTTTTTCATTGTGATAAAATATACATAACATAAAATTTGCCATTTTAACCATTTTTAAGTGTACAGTTTAGTGGTATTAAGTACATTCAAATTGTACAGCCATCACTACCATCCATCTTCAGGACTTTTTTATCTTCCCCAACTTAAACTCTGTATTCATTAAACAATAACTTCCCAACCCCATCGCCCTAATTCCTGGCAACAACCATTCTACTTCCTGTCTCAGTGAATTTGCCTACTCCAGGTTCCTCGTACAGGGGGACTCATACAGCATTTGTCCGCAAAGGTAACCTTTACTTGCAAAAATTATAAAGAACCAGAAGTCTACAAAGGAAAGAGTGAAAGTCACTCCTTTACTGCCTCCCAGGTCCAGTCAGTTCCTAAAGGTCACTACTGTTAGCAGTTTGATCTTTTCTCAGACATTTTTCTAGGCATATATGAACATAAACACAGGGTTTTTAAAAATAGGTTTTAAAAACTCAAAATGAAATAATTATATATATGTTACATATATTAATTATATATGGTTATAGCAAGTCGTTTAACCAGTCCCTTGTTTATGGACACTTAGATTGCTTCTGGGCTTCACTTTAAAAAGCACAGGGAAGAATGTGTTCTTGTTCAGTCCATCACGTATATATTATATTCTCTAGTACTTTGGCTGGAGTTTTGTAGACTCCAAATCAATTTCAAGAGAAGTAAAGCTGGATTGAGTAATATTTGCCATCTGAGCTGTTCAAGGCTTTTAGTAACTTCCATGGACTACCATATATCTATGTCTATGGTGGTCTTTGAGCAACAGAAGTTTTAGAAGGATGTCCAATTTTTTTTTAAATTAATTAATTAATTTATTTATTTGGCTGTGTTGGGTTTTCGTTTCTGTGCGAGGGCTTTCTCCAGCTGTGGCGAGCGGGGGCCACTCTTCATCGCGGTGCGCGGGCCTCTCACTGTCGTGGCCTCTCTTGTTGCGGAGCACAGGCTCCAGACGCGCAGGCTCAGTAGTTGTGGCTCACGGGCTTAGTTGCTCCGTGGCATGTGGCATCTTCCCAGACCAGGGCTCAAACCCGTGTCCCCTGCATTTGCAGGCAGATTCTTAACCACTGCGCCACCAGGGAAGCCCAGGATGTCCAATTTTTGTAGCTCTCCTGCGTTTTAAATTTTTCATAGCTTGTAGTTTTCTGTGTCTAGTTCTCAGAAGCTGAACTGCCTCTGTGGGCCTACTGATGGGCAGTTTTAGCTTTACAGTAATGTAATCGAGTATGGCCTTTCTATCTGAGCATGGGTTCTAGTCTACTTCAAACAGTAAACTCATCTCTTTGACAGAAGGAAAACTTCTAACTGAATTTGAGAGACCTAGTTAGGTTGGCAAAGTTGGATTCTCTGGCATTTGGGAAGACGGGTACAGGGTGTTTTATTTTAATGTTCCTGTAAGGGCTGAACACCATAGATAATATATTACGTGTTTGGATGGGTCTTCTAGCTGCTCCTTGAATTAATAAGAATTTCTTTCAAGGAGGTCTAGCTCGGAGCTCTTGCCTGCCCCTCAATTAGGGCTGTCTTTTGTTTATAGGGACACTGATCTGCAAACTGAAACTAATTGCCCAGCAAGCAAGCATTTTCCTCCCACAGACCTGGCAAAACATTTGACTGATTGGTTGGCTGGGTAGGACATTCTAAGAAGGGTGAAGGCAGAAGCTGTGATACTAGAGAATAATAGTTATCAACAGTAAGAGACTGAAGAGATGACAAATGTTTGATTTTTTAAATTACGGACCTTCAGGGCTAGATACGACTTTAGAAGCCACTGCGTCCTAACGTGGCTCTACATTGCAAGAAACACTTCCATGGACTTAGCTGAAATATTTCTCACTGTGGTTAACACCAGCTGGTTCTGGCTCTGCCCTTTGGGGCCATACAGAACAAGTCAGCTCTCTCTGGGCCTTGACAGTTCTTCAGGGATCTGCAGACAGTGATCATGTTCCCTCTGAGTCTGGGCTAAATAACTTCAGCTCCCTCAACTGTTATGTGAAATGGTTTCAGATTCCCTTACTATCCTGGTTACCCCTCTTCTGGACTTTTTCAGTTTTTCTGTGTCTCTCCTGGAGTGTTGAGCACAGAGCTGAACGTACTGCTCCAGATGTGCTCTAACCAGCTCATAGTAGAGAGGGCGGTTACCTTGTTCTTTCTGGATGCTGTACTACTGTTGATAAAGTTAGTTCCTCATCACAGTAGCTTTTTTAGCAGCCACATTATGTAGTTGACTCATTGAGTCCATTAAGATAGTTAAGTCTTTTTTTTTTTTTTTTAAACATGTAGTAGATGAGTCTTTCTTCATTCTGGACTTGGAAACTCTTGTTATTTTCTTAAGTATAAACTGAGAAATTTGCCAAGCATGTAAGATTTATTGTGTTAGATTCAACCCATCATTTTGGATGCCGAGTCTGTCAATGTACCCCACCCAGTTTATTCACATTCACCTACAGGGTGTTCCTATAGACAGAGTCTAAGGACAAGTTAGGGCAGGTTGTTCTTACCTCACAGGGGAGAGTACATTTATGGATGATAAAACAGTTTGGAAGGGAAGGAATAATGATTTAGATTAGTTCTCAAGGGTCTCTTCCAGCTGTAAAGTTCTGTGATGATTTGGTACCCATGATTCAGGGCACATGAATGCCCCCGAAATGAGCCTTAATCATTTATTTGTGATCTAAGTTAAGAGAATAGGCTTTTTTTCAAACAAGTCCTAGAATTTAGAGTTTGAAAGTGCTGACTACTATGGCATGTAAATAAAATATTGTGAATGGATTTTATTTGAAAGGAGCATTCTGGGAATTCAGGGCCCTCCTACCTGTACTGGGAAATGTTTTCTTCATCCTAAAATTCTGTACAGCTAGGTTCAGGGTGTCGTTTGCTTATGGTTGTTTAAGAAGATACCATTCATTTTAAGGAAATAGAAATTGTTGAGGCTTCAAAGATAATGTATGTTCATAATCTTTTATTGAAAACCTGTGGGGCTGGGTGTGTTTCAGAATTTAGAATTTTTCAGATTTTAGGAAGTTAATAAATACACCCCAGTGAAGTCTAGGGCAGCATCCTGTAATCAAACACATGAAGATACTTGCAGCAAAATGCATGTATATTCACACTGAGTGGGTTTTTTAAAAAGCTATAAATAGCCTTGCATTTGTTCAGGTCAGGTTTTGCTGCCAAATGAATAACAGAAAAAGTTTTGGTTTTTTGGATCTTCTGGTATTTACATCAGGTCTGAGGGATTGTGGACCGCTGTAATAGTAATTGCAAACACATATAGTACTTACTATGCTACATGTACTGTTCTGAGTGCCTTACATATGTTACTTTACTTAATCCTCACAACAGTTAGGTATAATTGAGTTAGGTACTATTACTATCTTCATTTTATAGATAAGGAAACTGAGACTCAGAGAAGCCCAGCTATGGTGGAGCCTAGATTCAAACCCAGCCTTTGTGGTTCCAGAATCCATATTATTGGCATTTAAAGAAATAGTTATATAGAAGATAAGAGAAGGAAACCATTTTGCTAAAAATATTTGCCCTTGGATACTAGTCTGAAAATTTTTCACCTGTTCTTTGGCATTTACTCTCTTCATTCTCTTGTGTGCTATTCAGTCACCTCCTCAAAATTTCTGTTTTACAATGTTGTACAATTATAGCTCTAACTCTTCCTTTGATTAGGTTCTAATATGGTGTGTGATAGGGAGGATTGTCTGTAGTCTTTTTAGGGCTAGGCCCAGGGACTTCTCAAATTCACTATATCTTATTCCTGGCCTGAGTGCCTAGCTTTCTGCAGAAATTCCTTAGTCTGATTAGTTTCTGGAACAGCACAGTTAAACTCCAAAGCATTAGTTTCAAATCTACTGAATTATGTCCCCAGGAAGCCTTCTGGCTAGTTGAAAATTTACACATTGAAATAATCTAACTAGGTCTTTTTATCTTGATTTTTTTTAAAGATCCATAAAATTAAAGTGAGCATTACTTTTCATCTCAGCATTTCTAAGCATGTATATATTAACTTCCAGACATCTTGGCACCCTTATAAAAAGAATAGAAGAAAAGTATCATGGTGCTGTTTTTACTGATGGGTAAATTATGGGTAGAGAGATTACTGCTCTAGGGCGCTTAATAGATCAGAAGAGAATAGAAATGTAAGATCTGTTTGGCTGAAAGACAGTGTTAGATGATATTTTTAGTTAAAAATAGCTTTAATTCATGCTTTTTGCCTTGATCTTTATTTTTGTTTGTTTTCTTTAGATATAATATAAACATCTTTAATACTAATGTTGAGATTATGTTATAGGTATCTCTTTTGGTCACTTAGTCTTTTTTTAAAAATTTTTAAAAATTTTATTTATTTATTTTTGGCTGCATTGGGTGTTCGTTGCTGTGTGCGGGCTTTCTCTAGTTGCGGCGAGCGGGGGCTACTCTTTGTTGCGGTGCACGGGCTTCTCACTGCAGTGGCTTCCCTTGTTGCGGAACATGGGCTCTAGGCACGTGGGCTTCAGCAGTTGCAGCACGCGGGCTCAGCAGTTGTGGCTCACAGGCTCTAGAGCGCAGACTCAGTAGTTGTGGCGCATGGGCTTAGTTGCTCCGTGGCATGTGGGATCTTCCTGGACCAGGGCCTGAACCCGTGTCCCCTGCATTGGCAGGCGGATTCTTAACCACTGCGCCACCAGGGAAGCCCCTCTTAGTCTTTTTTTCAAGTATGCGTTTTGGTATATCTGTTTTTCACTAAAAACAACTACCCTAACTGCACTCGTAACTTTGAAGGGAGATATTTTAAAAATTGTCATGAAAAAGATAAAGATTATGTCTGGATACATATGTGTTTGAATCACAGTAAAGGTTTACTCAACTCTTTTTAACTGTATCTATTTAAGTACATGTGATAAATGTGTGTCAGAATAATCCCTCTAGTAATGCCACTGTTCCACAGATAAGTATTACTGTCTGAAAAATCTTTCCCTATTACTTTTTCTTCATTAAAATAAAATCTTCTGTTCTCCTTGCTCATTTTTTTTCACTTTAAGCTCCTCTGTATGTTCTTCTTACTCTTGTCTCTTATTCTTGAACCCATCCATTCTTTCATGTTCTTTAAGGAACCAAATTATCCTCTCTACTTAACAATTTCCCATTTGTCCTCCTTCAATGCCTCCTCAAAACCTAATTCTTCCAAGAAGTCTTTCCAGAGGAACAAAAGGTCCTTGAAGATGTCCTGGTAACAGGGTGCACAGGGTTGAACACTTTGCACTCAGAACAAAACCTGTCTTTCTTTGTGACTTTGACTTTTTCCCTATGAATTTGTTTTTAAAGTCTGTTTAATTTAGATTATTAAGCCCACTTGATAAGAAAGTGACATAGTTTATACAATAGTCAAGATATGGTATTAATTCTTTCTTTTAGAAAAAAATGAAAGAAAAGATTTTCTTTTTGTTCTGGATCTTCTTTATTGTCCAGTTCTTGTTTTTGTTTTTTGTTTTTTGTTTTTGTTTTCCTTCTCCTGAGGAACAATACAGAAAAAAAAACTGTCATAACAGAGTTATCTGCCTCCAAAAAAAAAAAAAAAATCCAGTACTTTGAATAAGTAGCAAATTTCTTTTTCTATTTATGAATAATATGAGCAGTTTTTGTTAGGTAGGTGGATTTGGGCTAAATAGCAATATAAAAGGTTTAATTTGGTTGAGAAGCAAATATTTGATCTTTTGAATGACAGAATTTCCCCTGTAGAAATCTAATTAAAGTTAATAGTGAACAGAGTGCTTCTAATAATTAACAAGTGTGCAGTGCTTTACGGTTTACAAGGTGCTCTTAGAATCTCTGAGACTTCGGCATCCATATTTTGTAGATTTCTGGGTATTATATGAGTCAGTAAAACCTCAGATTCTGACCTCTGTTGGTACTTATGTTGGTGAATATAGACGAGAACTTTATAGGTTTTTGGTGGGTTTCACATTTGGTATTTTGTATTTCAAACTGTTGTCTTGGGGAACTAAGATCCCACAAGCTGCATGGTGTGGCCAAAAAGAAAAAAGAAAAAAAAAGAAATCAAACTGTTGTCTTTTTTTTTCCTTTTTATTTTATTTTATTTTATTTTATTTTATTTTATTTATTTATTTTTTTGTCTGCATTGGGTCTTCGTTGCTGCGTGTGGGCTTTCTCTAGTTGCCGTCAGCGGGGGCTACTCTTCGCTGTGTGCAGGCTTCTCATTGCGGTGGCTTCTCTTGTTGCGGAGCATGGGCTCTAGGCCCGCGGGCTTCTGTAGTTGTGGCACGTGGGCTCTAGTAGTTGTGGCTCACGGGTTCTAGAGCGCAGGCTTAGTAGCTGTGGTGCATGGGCTTAGTTGCTCCACGGCATGTGGGATCTTCCCCGGCCAGGGATCGAATCCGTGTCCCCTGCATTGGCAGGCGGATTCTTAACCACTGTGCCACCAGGGAAGTCCCAAACTGTTGTCCTTTAAGTTTATTTTGTTGAATGTAAATCTTTGACTGGTTTAGCTGCCCATATTTATGGGATGGAAAAACAGTATTTTGGGAAGAGGATTACTTACTTTATATATTTTTTCCTGAGTACTGTATGGGGCTGAATGTTATGGAAAGAGCCCAGTAATAATTGAAAGTAAATGGTAATGGAGGTAGCAATGCAAACTACAGAACTTGATTGGGAGAACTCATGTAAATTTCATTTCTTCAGATGGAAATATTATTTACTTCTTTCCTAGTGTAGGAATCTGTTTGGAATTATTTTAACATACTTGTTCTGTTGCCTCAAATCAGTGTGAGTAGCAAAGGAACTTGGTACTCTCTCACCTCTCATTACCAATCTAATATTTAGCGCTCTGGGAGGAAAGGTAATTAATGTTAACTGAGCACCTATTATATGCCTAGTTACCTACCAGGATTTATTTTTTTACTTACATCATGTTATTTAATTCTTAGACAAAGCAGTAGTTAAATATTATTATCCTTACTTTATGGGTGGCAAATACTGAGGTTCAGAAAGAGAAAGCAGCTTGCTCAAACTGTCAGGCTTATGAAGTCCATGAGGGCAGGGACTTCTGTTTGTTCTGTTCACAATTGTATCCCCAGCGTCCAGCCCAAAATAGATTCTGAATAAAAATTTAAGGATTGAATGAGTGAAGAAGAAGGAGTGGTTTGTAGCTACACTAGATGTGTAGTGTATTCTTGAGGAAAATAATGTAATCTCATGGCCTTTTCCTTAGTTTAGAAACGAACTTTTCTCCTTTTCTCCATTACTCATAGGAATAGTATGAGAACCTACTTAGGCAAGTGGAGTTCTTTGAGATCTAGCAAATTACATTAATTATTCATTTTTTGTTACATAACTTTGTCCCTTCTATTTTTCTTAAAGGAAGAACAGCAATATACAGATGTAAATCTGATGCCTTTTGTAGAGAAAGTAGCTAAAGTTGGAAAACAGAGCCCTTGTATGTAAGACATGGGACCCTAAGGTCTTTCACAGTTCTCTTACTGGTTCTGTAATCTTGGGCAAGTAATTTCATCTGTAAAATGAGAGAGGCTAGATTTGTTGTTTCTAAACTGTATTATTTGGGAAGCCAGGGTTCCTTAGATGTGTTTGGGAGCCAGTATAGGGACTCAGGAGGCCAAGTGGGTCTACTTCCGGGCCCTCCACCCCCACCCTCACCTCACACCCCCGCATCACCGCCCACACTTTAATCAGCTCTACTCTCATCTGGTTTATATATTGGGTTTGTTTTTTTCAGTAGAGATATTTGAAATAGGAATTTTTCTACTCTAAAATTCTATAATAAAGAAATTATGGTAATCTCTGAACTATTATGCATCTATTAAAATGCTTACATTATGTTAAGTAGCAGTATACATAGAAGGAGAGAAATACACCAAAATATTAAGTGGCTAAAGCTAAGTAATGGGATTATGGGTCTTTTTAATTTCCTTCTCTGTGTTTCTTTGGATTTTCCAATTTTTTGTTTTCAATGAATGTATCCAATTTTAATTTTACAATCATAAATATAAATGAATAACATGAAAAAATGAATAAAAAGTTATGATAAGCTTGATAAGCCTCCACTTATATGAGATCAACTCACGCGATATTACCCTGGGCCACTTTCTAATTTCTGTGATTGACTCACCAGTTTTGATCTGCATCAGAGATATTTGCTTAGTCTCAGTGAGTTGTGGTTCTGAAGAAAGGAGATTGCTGAAGACAATACCCAAGAAAGGAAACTGTTCCTGACACCTGACAAGTCAGGGTAGTGAAGACACATCTAAGATTTGGTACCTTTAGGGAAGGTTTAACTGAGATCTTAGCAGAGGCTGAAAACAGAGCTGATTCTTTATCCATTTCATTCTGTCTAGGGAATTTAAAGCATAAACTTAAAAGTTAATTAAAGTAGCTTTTTGAAATAGATCTTGCTTAAATTGTGCAGAATTTGAATTTCATGACATTGTTCACAGCCTTTACCAATAGATGGTCTTTGGTTATCTCTTCCTTTAAAGATACAGAGCTCCCAAAAGTTTGGTTTCAGTCTATCCATATGTTTTGCAATTAGATCAGATGGGATTGCTTTTATACTGGTAATACAACAGCTGTTCTATATGATATCCTTGCCAGGGAGACAGCTAAGCTCTGAGGGAAGGGGAAATATATTCAGTTGGAAAAAGGAATGTATTCTGCCTAGTCACAGGGAAAATGATAAGGGGTAGGAATGTTTTCAACCTGGCTGGAGAATGTTAAATAACCTTTATTTAGTAAATTTTGCACTCTTTAGATAACTGATTTTGGAAACTTTTGTTTCAGTCTTGCATGCTTCCTAGAAACTGGCATATTACCAGGGATCTTATTAGATTTTTATTGTTTATTTTTTAAAATCTATAGTTTTTATTTGATGTATTGAGCAAAAAGAAGAGGTTAGGAGTAACACTGTTTATTGTAAGGAGAACATCATATTCTCTAGTTCCTTTTAATTTTAGAATGGTCTTTAAAAGTGAAATTCCTTTAAACATATTCTAGGGATAGTTGTCTCCTCTGAAGGAAATTGCATGAACCGAGTAGCTTTTAGGTTCTCTTCAGTCCTATCTGCTGTTTATAGGGATGAAATGGCAGTTTGGGAAGGGTTAACGGTAATAATGAGGGAAAAGATGGAATGCTTCGTATTCCAACGTATTTATCCTGTTTTATATCTGTATTGAGGCTTGATTAGAGGAAGGCATTGGGCTTTTTTTGCTGTAGATTTCTCATTTGACTTCATATTCCTTATAACTCTACAGCGTGTTTTGATTACCTGTTCTATATGAACTGCTTTAACAAGGTAGCCCCACCATCCCTTGATGTTGTGTGGGTTAATGAATGGTTATAAAATGTACCAAAACCACAAAGCAAGCTAGCTGTTGGGTATTTATTATTATACTGAATTGTTGGTGTATTGCCTACAAACCTATCCTGTTCAACTGGTTTTAGTTTTTAAGTTAGTTTGTTGCTTCAACTTGTCCACAAAGGCAGGGCTGAATGGTCCAGCTGATCAGTGGAATAGCAGTCACAAGAAATAAATTCCAGTCTTTCTTTTCATTCACTTTGTAAGTTCCGTAGCACATTTATTTTTTTAATGGCTCTGTGACTTAGTTTCTCTAACTATAAAATGAGACCTGTTAACATGCACAGACACAGGGCAAGTCACATAATCTCCCTGGGCTTCTATACTGTTTTCTGTAACATGAGTATAATAGTACCAACCTAATAGGATTCTTGAGTGTTGACCTAGAATTCAAACCCAGCTCTGTCTGACTTAAAAGTCTGTGTTTTGCTTTTTTTTTTTTCTTTTGACTAAACTGTGCTGCATTGCCAAAGCAGATGGGAGTAGCAGAAAATGAAATGAAGCATTCAGTGGTTACAGAGCACATTTTGGGTTCCATTTTTGTTGCCTTCCCTAGCCTCCCAGAGCCTCCACCAGCAAGCCCATACATTGTCCTTCTCAGCACTTGTTCTGAATAACACAGTTTTGACTCAGGTTTGATTTCAGTAGCTGCTGTGAAAATCAAAATTAGATCAAAGAGTGTTTCTCAGAGGTAGATATGGGTGTGGAGTGGAGGTAGGGAGAAGAGATAATGGTAGAAATTAGATGAGGGTAAGCAGGTAGACTACATGTAAATGTAAAGCAGAACTGAACAGTAACTATGAGATTGTCTACTCAGCGCCAGAAGGATCGGGGCTAACAGAGACAATGTGATGCTTATTAGCATTTGGCAAGAAATACCACACACTGCAAAATGATAGTATTGATTGTTCTTGACTTGACAATAAAACCTTTCATCTTTAACTTAATATGGACTCTAGATGAAGATGCTGGTGCAAAACAACATGTTGTAAAAAGTGGCAGGTGATATTTGATTATACAAAAGTCATAGAAGAATCTCAGACTTGCAAATGTGATTCATACTTCTGCCAGTCACCGGAGGATGCATTCCCCCTCCCCATTTTATAAACTTCCCTCCTCACTGAAGGGCTAGTTGTCTCTCAGATCAGGCAAGGAGAAGCTATTATTTCAAGTATAGAACCAACCTCTTCTGATCCAGTTGCAAACATATTGACAGAGGATATACACAATGTTGGAGGATTTGATTTAGAATCAAATAGCTTCAGTTTGTATGGCATCAGGACTCAACAGTAACAATGTATAATATATTATTACATCCTGCAAGTGCACAAGTACTATGGTCAAGTAGAACTATATAACTATAGCTGTGGAGAATACACATACAGCGCAAAACCTGGTCACATCAGTCTCCTAGTTAATAATTTAATACAATATTTATACTTTAAGATAATTCTCCTATGTGTTCACCATGAGTGACCCCAGCGCGTAATGCTCAAGTTTCCCAATGTGATTTAAAACTTCTCTGTAATCTGTCTCTGTCCTCATTTCCTACCACCCCTCTCCTTGTGCTTTAAACGCCAACAGAATCAGATTGCTTTTATTTACCCCCAAACATCATGGTTATTACATCATCAATATTACTAATAAAACAATTATCTGTGGAGGTTTTACTCTGTGTGAGATACTAAGAACTTTAAATGAATTATCATCACCTTGTTTAATTCTCAAAAGAACCTATAATAAATATGTATTATTATCTCCATTTTACTAAGCAGGAGTTGAGGCTTTGAGAGTTTAAATACATTGAATTAGGTCTCACAGCTAGTAAAATGTAGAACCTTGATTCAAATTTAGATCTATCTAGTCTGAGAGGCTCCTCTCTTAATCACTAAGCTAACTGGCCTCTCGTTTACTTTGCTTCTGCTCTTCCCTCAGCCTGGAATGCCCTTCTCTTCAGTTTTAATACAGGCCTTAAAACAGAAATGAATGCTTGTTGATTTAATCAGAAATGGACTTTACTAAAAGATTGTTAAAGGATTCACAGAATCTCCAGGGGAACCGAGTTCAGGACATGGAGCTAGAGATAAGGCCCAGTCATACACAGAGAGGTGCACTGAATATGCCACTGCCATCACCACTGAGCATTAGATGCTCTAGTTTTGCACCATCAACATTCCTAACACTGGGTACTGGATGCAATAGCAAGTACTACTGCCACTTGTCATACTGCAGCCATCACCCCCTCTGCCACCAGAGAAGGGCCTCATGCTCATTCCTTAGAATCATTAGTTTCTAATTACAAGCCAGGTGAGGGTGCTTGTGCTTACTGGGGCCTCAATTACTTGCTTATGCCCTGGATGTAGGGGAGGCAGGGAAAACAATAATCTGGCATTGTGAACCTTTGTGGTGGGATAGCAAACCTTAAAAGATGGAGAATTTCCCAGAATACGAAGGAATTAGCAGGATGCCAGAAAGAATGACAGATGTCTACCATATCCCTTTCTTTTACCTGAGAAACTTATTTGTCCTTGAGAAACATCATCCATGCAGCCTCCCATACTGTTTTACCTTATACGTTCTAATATTACTGTACATATTTTTTGATTACTTGCTTTTTAAGGCTTCTTGTTTTAAGTATTACTTGTTAATGTAACTGACTTCTCTATAACCTATTCTCAAGGTTATAGGCTATATTCTCATAGCTCATAGGCTATGTCTTATTGATGTTTGTACTGTCTAACATCTACCTACCTAGGATAGTGTTCAGCATTCAGCACATAGTAAGTACTCAATAAAAAGTTGAACTGAATTGAGGCGTAAATCCTCCCTCCCCACCACCACTAGAATGTAAGTTCCACAAGGGCAGGGATGTTTGTATTTGTCTCTCTTTCTGTTTTTTGTTTTTTTTTTAAACCACTGTCTCCCCAGCACCTAGATGAATTACTAACATGTGCTGGGACCTCAGTAAGTGTTTATAGAATAAATGAATACTCCTAAATAGTACATTCTTTATTTCTGGGAATGATGCTGTCAGAAAAACCTTTGAATGTGAATGGCAGATTCAAAGAACTATATCATAATTTCCAACTAGACCACATACAATATGAAGCCAGAAACTGCCTTGTTCATCTCTAGTTACCTCTTCCTCCTATCCAGAAGCATAACCAGAAAAGGGCAGTTTGGAATTCTTTCCCAGACCTACCGCCATAGTCACTAGCCACAAAAATGGCCTAAAGTACAATACCTGCTTGACATGAAATCTTTTTTGTCTCCTTTTGTATAACCAACTATGTCTTGATAGATGCAGTCTATTCTGGGAAGAAAAGGCTTTTAGGCAAACTGTCTTGTACGCTGTTTTAAAAAGTGTAATAACCTATGGTGGTAGCATTTCATTTTGAAGAAATGAAGACCCATAATTGTGGAATGATTTATACAAGGGTAGTGGAGTAGCAGAGATGTACTATATGTAGACCAGAGCTTTTAGAGGTTCGCTTTTTGGAGGGACACAAGCATAATTTTGTCAAGCTGAAAGAGAACTTTTGTTAAAACGAACTGAAGAATTATTGTTATGTGGTAACTATCAGCTCTGGAGCCAGGTTTGAATAATTTTTCTACCACTTACTTATTGTGTGACCTTGGGATGTGTCTCAATTTCCTCATCTGTAAAATGGGCATAATAATAGCATCTACCTCACAGGGTTATTACAAGGATTAAATGATAACATATGTGAAGTACTTAGGCTGCCTGGCATAAGTAGGCCTTCTAAATATTAGCTGTTCTTTTCATTTTTATATTTTGAATACCCATTTACTTATTGGAATGCTACTCACAGTCTTTTTAATTCTTCACTACTGCTAATCCTTTCCATTCTGAATTAGTAGTATCATCCCATTTTACAAAGAACCTGAGTTTGAGATGAGGTTAAGTTGTTTGCTCAATAGTCACAGAGCTTGGAAATACTAGTTAGCTGGAATTCAAACCAAGATCTCTCCTTTTTGGAAGTGCTTTCTATCATGGCAAAATAGTATGATAAAAGTAGATTGTGCTCTGTTATATCCTTCTAACCCCTGTTAGTTTTTTTGTTTTGTTTGTTTGTTTGTTTGTTTGATTGTTTTTTGGCCGCACCGCCTGGCATGCAGGATCTTAGTTCCCCAACCAGGGGTCGAAACTGTGCCCCCTGCAGTGGAAGCATGGAGTCCTAGCCACTGGGCCACCAGGGAAGTCCCTGTAACTCCTGTTGGTTTTAATGCCTCTTTTTTCCCCTGCCACCTTCACTCTCTTTCCTGACTTGTAGTCATTGTTTTTCTGTTCATACCGTAGGTCTGTGTACTGCCCTCTTTGGTGTTCTTCTTGATTCTTTTTGTAGTAGAAAGTATGTATTTTATTTGAAAGACCAAAGCATATCCTCACATACTACTATGACTGTTCATTTTAATTTCACTTTCATTTTTTTGTTAGCTTAATTGATCTGTACAGTGGATTGTTGCCAGAAAAGAAGACGTAGTGTTATGAGTCAGATGAGTAATTTTATACATTAGCGAGGGTGGCGTTTAAGGACAAATAGAATACGCCCAACTGAGGGCCATTTCAGCTGGTGCAACAGGTGAAACACAAGATTGTCAGAAATAGAGACAGTAACAAATAATGATATTGAGTTGCTACAAAAGCTTTGCAGCCTAGTAAAGTACTTTTCTGTGCATTAATCATTGTTTAACTTGTGCATTAAACTTCTATTGAGAAATTAGAAATGGACTCCAGACATTTGTTGCAAAAAAAAAAAGTTTACTTAAATTTAGTTTGAGAGAATTCTTTTTCTTAGCATATGATCTTTCTTGTTAACAGCAGTCGTTTTAACAGTTTATCAGAAAGTAAGCATTTCTCTTTGCTATATTTCTTTTGGTTGATAATCTCATATAATAGATCACTCGTTTAGAAAATCAGTGATTAAGTAGTCTTCAAGGAATAAAGCCACAAGTGTCACAAGCTGTTACTTTGTACTTCCTTATTGCTTAACCAATCTGCAGTGGTATCTTCCTCTTTCTTTTCTTTGGTTCCTTTCTTCCCTCCCTCCCTCCCTCTCTCTCTCTCCCCCTTTCTTTTTTTTTTTTTTTTTAAAGATTTATTTATTGATTGATTGATTGCTTGTTGGGTCTTCGTTTCTGTGCTAGGGCTTTCTCTAGTTGCGGCAAGGGGGGGCCACTCTTCATCGCGGTGCGCGGGCCTCTCACTATCGCGGCCTCTCTTGTTGCGGAGCACAGGCTCCAGACGCACAGGCTCAGTAGTTGTGGCTCACGGGCCCAGATGCTCCGCGGCATGCGGGATCCTCCCAGACCAGGGTGCGAACCCGTGTCCCCTGCATTAGCAGGCAGACTCTCAACCACTGCGCCACCAGGGAAGCCCTCTCCCCCTTTCTTTTTTTCCTTCCTCCTTCCTTCCTCCCTCCCTCCCTCCCTCCCTCTCTCTCTCTCTCTTTCTTTCTTTCTCTCTCTCTTTCTTCCCCTTTCCCCTCCCTCCCTTCCTTCCTTCCTTCCTTCTTTCCTTTCACTGTTAATCAGACAAGATTTCAGATCCTTTTTCACTTGGTTTTTTTGGGGGGGGTGGGGGGGGGGCTCACCATGCTAAAACTGGCCTTCACCTGTGTTTCACTAGATGGTTCAGCTTAAGACTTTGCATTCACTTTTATTTAAGTAATAGGGAAAAGGGTATGCTTTTTTAAAAAATTAATTAATTTATTTATTTTTGGCTGAGCTGGGTCTTTGTTGCTGGGCACGGGCTTGCTCTAGTTGCCGTGAGCGGGGGCTACTCCTCGTTGCGGTGCGCGGGCTTCTCATTGCTGTGGCTTCTCTTGTTGCGGAGCACGGGCTCTAGGCGCGCGGGCTTCAGTAGTTGTGGCTTGCGGGCTCCAGAGCGCAGGCTCAGTAGTTGTGGCTCACGGGCTTAGTTGCTCCGCGGCATGTGGGATCTTCCCGGACCAGGGCTCAAACCCGTGTCCCCTGCATTAGCAGGCGGATTCTTAACCACTGCGCCACCAGGGAAGCCCAAAGGGTATGCTTTTGTCAATAAGTTTACATTGGGCTTTCTATGTTAACAAAATAAGGTTCTTTTATTCATCTCTCTGATCGTCGTTAATCACTTGCTATGCACCTAATGCTGGACTGGATAGATGCAAGAGAGACAAATGAGATGTGTTTTCTGTCCTTGAGAGCATAGTGGAGGATACAGAAAGTCAGACTACAGATGGATAAGTTCCACCATAGTGGTATGCATGTACTACAGGAGCAAAGAGAGGACTCCTCACCCAGACTTTTGCGGTGGCAGGGGGTGAAAGATGATGTCCTTTCTGGAGGAAGTTTTCTCTGAGCTGAGTCTTAAGAACAAATTGGAATTAGCGAAGCGGTGGAGGGGAAGGACACTCCAGGAAAAGGGAACTGCACATGAAAAGTATGGAGGTAAGAAAGCACATGCACGGCCTGTTCAGGGAACTGAAGTCTTGGGTGGCTCCAGTAGGAAAGGCGAGCATATGTGAGTGTGGAATGGGGAATGGTGAGAGTTGAGGCTGGAACAGCTGGCACTTGTCAAATCATGAAGTGCTTTATGTGTCACGCTCAGAAATTTATTCTAAAAGCAGCGAAGAGCTATAAGCCCTGAAGTGATATGGTAAGGTTTGAGTTTTAGATCAGTATGGAAACTGCAGGGTACTCCTAAAAGTGATCCCCAGCAAAGATAATTAGAGGCCACTGACTGCCCCTCTAAATCTTTCCCATCATTAATTTTGGATTAAAGGGTTTAAATGCTAAGATAATGTAATAATAGCAGGGAACATGAACTAGTTTTCTATTCTCTCTTATTAAGCAAACATTTGAAACCTATTTTGCTTGTTGGTATAACACACAGACCTAGATGACTGAAATTAGAGACTTGACAAAGTCAGTAATTGGTGCTGGACCTCTTAACGGATCTGGTGTAAGACTGAACAAACCCAAGTACTTCCTGTGTGACGGGCACTGTGGAGCTGAGGATAAAATGGTGAATGACTTAGGTGTTTACAATCTGGTGGAGGGATAGACTTGTATACAAATGCTTTAGGATACTTATGTATTAGATTCCTTTACTTACATTTTCACTTTCTATCCTTATTGCTTTCTCAAACCTTCAAAGTATGGATGAGGAAATCCAGGATAAGAGAGAGATTTTTTTTCTAGCTTTATTAAGACATGATTAATGTATAACATTGTCTAAGTTTAAAGCCAGAATGTGATGATTCAGTGCACATTTATATTGCAAAATGTTTACCAGGATAAGGTGAGTTAACATATCCTTCACCTCACATAATTACCTTTTTGTTGTTATTATGGTGAGAATTTTAAAGCTCTACTAAGAGAGGTATTTATGTAATAATGAATGGTAAATAGCTACAATTCAATATTCCATCTACCCAGCTCCAGAGTGTTTCTTACCCCTCATCATATATTTAGCTTTCTCTGACAAGATAATGCATATATATTATTTTCAAGCCTGAAGTAGTTTTCTTCCCATATTTTCTTAACTCTTTCAAACACTACCCAAACCAGTTGAGCCTCAAAAGATCCAGTCATTGGTGATTAAAAGTGCAGGCTCTAAAGTCATATTGTCTGTATTCAAATCCCAGTTCCATCATTTACCCTCTCTAAGTCTGTCAGCCCACTTCATAGAGTTGTGAGTACTGTTATGAGATAATGTTAAAACAGTGGAAGCATAAGGAAAGAATTACCTAAATGTTAGCTGTTAAAATTGTCTTTGGAATTCATCTTTTTCCAAACATTCAGGAAATTTTGTTAAAATGCATTTAAATCAACCTACCTTATTCAAATTAATCTCGGTGAAGAGCTTTTGCCTAGCATGCATGTTTGAAATCTGACCTCCGGTTCAGGGGATCAGTGAATGACCTTGGTATCACAAACACCTATGAAAATATGCCTGTGAAACTAGCATAAAGACACTCTAAACTTTTCTTTATTATGGAAAATTTTGAAAATAAACAAAAGTTGACAGAACAGCGTACTGACTTCTCTCATACCTATCACCCATCTGGACAACCATTCAGGCCAATCCTGCCTCATCCATACCCCATCCATTTACCCCTCTCCTATTTTATTTTGAAATAAATCCTAGACATCATATCATTTTGTCTGTGAATATTTCAGAATGTGTTTCTAAAATATGTCTTCTCTTATTTTTCTTAAATAGCCAGAATACTGTTATCATATCTAAATGAAAAAATGAACAATTTCTTAATATCATCAAAATGCTTTCTTTATGATGAGGGGGAAAATCTTTCCTTTTTTTTTTGGCCATGCCACATGGCTTGTGGGATCTTAGTTCCCCAACCAGGGCTAGAACCAGTGCCCCCTGCAGTGGAAGCACCGAGTGCTAACCACTGGACCATCAGGGAATTCCCCTTTCTATTTTTTTTTTCTTTATTAACATTTAAAAAATAATTTTATTTATTTACTTAGGCTCCACTGGGTCTCAGTTTCGGCCCGCAGGATCTTCGTTGTGGCATGCCGGATCTAGTTCCCTGACCAGGGATCAAACCTGGGCCCCCGGCATTGGGAACACAGAGTCTTACCCACTGGACCACCAGGGAAGTCCCTCCCCTTTCCAGTTTTTAAAGCTAAATCTAGAGACTTGATCGATCAGTTTGGGGGAGTAGTAATGAAAATTGGTAGTCTTTTTGTTATCATTTCTGACATTGCTAAATACCTCATATAACCCAACTAAGGATGAAAACTAGCAATATGAGGACTCCTTGAATTGTTTGGGTAGAACTGGATGCAGGTTATTATCTAGTTTTTACGTGTGAGTAAACTGACTCAAAGAAATGATTTGTCAGTGGTCATATAACCTGCAAACAACTTGTGCTGAAATTTGTCATTTGAACCATGCTCATTCCATAAATATTTGAGTTCAAGAAACTATTTATATTTCTTTTTAAATGTCTATGGCCCACATTATTATTATTATTATTTTTTTAATATTTGTTTGTTTTTTTTATTTTTGGCTGTTTTTGGGTCTTCATTGCTGTGCGCGGGCTTTCTCTAGCTGCAGCGAGCGGGGGCTACTCTTCGTTGCAGTGCGTGGGCTCCTCATTGTCGTGGCTTATCTTGTTGCGGAGCACGGGCTCTAGGCACGCAGGCTTCCGTAGTTGTGGCTTGCGGGCTCTAGAGCGCAGGCTCAGTAGTTGTGGCGCACGGGCTTAGTTGCTCCGCGGCATGTGGGATCTTCCCGGACCAGGGCTTGAACCCGTGTCCCTTGCACTGGCAGGCAGATTCTTAACCACTGTGCCACCAGGGAAGCCCCCCACATTATTTTTATAACAAGGACTTTCTTCCCTTTGATCACCTAATTTCTTTTATCTTTTGTTGTCTTAGAATTTTAAAGTACTTTCTCCCTCCTCTGTCCTATCCTAATTTTTAGCTGGTGGAGTGACTTTAGGGCTAATACAGGGAAAATTTTGGTCTCCAGCAGAGGATCAGTTGCAACTATGAAAACAACTCAAGCAAATGGTCTATTGATAGTAGAACATTTCATTATAAAAAGTTCTTTTCAAATTCCAGGATATTGGTTGCTTGGTCACTGAAGAGTGTGTGCTACCATTCACTAGCACCCTGGGTGTCTGAGCAGACCTGGTTAGGAATGTACTGCTCATTTTGAATGAGAAAAAAGGATAGTGAAGCTGCCTCAAACATTGCAACACAAGTCAAACATTTTACATCTGCTGTATAGGTGATATAAAACATTAGTCTTTTAGAGTATACCCTAACATAAAAATAACTTCCATTTTGAGTGGTGCCAATTTTGATTACAAAATACCCCAGTATACCAAACTTTTTTATTTCTGTTCTTTAATTTTTAAGCCCTTGGACCTCATAATTTCCCCAAAGTTTTATATACTGTCGAGTCAACAATTAACAGAAATGATAGTGCTGCTGAAATATGTCTTTGATATTAGTTCAGTTATATATCTGGAATGTTTATTCCCCTGGGCTTTCCAGCTGAGGGAGCCCAGCGTGAACTCCTACTCTGGAAAATATCTGAGTGGGCAGATTTGTTTGCCACATTGCCCTCATTGTCTGTCTTTGTTTATTCAGCTGAAAAGCTGTGCTTGTCTCTTATACAGTCAGGCGTGAATCTCAAGGTCTCAGAAGCTGTTAAAATAGGTGGAAAAATTGTTTTGGGAAGGGAAAGGATGAAAATTGTTGTCAGATATTGACATGATGTGCAATGAACGCGCTCTCTTAGGGAAGAGCATAATGACTTTAAGGTTGTTATCAAGCACAACTCTGATAACATTTTCATAGCCCTGTTTTATTAGGGTCTTTGATTTAATGCAATTTTCCTGTCTTCTGGGTAAGAGACATTGATAATTCATTGGCACGTATGATTTTTTTTTTGCAACAATAGAAAAGCAGGTTTTTAGGACATGAGCATACCATCTGGCCCAGGTAACGATAAATTTTCTCTGATTATAATAGCGTTCATATGCTCTTGGCATTTACTTTTCTGGCTATCTTTGTCTGTCAACTGGATTATTTCATTTTAGCAGGCTGCTGAAAGGTCTCTTTGCCTTCATTCTTTCCCAATCCATTCTTTGCATGCAGTCAGTTATATTTCTAAAATGAAGGTATGATCATGTTATGCTCTTTTGTATAAATCTCTTCCATGGCTACCCAGTTGCCCTTAAGAAAGCCCTTAACCTGTCACCACTCCTGCCTCCTATTCTATGTCAGAGCTATAATGAACTTTTCTCAGTTCTCTGTGCCCTGTTTTACTTCCAGGTCATTACACAAACGTTGGCGTTTGGGATATTCTTCCTCTCTACTCTTAGCATGGCTAAACCTCCTCATTCTTTATGTCCCAGTCTAGATTTCTTCCTCTGCAAAGCCTTAATTAGGTGTTTCTCCCTGTGCAAACATGTACCCTGTTTTCCCATAACATTGTGGCATATTTCCATTTTAGTACTTATCACACTATATTGCTACTTTGTTTTTCTCTCTATTAGACCTTAAGCTGTATAAGGGCAGGAACCTTTTCTTTTTTTTCCACATTGTTATATCTTCAGCATCTAGAAATTATACTACTCATTTCTGGTACAAAACTAATATGTTGAATGATTGAATTAATAATCATGTGCATTGCCAAGAATCTTTAACAACATCAGAGAAAAATTACGATTTCTCTGTTTTCACGTTCTTGATATTTTTCTTCTCATCTTCTAGTCATATTCATTCATTCACTTATTTATTCATTTAATTATTCAACAGAACATTGCTTTGAACCTCTTCAACCTCCATACCTTGCCCAGAAGCATGTGGAAAGTACATGTGTGTGCTTCCGTTGTCCATCCTATCGAAACTTGGACTCTTTAATACACACATATATAGTCCTTCCTCTCCCCGCCACAACCGCTATGTTTTGCTTCCTTGTATTGCTTTCCCTCATTACTATTTAACTCTTCTAACATACTAGATATTTAACCTGTTTAAGTTACTTATTGAATGTCTCCCCCTGCTACGAGGTGAGGGCTATGAGGGCATGAATTTTGGTTTGTTTTATTTACTGCTGCATCCGCAACACCTAATACAATGTTTGGCACATGGTGAACCGATATATATATATGTGCTGAATGAATGAATACATTCATACCCTTAAGTGTGCGTCTCTTTCTTCTTTACTCTTTCAGTGCCCCTGATTCAGTCCTGCTTCCAGTACTGTGCTGTTTATTTTTTCTGTCTTTCATTTTTGGGACTTGTACATTTAGTCCTATTTTGAGGCCATAATCTTGGCTACCCCAGGCAAATCCTGTTTATCCATTTTATAGCCTCAGGTGACCATTACTCAACTTAAATCTGACTTCTGCATCTCCTAACCTGGTATCTGAAGCCCAAAGAGCCATGTATGTGTGTATTGGGGAGGGGTGAGTATACATTCAGAGATAGATCAGATGTGAAACCTGTTCTTCTAGAACCTAAATATGACAAGTAGATAAATAACTATAGTACAAGGTTGAGTAGGATAATATTAATAATGAGGAATATTAATCATTGGGGAGAAATGTATGTCTTGTATATCATATTATATTCAATACAATATTTCATATTGTGTGAAATATATCAAGCTTCCAGAAAAGCATAGAAAGTAATGTGGTAAGCATCCCCTGTATACCTACCTCTCAGCTTTGTAATATCTGAATTGTCTCCCACATTTGCTTCGGGTTTTTTTGTTTTGTTTTGAATTAAAATACTAGATATGACTAAAGCCTCCAGTGTTCCTCTTTTATCCAGTTTTCTTCTTTCCCTACTTAGATGTAACTGCTATTCTGAATTTGGTTCTGTGTGTGCTCGTGCGTGTGCGCACACATGCATACACACATGCACACAATATAGGGTTGTTTTAATGTTTTAAACTTTGCATAATGGCATCTTCCCATGCTTTTTTCACTCAACATTTTTTTTTGAGATTTATCTTTGCTGGTTCATGTAACTCTAGATTGTCTAAGTTGCTGTGTAGTTTACCACTGTATGTGGTAAACCGATATACCACAGTGTAACCATTTTATTATTGATAGCTATTTCAATTAATGCTTTTCTTTACTATTTCAAATAAAGCTGCAATGAACTTGCCCATGTCTCTTTCTTCACAAATAGGAGGCTTTCTCTGGGGCAGTGTGTCGCAATTAATGTGCATAGGAATCACCTGGGTATCTTGTTAAAATGTAGATTCTGTCTCAGTCGGTCTGAGGCGGGCCTGAGAATCTGCATTTCTTACAAGTTCCCAGGTGATGCAGATCCATGGACCACACTTTGAATTGCAAGGCAGTAGTTGGTTGTGGCACATCATTATCTTTCTAGATACTGCCACGCTGTTCTTTGACGATGTCGTACAGGTTTATATTTCCAACAGGAGTGTATGAGGGATTTGGTTGTCCCAGGAGTAGCCTCTTCTAGGTAACTATTTAAGTGTAATCTGCAGCCATTCTCTTCTTAAAATTAGAAAGATTTTTGGGTGGGAAAACATGAAATAATAAAATTATTTCAGAGGATAGTTAGCTTAACTACAATATTTCTTAGGAATTGATCTAAATTATATAGATAATAGATTTTAATTAAATAATTTTCTAAAAATTCACTTGTTTCTTTTCAAATACACCATTTTCCATTGTCAACCCAGACAGGGCTCAGGCTATAAGATGAACTATCCCAGATGCTGAAAGGGAAGGAGAACTGTGTGTCAGGCACCGTGCTACATTGTTTCATTTAATCCCCACATTTGTACAAGCTCTCAGCTAAGTATTACAGCCAGTATTTGTAGTCTAACCTGTCTGGCTTCAAGGTTTATATGGGAAATTAGTTTACTGCTCTTAGTTTCAGTTACCTGTAAAAAAGGAGTAGATCAGATAATTAGATCCTTAACTCCCAGCACTTAAGATTTCCTAGCTTCTTTGATAAATTAAGAAATGCATACACACATATTGTATGATGATAGCTTCTACCCACCTGTTTTTTCTGTTATAATTAAAAAGCACACATAAAATGTACCACTGTAACCATCTTTTAAGTGTACAGTGTCAGGAGTGTTAATTTACATTGTTGTGAAACAGATCTTCAGAACTTTTTCATTTTGCAAATTTGAAACTCTGTACTCATTAAACAGAACTCTCCCTTTTCTCCTCATCCCTGGTAACTGCCATTCTACTCTGTTTCTCTGAATTTGACTCCTTTAGATACCTCTCATAAATGGAATCTTGTAGTATTTGTCTTTTTATGACTGATTTCATTTAACATAATGACTTTGTTTCATCCATGTTGTAGTATGTGACTGGATTTCCCTGCTTTTTAAGGCTGCATAATATTTTATGGTATGTATATCCCACATTTTGTTTATTCATTCACCTGTTGATGGACGTTTGGGTTGCTTCCCCATCTTGGCTATTATGAATAATGCTGATATGAACAGGGGTGTGCAAATATCTCTTCAAGACCCTTCTTTCACTTCTTTTGGATATATACCCAGAAGTGGGATTGCTGGATCATATGGTAATTCTATTTTAAAATTTTGGGGGAGCCTCTATACTCTTTTCCGTAGTGATTGCACCATTTTACAATTCTACCAACAGTGTGGTGACATCTTTTAATGGCACAGAAAGTAGCGAATGGGATATGTGAAATCAGAAGTGAAGTAGGAAGAATAGGTAAATTCTACTGGTGTGAAGGTAAATTTCACTTTGCCAGCATCTGTTTCCCTTAGATATTTTAGCTAACATTGCTTGCTTCTCCAAGACTATTATTAATACTTTAGGAGTGGTGGAGGAAGCCAAATTATTTCTTTTTTTTTTTTTTGGCTTATTATTGACCACTGGTCCCTGAAAATTTCTGAGATTGTTAACTTCCAGTAGTGCTTTAGCAATGATTAGGAAAAGTTTGAAAGTTGTGTTTTGTATTGTTTGCAAACTTGAACAAGATCTTTGACATCTTGGTGCTCCCAAATTCTTGTTAAAAAAAAAAAAGAAGAAGCCTCCCAACCCATGTTTTAGAACTGTGACTTCTGACCATTTCAGTTTTCTTTTGAGGATCCTGTGAGTGTATGCGTGTGTTTTCGGAAGGAGGGACAATTGGATTCCACTAATGGTATGTACAGGAAGAGCAGGAGTGAGCAGTGGAGTTGGAAGAGGAGTTTCTTCTCTCTTGTGCCCTTATTTTTGAATCTGAAGTGTTACCCAAATGCTTAGTCATGATGATAAGGCAAAGAACTTCACAGCTTGCAGTGTAGAACAATGCTGATACTGTATAAGTGTTTGATAATAGTGAAGTGTGGCAGGAGAGTGGGAAGAATTTGTCAACATGTTTTGAGGAGTAAGAGGATTAGATAGGGAACACAAAGTAAGATAGCCCACATCCAGTTCCAAAAGAAAAAAGTGCTTCTTTCAAGTGTCCTTTGGAATAACTCAAGGCTCAGCTATTTCACTTGGCTCTTCAAATCTTTTAAACTTTTAGCACTGCAGACAGCTGCAGACAGGTATATTTTCCACCTTGCAGTATTTATTTATTCTGAAAGCAAGCAGACTTAATTTCACTTTATGACATACAGATAGGTATCTGTATGTTTGCAGAAGCAATTTTTACTAGTGAGACTGCCTCAATTCAGATTTTCATGTTAGGCTGCTACGATATTTATCAGTAAATCTATCATCTCCAGTCTCTCCTCTCTAATCCTTCCTTCACACTGCTGCTAAGGATAACCTAATCCCAGCTGGGCTCTTTATGGCCATCTGACCTTGAGGAAATTATTTTTCTGTGCCTTCATTTCCTTATCTTATCCCCTGTATCACCTTATACCTACCTACCTTATTGATTCCTTGAAAGTTTTAAATGTCAGTGTATGTAGAGTACATGAAACAGTGCCTGGTATGTAAAAAGTAAATAAGTAACAAATAATGAATAGTAGTAGAGAGTGTTACTATTGTCATTATTATTGTCGATATTTTGTCTTTGTTGTTGTTTTTACTTCTGAAGCCCAATGCTGGCCACATCATTACTCTGCTCAAGAATTTTTCATAGTCCCTTTTGCTTATAGCAAACTTTTTGGGTACATCAGAATCACTTTGAAACTTGTAAAAAATGCATATTCCTGAGTCCCCTGTCCCCCAAATAGAAATAGAAGTTTCTATTCAGTAGGTCTAGGATGGGACCCAGGAGTCAGAATTTCAATGTGCTCCCCAGGGGATTTTGAAGCAGATGGTACTGTGACCTTATTTGGAGAATCATTTCATGTAGGATGAAGTGCAAACTCCTTAGTCTGGAGTTCAGGGCCCCAGTAAACCCTTTAGATATGTATTTTCTCCTATGTTCCTTCCTATTAGTCTGTTGAAACCATAGTAAGATTTTTCTCTCTACTCATGCTTCCCTGTATACACCAGGTATTTTCCCAGGATGGTATGGCGTAATTTTGTGATCAAATATATATATTTCTAGTAATCCATAAACCATCTATTTAATAACATGTTTAAAAATTGGCTGGGGATGAATGTTAAACTATAATATGGGACCAACCTTCCCTTTTTTGAAAATTAGGAAACAGTTCCTAGGTTACATCACTGGGTGCCTTAAGATAGTATTTTTAAATTGACCTTTCCTCTTGCTCTGTTTGCACTCCTTTTCTCTGAACTCATTTTTCAGGTATTATAATGAGCAAACAGTTCTAGCCTTTAAGTTGCTCAGCTGTGCTCTGTAAATAGAGAGCAAATCTAAGTCCCAACCTCAGAAGCAATCAGCAGTACTTGAAGTTCTTTGATTTTTCTTACCTTTTCTGTTCTGTTGCTACAAAATTAAGGTATTAATGAAATTATTTAGGGTAATTTGAGTGCATTCTGAGATTGCTGATCCCTTTTAGTTCTCAATTCTTGCAATTTTTAGTAACATCTAAGAATGCTGCTTTGTTAAAAAGATTACTTATAATAAAATTGTAGGATGGGGAGGAGAAGGCCCTGTCATAGGTGTTTTCTTTGCCTTGTCTCCTCTAATTTTTAAAACATTCTTATAAGTTAGGTATCATTATCCCAATTTTATGAAAAGAGGTCATGAAATTTAAGATCATAGAGCTTACAAACAGTGGTTTCTGTATTTGAACCCAGGTCCCTTCACCTCATAGACTGATCTTTTTCTACTATGGCCTGGAACCAGATTTCACATGTTAATTCACTTTCTGTATTTGCTCCCCCTCCCCGCTCCTTACCTCCCCTTAAACTCAAGGATACTGTAAAAATGCTGTAAATAAAAAAGCTCACAGAAATTCAAAGTTTGATAGAATAGTTATTCTTCCAAGCCATATGGGCAGTATTTGGTTAATTCTGTCAGTGCATTCTGAATTTGATGGTGGCCTGAAAGAATAAAATGCACTTTCAAAAAGTAAGCAATTGACTCTTATTAAATGGCAAAATTAGGTTTTTTTTTTTAAAGGCTTGAAAAATGCAAACAAATGGGAAAATGTTGGCACATAAAGAAAAAATTTTTGTTTAGGTTCAGGTAGCAATTTGGCAGTTTAGCATAGTCCATATCCGTAACCCTTGACTCCTAAATCACTACACTTCTTTTAGAGAGATACTGGAAATATTAATTAGCAGTATTCTTTTAGCTATGAGAATGCATTTAAATGAACAGATCCCAAATACTAAATCATGAGCATGCATGTTTAACTTTGAGCAATATATTAAGACTCTCCAGCCCAAAGCATATACAAGGTGTTGTGAGTCGCCAGTTGAGAATTATTTTTGTAGCTGGAGCAACTGTTTCTCCCTACCATACTGTTTGGCAGTCATTTGACTTGATGTTACTTTCTCACAAGGAAAACAGATTGAAAAAAAAAATTGCCTTTAACAATACTAGGTGGAATTTCTTTCTTCTTCTTCTACTACTACTACTACTATTATTACTGCTACTACTCCTTCTCCTTCTTCTTCCTCTTCTTTTTCTTCTTTCTTTCTACCCTTCCTCCTTTTTTCCTTTCCCTCCTTCCCTCCTTTCTTTTCTTTCTTATTTCCTTCCTTCCTCCCTCCCTCCCTCCTTCCTTCCTTCCCCCCTTCTCTACCAAGGAAGAAAGCTCTGTGGTGAAGTGGAATGAGGAAGGGCATTGGAGTAAGATGAACCTGTATTTGAATGCTGTCTCAACCACTTACTGTAACTCTGTGGCCTTGGGCAAGTACTTACCTTCTTTAAGTTCTAGTTTTCCTATTTATAAACAACCTTTGCAAGGTTGTTGTGAAGGTAAATGTTCATACAAGTAAAATGTGTGACAAAGCCTGAGACATTGTAGGTAATAGTAAGTGGTAACTACTTTTATTATAATTAATAATAAAGCTAACCTAGGGATTAAGATAAGAAGTTATATGAAATGGCCTGCTCTATTTTACCAGCAAACTATTGTGGTTGAGGAAACTCAGAATTGTATCTATTTTTAGCCAAGCAAAATATGACTTTCAATGGAAGACCTCATTCCACGTAGCTTAAAAATAGAGGCCTTACTCAAAAGAATCAATGGAAAAACCATTAGAAATAATAAGACTTCATCAAAATAACTATGTATATATACCAAGAAATCCAAGTTAATAAGTTTTACTAACTAAAACTAATTAGAAGAGATAATGGAAAAAAAGATCACAGTTCTAACCACTACTGCTACCACTACCACTAATGATAAAAAGTTTAGGAATAATCTCACCAAGATATGTGTGAAACTCATATAAATATATTTTTAATTATGAAATTTCACTGAGAGATTTAAAAGAAGACTGAATAAATGGAGAGGCATGCCAGTGCTCATAGATGGGAAAATTGAATATCGTAAAGCTATCAGTTCTTAACACATTAAGACACATTATTTAGAATAAGTTGAATTACTGGAAAAATTACAGTAGGGACTTTTTTGGAGGAAATGTGGCAAACAGAGTTCAGATGAAAACATAAGTACTATGAACTGAAAGAAAATGTAAAGAAGAATAGCAGTGAAACATATTATAAAGCTGTAGTTATTAAAACCTTTTTTTTTTTTTTTACTATACTGGCACAAGAATAGATCAATTTCAAAATCAGAAACAGATTCTGATGTGAAAAAATATATTAATATATGTTATAAAAAGGACCATAGTTTATTTAACAATTCACTGGTTGAAGGACATTTAGGTTGCTTCCAACTTTTAGTGATGATGAAGCAAACTGCCATAAACATTCACTTACACTGATGTGTGAACATAAGTTTCATTACTCTTGGGTAGATCCATATGAGTGGAATTGCTGGGTCATATGGGAGGTGTAAATTTAACCTTATGAGAAACTTGTTTTCCAGGTATTCCTCTCAGCAACATATAAGAGTTCTAGTTGCTCAGCATCTTTGTCAGCTCTTGGTATTGCCAGTTTTTTGAAATTTAGCCAATCTGTTAGGTATTTAGTAGTATGTCATTATGGTTTTAATTTGCATTTACTTTTTTATACAGTAGGTTCTTATTAGTCATCCATTTTATACACATCAGTGTATACATGTCAATCCCAATCGCCCAGTTCATCACCCCCCCAACCCCTGCCGCTTTCCCCCCTTGGTGTCCATACGCTTGTGCTCTACATCTGTGTCTCAATTTCTGCCCTGCAAACTGGTTCATCTGTACCATTTTTCTAGGTTCCACACATATGCGTTAATATACGATATTTGTTTTTCTCTTTCTGACTTACTTCACTCTGTATGACAGTCTCTAGATCCATCCACGTCTCTACAAATGACCCATTTTCGTTCCTTTTTATGGCTGAGTAATATTCCATTGTATATATGTACCACACCTTCTTTATCCATTCGTCTGTCGATGGGCATTTAGGCTGCTTCCATGACCTGGCTATTGTAAATAGTGCTGCAATGAACATTGGGGTGCATTTGTCTTTTTGAATTAGGGTTTTCTCTGGTTATATACCCAGTAGTGGGATTGCTGGTTCTGTCTAGTGTTTTTACTACTCGTTTTCATAGGCAGAAGCTTCTTTTTTTTTTTTTTTAAACATCTTTATTAGAGTATAATTGCTTTACAATGGTGTGTCAGTTTCTGCTTTATAACAAAGTGAAAGCAGAAGCTTCTTATAGTGAAAAAACGTGTACTTTGGTGTTATTTAGTTTGAGTTCCAGTTTGTTCTCCTGTGCTGGTTAGTTGTATGATTTGTTTCATCTGTCTAAGACTCAATTTCCTCCTTCAAAGAACCTTCCTCACAGGATTGTGGTGAAGACTAAAGGAGGCCATATGTGTAAAGTTTCTAATGTGAAGTTTGAGATACATACAACACATGCTCAATAACTGGTAATATCATCTCTGTTACTATTTGTAGTAAAAGGTAGTTGTTATAGCCTTTCCCAGAACTTGCTGTCTTGTCTCATTAATTAGATGAATTGTCTTTGAATTGTGGAAAACTGGCAGTGAGCCAGGGACAAGCACTAACAACATGGTCCTTAAAGCATGAGACAGAAATTTTTCAACAAAACCTACGTCATGCTACACTTTTTTTTTTTCATATGTCTACCGTAAAGTAGAAGAAATGTTTTGCAATAGTGAATTGTGATTGGGAATTTTAATGGATATATTTTTATTTTAAAAGGTAAAGCTTTCTTTAAAAGTGGTGGCTTTAAAACTTTCCATATTTCTACAAAGCCTGGTTTAACTCAAAAACTCATCAACTTTAATATTGTTTCCCAGCTTTGCAAAGATTTGTGACCTTACACTGGTATAACATAAATGTGAAATATAATTTGAGTATCAGTGTTATGCTAGAGTAGGACCTTTTATAAAAATAAGAACTCTATGTTGATAATTCCTTTTCCCTAGAATGAGGACTTTCTGAGATTCCTGTACTCTAAACCTACAAAGATGAAATATGGGCCTAATAAAAACTACGTTTTGAAATAAATACCCCATACACTTAGGAAATCAGGTCTGTAGTCAAGACAGTATAATTTGTTGTTGTTGTAATTTTCTCTTCTTTTGATGTGCAGGCAGAGGTTTGAATTAAGTATTCCTATTCTTGTTTCCAACAATTATTTTTCCTTTTCTTTTCAACTTGAAAATCAGGAGAAATGTTATTTTTGTAGATGCTATCCTAGGTTTGTGAAAAAGGATGAAGTTTTATGTTGGATAGATTCAAAGTTGTTTTCCTGGTCTTTGTTTAAATAGAGTAGGATTTTTAATGATCAATCTCAAAGGGAAATAAGCAATTGTATATGAAAAGAGGTTGGAAATCCTATACATCTTTATCTTTCATTTTTTCCCTCTTCTCCCTCATTCTACACAGGAGCAATTACAATCCAAGACTTTAGTTGAAGCCAAAGGAGAAAGGAAAATTCTACTTCTTTTAGTTAAATAGCATTTTAAATCCTAAAATGTTCCACAACTCCTTATGCAGTAATCAGCTGAAGCGTTAATCAGTTCTCGCTGTCTTAATTGTAACATTAGCTTTGAAAAAGACTGAGTTATTAGTTGGGTCCCATGTTGACTTTAGTGCCACAGTCCAGCTAAAATCGCTGCTTGTGGTACAACCATGGCTTCCCTCTAGCAAAATTTAAGAATCTAGTTTAGTAAAACCTCATTGCTTTTTTTAAAAGTTTTTTTTTTAATTTTAAAATTTATATCCAATAAAATTTACTCATTTGGTTCTTGGTTTTATCAGTTTTGACAAATGCACAGTCAAGATACAAAACAACTTCATTACTCCCTCAAAATTCCCTTGAGCTTGTAGTTAGCCCTTCTCCCTACCCCCCCCCCCCACCCCCAGTTCCTGGAAAACCCCTGATCTTTTCTCTGCTCTTATAGTTTTGCCTTTTCCAGAACATCATGTAAATGGAATCATATAATACATACCTTTTTGAGTCTGGCTTTCTTCATTTAGCATAATGCATTTGAGGTCCATCACATCCTTGCATGTCAATGCTTCCTTCCTTTTCATTGCTGAGTAGTATTCCATTGTAAGGAAGTACCACAGCCTATCCAGTTCACTAGTTGAAGGACATTTGGGTTGTTTCCAGATTTGGGTGATTATGAATATAGCTCTATAAACATTTTAATACAAGTTTTTGTGTGAACATAGGTTTTCATTTTCCTTGATAAATACCTAGGAGTAGAATTGCTGAGTCATATGATGAAGGTATATTTAATTTATAAGAAACTACCAAACTATTTTCCAAAGTGTCTGTACTATTTTGCATTCACAGCAATAGTTTTTGAAAGTTTCAGTTCCTCTGCATCCTTCCCAGCAATCGATATTGTCATTTTTTTGTTTTGTTTATTTAACTTGAGCCATTCTAATAGGTGGGTATTCATTGCCTCTTACTGTGCAATTTGCTCTTTGACTTCCATTCAGTAGATGCTGTTATAATGGTTGCATTGTGTGTGTAGAGAATACTTTTAAACATTAGAATACAGTTAATAGAGAGAGAGAAAAGAAGGAAAAGGAGAAAGTAGAGGAATAAGAGGTTATTCTTTGGGAAGTTGGGAAGATGTGTTTTTTTCTTTGGCTTTAGGGTACAAAGCAGGAGGTGGTGACAATTGTACCAGTATGATGAGTGCCGACATAACTCTTGTCATATGACCTCCGTTCATAAAGCTCCCCAAATATTTTATATCCTGGAATCAGCTTATTCCCATCTAATGATAAGCCTGAGAAACTCAATTTCTCCATAATTATAAATGACCTCTAGTTAGTGCCTTACAAAATAATTATGTTTTCCTGAAGGAGATACTAAAGTGTATTTATTTTTTACTTAAGTGTATATTTTCAGATAATTTTAAACTTACTAAACTTGAATTTTTTTTTTTTAATTTTATTTACTTATTATTATTATTATTATTTTTTGGCTGTGTTGGGTCTTCGTCTCTGTGCAAGGGCTTTCTCTCATTGTGGCAAGCGGGGGCTACTCTTCATCACGGTGCGCGGGCCCCTCACCGTCGCGGCCTCTCTCATCGCGGAGCACAGGCCCCAGACGCACAGGCTCAGCAGTTGTGGCCCACAGGCCCAGTCGCTCCGCGGCATGCGGGATCCTCCCAGACCAGGGCTCGAACCCATGTGCCCTGCATCGGCAGGCAGACTCCCAACCACCGCGCCACCAGGGAAGCCCCAAACTTGAATTTTTAATGTTTTAAATTTTCATTATAAGATTAAGTACTGAGTCTTAATATATTTTAAATACTTATCTTCTAGTTTTTGCTGCTTTGAGATTGGAACAGAACATGCCATCATTATTATAGTACATTTACTATGTCTTCTGAATATGGGGAAGAATGAAAAGTTTTAGAATAGCCCAAAGCAGTTTTTCTTTCTTTCTTTTTTTTTTGGTATTCTTAATAGATATATTTTTTGTATTCTTTCAATATCTGAAGATACTGAAAAGCAAGAGTGAAATCATTGTTGAAGGAATGGAGTCAGAGATTGAGTTTTGCAAAGGTATTTCCACAGTTTTGCAAGAGGCTATAGATGGAATTTCAGGCTATATTCCTGAATCAGATTCCTGAGTGCTCTGTGTTAGTTGTATTTACAAGTATTTTTTTCAGTATCTATGCTTAAGTGCAATACTTGTTTCGTAATCATTTTAGTTCAGCAACAGTGCTGCTATCGATGAACATTTCTTTACGAGATTTGCATCATGAATTGACTGAGGACACAATGTTTTTCACTTTCTTATTCAATCTTATTCAAATCTTTCACTTCTTTTATAGTTCTTTTTTAGCTGCAAAAGGCTAACACACTATTGTATCAAACTGCCTTAGTCTTCAGACATCATAGTTAATTACAGCACTCAGAAAGGACTTCAGAAACAGGCACAGAGAAACAAAGGACACATTAATTAGGCCATATTACTACAATTAATATTTTTCTAAAAACTCCCATCGAAGTAGCTGCAGACACCAAAACATAATTAAAATTCTGTAGATGATATACTGGACTTTTTACTGAGCTAAGGACATGAGTTGGTTAAAAGTTGAATGCAGAGAGAAGCCTACCAGGTGTATGAAACAGGTGTTTGATGAGTTACAAAACTCATCATTTTTCTTTAGTGCTAAAATTTTCATCTTTTGGCTTTGGTAAGGGATGTTTGAAAAGTGCAGTGTTTAATTAATTAATTATTAATAAATTTATTTATTTATTTTTGGCGGCGTTGGGTCTTTGTTGCTGCGCATGGGCTTTCATAGTTGCGGCATGCAGGGGCTACTCTTGCAGCATTTAATTTAAATGCAGTGATTGCTTTGGATACTTTTACATCAAAAGCATCCCATAGGGGCTTCTCTGGTGGCGCAGTGGTTAGGAGTCCGCCTGCCAATGCGGGGGACACGGGTTCGAGCCCTGGTCCCGGAGGATCCCACATGCCGCGGAGCGGCTGGGCCCGTGAGCCACAATTACTGAGCCTGCGCATCTGGAGCCTGTGCTCCGCAACAAGAGAGGCCGCGATAGTGAGAGGCCTGTGCACTGCGATGAAGAGTGGCCCCCACTTGCCACAACTGGAGAAAGCCCTCGCACAGAAACGAAGACCCAACACAGCCATAAATAAATAAAATTTAAAAGAGATAAGCAAAACATTCTCTCTATAAATTTGATCTTAAAAAAAAAAAATCTAATTTGTTAAAAAAAAAAAAAAAGCATCCCATAAATTCAAAGTCTCAGAGAAAAATGCCCATTTATTGTCTCTTCTCTGGACCTTTATATTTCTTTTTTCTTTTTTTTTTAAATTTTATTTATTTTTGGCTGCGTTGGCTCTTTGTTGCTGCGTGCAGGCTTTCTCTAGTTGCAGCGAGCAGGGGCTACGTTGCATTGTGTGGGCTTCTCACTGCGGTGGCTTCTCTTATTGCGGAGCACAGGCTCTAGGCGCGCAGGCTCCAGTAGTTGTGGCTCGCGGGCTCTAGAGCATGGGCTCAGTAGTTGTGGTGCATGGTCTTAGTTGCCCCATGGCATGTGGGATCTTCCCAGACCAGGGCTCGAACCCGTGTCCCCTGCATTGAGGTGGATTCTTAACCACTGCACCACGAGGGGAGCCCTATATTTCTATTTTTAAACAGTTTGGCTCCAGATTTTAGTTTCTTATTCTTCCTCAGGGTTCAAGTCACTGTATTTCATTGTTCTTCAGAAGCCGAACAAAAAGAAAATGTCTCCCTGCTAATATATATGTTACTCTTCTCTATTTTTCTGTAGAGTTTTCCTAAGAATTATAGGGCACTGAAAGGAAACACGCTACTCAAATGATGGCGAGTTTATTCCATATTTACTCATAGGCAACCAAATGAGCCTTTTGGCATTTCATTCAGACTTGTCTGTGATTAGCGTTTTGTGTCCTCTTCATGTTGTTTCACTCCCATTAACATACACACTAGTGCCTTACCATCAGTCATGTCACAGACTCCTTTGTGCCGCTCTGGTGTCTAAGATTCTACCTCATTAAAAAGTCAGCACTTCATCTCCTGTCTTTGGCTATAGGTCCTTCCCACTGCTTTTATCGATTGACATGTCTTTTCTTCTTTTTTCATATTGCCAGTCTCCTAGAAAATTGCATTGTTTCTGCATTAACTCCTATCTGGTTCCGTATGAATGTCAAGAACTGTGAAGGCTCTGAGAGTTTACTTACAAGCTAATGAGTTATCCTGACACAATTTAACGCATGTTCATAGTCCTTTATATTTATTACTGTTGCTCATACTATTCATTTAATTTGGATCATTTCATTTGAGGTTGAACACTGGGATAGGGCCTCAGATTCTGAGCTCCAAACCGAAAAGATGCATACGTTCCCTGGCACTTGGTATGCTTTACTTCAGCTTCCTTCCCTTTGGTTAATCTGGGGAGGAATGTTAATGTGATAGTGTATTTTTGTCTTGCTATATCAGGTGATAGCACCTCATCCTGGCACTAGGGTGATCTTCTCTTCTCTTGCTGAAATATTTGCAATTCACCCCACTACTGTTAAGATGATTAGTACCAAGGGCATATAATCAATAAATGCTCCTTTTTTCTCTCTGAAACCATGTCCTATACCCTTTTGTTTTCATCGTTGTATTTGTAGGCACCCATGTTAGTAATGTATGGAGCCCAGCATATGAAGGATACACTGTTCTTCTCTACCTGACCCACAGCTTGAATTCCTGAATGTCAGGACACTAATTCTATTTCACAGACATTGTCCAAAACTGCCATGGTAATAAACCTAATCCCAGGCTTTCAGATCTCACCACAAAGCTGTGGCCTGTGAATCTGGCCATCTAAATTGTGTTTCTATTATTTTATTTGGAATCCCTTTCTTCCAGCTATTGTAGTAATTATTTCGGCACTCCAAACCACTTCCAGTTTGTGTGTTGGGCCTGAGTGTTATAGGTACTGTATTATGCCTGTTTACGGATGAGAAAAGGAAGGCACAAGGAGGTTAACTAACTTGCCCAAGGTCATAAAGTTAGTAAGTGATGGAGCTGGATTTAAACCTGTAGCTGTCTGCTTCTATAGTCTGTGCTCATATCTGCTTCACTTTACTGCCTCTTTAAATTACTGTCGTAAGAGGGTCATAGGTGGTAGTTGTTGTTATGGGTTCAAACAAGGGGCAATAGAATTAGAGTTTATGGAGGAGTAAATTTCAGCTGATTCTTGAAATAAGGGACAGATTTAAATATGTGGAGAGGAGAGAACATTACAAGGAGCACAGAATGGGACTGAAAAGAGTATGTTCAGGGGATAATGAAAAGGCTGAATCAGTTCTATAGAAATAATAAATAACCAACAAACTTGGTTACTACTGAAGTTTTATCCATAAGACTTGATTGAAAAAAATACTTAGTTTTTATCTCAAAGTTCTTAACAGTTTTACTAAAAATGTTATTCATTGGGAACACTGATTCAGGTTTCAGATGGAAGCACATTAGTAAGGAAATAATAGAATAAAATTCTCAGTCTTTATTATAGAGTTTTTTAGTCCATTCATTTTTCTTGAGCTAATTCTGCCCATACCAGCACAATTTGCTTGGTTTAACTTGTGATGAAATTGGTCCAGCAGGAGGAATTGAATGTATGTTGGAATCCTGCCAGATTTTGGAAGAAAATGTTATTTTTAGCATTCTGGTCATTTTTGGTAGAGTGAAGGCCTTGCCATGCAGTTGTTATTGGCAGGTTTACAGACCACTAAACACGGCTTCCTTATTTACAAAAACCACACACACACACACACACACACACACACACAAACCCAGAAACTAGAAATAATGTGAAAACATGTAACTCTA
This sequence comes from Balaenoptera musculus, assembly GCF_009873245.2. Taxonomy (NCBI): domain Eukaryota; kingdom Metazoa; phylum Chordata; class Mammalia; order Artiodactyla; family Balaenopteridae; genus Balaenoptera; species Balaenoptera musculus. The sequence continues at coordinate 102,402,430 of NC_045790.1, read as the reverse complement.
TCACAGAAATGTCATGCTTATGTAGTTTAGTAAAAATAAGAATCCTGACTGAGATGGGAAGCTTATTCCTTTCCTAAGTTTGGGGCTGAAGAAATCTGAACTCTCCTCTGGGTTTTGTAACTAATTCACCACTCAAGCTTAAAATATACATAAAATAAACAAATCACTTACATATTCATTCATTTGGTATATTTACAAATTAGAAGAGGTGTGAAGAGCAGGGAGATAAGCTGACACCAAAGGTTAGGAACTGAAGAAGTGTGGGCCAAGAGTTGGCCAAGTGAGAATATCTTTGTGGAATCCTTTGTTTGGACTTGTGTGCATAAGCTATTTGTGATGACATAAAGAATTTTGAAGGTTAATTTCCTTGTCTAGAATAGAGAAGCAAACTTCTTTATAGCTTTCTTTTTAAGACTCTGGATCCAGTTTATCCAGTATCTTTTTAAAAATAAAAGTTATGTTAAAGATTTTTCTTCAAGCTAAACTTTTATCTATATGTATAATGTCATTTTATATATTGATAGTTCCTTAGTTATTCAGAAGTATAATTTGTCATAGATTTCTCTGAGCTTTTTAAACCGAGGTCCATAGCTACTTTGGAATGGGGGCTATTCCTAAAATATGTACAAGGTTTTATCTGCAATTGACTTTAACTACATGTTTCTGTATATGGTTAGAAAGTCCTATGTTGATACTTTGTCAAACTATGTTGAAAATACTTTCTTCTTAATAGAATGAGTATAAATAATAGCAAAAAACAAATCCTAACTGACCTTTAAATGTATCTGCATTAAAAAGCTAAAGCTGCTAACACATATATATGGAATCTAAATTTAAAAAAAATAAGGTTCTGATGAACCTAGGGGCAGGACAGGAATAAAGATGCAGATGTAGAGAATGGCGTTGAGGACACCGGGACGGGGTTGGGGTTGGGGGGGAGGGAAGCTGGGACGAAGTGAGAGAGTGGCATGGACATATATACATTACCAAATGTAAGATAGCTAGTGGGAAGCAGCCGCATAGCACAGGGAGATCAGCTTGGTGCTTTGTGACCACCTAGAGGGGTGGGATAGGGAGGGTGGGAGGGAGACGCAAGAGGGAGGGGATACAGGGATATATGTATACATATAGCTGATTCACTTTGTCATACAGCAGCAGCTAACACAACACTGTAAAGCAATTATACTCCAATAAAGATGTAAAAAACAAAAAAAAGCTAAAGCTGGGACTTCCCTGGTGGTCCAGTGGTAAAGAATCCGCTTTACAATGCAGGGGACATGGGTTCGAGCCCTGGTCTAGGAAGATCCCACATGCCGCGGAGTAACTAAGCCCACGTGCCACAACTACTGAGCTTGCATGCCACAATGAGAGAACCCGCGTGCCACAAACTACAGAGCCCACGCGCTCTGGAGCCCACGAGCCACAACTAGGGAAGAGAAAAACCCACAGGCCACAACTAGAGAGAAGCCCGGGTGCCGCCATGAGGAGCCCGGGCGCTGCAACGGAGGATCCCGCACGCTGCAACTAAGGCCCGATGCAGCCAAAAATAAATTAAATAAATAATAAAATAAATCTTAAAAAAAAACTACGGAAATGATTTTTTTTTAAAAAAAAAGCTAAAACCAACTACTTCTAAATATTTTCATTCAAAAAGCTGTTTGAAATATCTAAAGAAAATGTTTATTTTCTAAATCTTTTAATTTGGGAAAGAGATTCAAATTGTGATTGGTTTTAACCCACTGATCAGGATGCCCCTGTAAACGTTCTTATCTGGGATTTATTGTTTGTCATTTGCTCACCTTAAAGTTTCAATTCTCCATTAATTTCTTCCTGGGAAGAACATACTAGTTCATGATTCCAGCTGTAGCACAATCTTGTCTGACCTGTATAAGTTACCACAGTCAACCGTCTGAGCTCTTGCTGCTATACAGCAGGATTATTTATTATTTAACGTGTTGTCATTTCCAGCATGTGCTCTCAGTGCCATGTAGATAAGCATAGGCCCTGCCTTTGGAGATTTCTAATCCAGAAAAGCTAGTAATATACGGACCCACCCACACATTGGAGTATAGGGTTAGAGGGCTAGAAGATGAAGAGTGCTGAAAAAGAAATTGAGAATGTTAGTTTTATAATTAGTTTATGTACTTTACTGCATATAATTCCCAATTTAAATAAACTAAATAGGATAGAAAGTGAATTTGAACTAGACTTAATTTTATCCATCCTTACAAAGTTGTCATGAATATTTATTAAGAAAAATAAAATAGAGCTCATTTTATTAGGAAAGCATTAAACCTTAGTTGATATCTCTTTCCCTCTTTTCTTTGCAGGATATGTGTGTAACTGCTCTGTGGTCGGAAGCCTGGATGTGAATCGCTGCAACCAGACCACAGGGCAGTGCGAGTGTCAGCCAGGTTATCAGGGTCTTCGCTGTGAAACCTGCAAGGAGGGTTTGTACCTGAATCGTACTTCCAGGCTCTGTCTGCCATGTGACTGTAGTCCACGTGGAGCCCTCAGCATACTCTGCAACAGGTAAGCAGCAGAAGTTGAAGGTAAAATTAATTTTATTTTATCACACACACAAAAAGGCCTCTGCTCTCAAGGACCAGACTGGTTTAAATAAAGGGGCCATAGATTTACAAAATATTTCACATATTTTTATCATTTTGTGAATTATATTTAATGTCAAGATTTAAAAGCTTCTAATTTACTGATTTAGTTCTTCAAAAGCACCTTGGTAACCAATTTTGCCTTGTAATAGTTTCTCTAAATTTCATGGAAAAAAAGGATTGAGAAAGCAGTCTGCTTCCTGGAAGCAATAACTTCCAGGCATTTCCAGTGAAAATGTCCTTGTTATGTTTATTAACATACCATTAGAGTTTCAGGAAACTTATTCGTTGGTTTATTTTTTCTCTTTTCAAAATTCTAAAGCTGTTTCTTTGCACATGTAAGGCTTAAACTTGGTAATATCCTAATTTCTTTAATTAGTGTGAAAAAGACTGGTTTCACTCTATGTACCAGTATATACATTTTGGGGGACCAAAACTAGATTAAGCAGAAATTGTCTGGAAATTACCTTTAAAATAGTAAATTATTTGTAGGTGACTTAATCTAGTAGAACAGTGCCCTGTAATCTAAGGATTTGCCTTCTACTCCACTGAAAGTAATTATCATTTGACCTTGTGTGAGGTACTTAGCTTTCTGTGGACCCCAAGTGAAAAAGCTGAAGAGGCAGTGTTATGTGATGAAAAGAACAGAGCTTTAGGATCAATCTAACCTGGGTATGGATCCAAGATGGGCTGCCACTTAGGAGCTTTGTGATTTCAGCAAGTTATTTCACTTCTCTGCACCTCAGTTTCTTCTCAAGGTTGTTGTGAAGGTTAAATGAGTAGAATCTATGTAAAATACCCAGCACACATCACTCAATTAATTCTGGTTTCTTTAAATTTCAGAGGAATATTGTTGGCTTGATGAGGGAGTATTTTAAAATAATTTTTAGCTCCTTGGCAGAAAAGTTTCTTTATACTTAGCAGTAGATATTTTGGATGCTTTATAAATCATATAGTACAGGGACTTCCCTGGTGGTCCAGTGGTTAAGATGCCGCGCTTCCACTGCAGGGGGCCTGGGTTTGATCCCTGGTCGGGGAACTAAGATCCCACATGCAGCGTGGCACAGCCCCCCCCAAAAAATCATATTGTACAATACTGTATCATATTGTACTTCTATTAAAAATATAGATGTGAACTTAAGAAGTTTATAATTTCAAATACAACAATAATCGATGTTTATGATGCTTGGTATTTTTAAATAGTTAACTATCTAAATCCTCATAGCAACTCCTTTTATGTAGGTTATTAAATCACAAAGATAGTAAGTGGCAGAAAAGGAATTCCAAATTTGGTCTTCCAGTACTAAGTCCAGTATTCTTATCATCATGCCGTATAGCCTCTATAATGAGAAAACTGATAATCACTTTGTTACTTGAGTTTGAGAATGTAACGGTTGCTTACCATTGCTCCCTTTACTCCCCTAAAACATGCCGACACAAGTTATATTCAGAAGGCCCACATTTCTTACCATTTTAAAAGGTGAGATTTGCATAAGTTTGTTCATTCTGGTATCTAAAGACATGTCCACTACTTTTTTTTTTTTTTTATAATATTTATTTATTTATTTATTTGGCTGTGCTGGGTCTTAGTTGCGGCACTTGGGATATTTGTTGTGGCGTGCGGGCTCTTCGTTGTGGTGTGCGGGCTCCTCTCTAGTTGCAGCGTGTGGGCTCCAGAGCACGTGGGCTCTGTAGTTGCGGCATGCAGTCTCTCTAGTTGTGGCACGCAGGCTCAGTAGTTGCTCCATGGCATGTGGGATCTTAGTTCCCCGACCAGGGATTGAACCCGCATCCCCTGCATTTGAAGGCGGATTCTTAACCACTGGACCACCAGGGAAGTCCCCTGTCCACTACTTCTTTTAAAATAAGATTCTGCAAACACATTTGCTTTGAGTACTTTTGGAAAGGTAAAAAAGTGTTTACTTCTAGGCCAAACTACCTTATTAGAGGAGAAAGAAATGAGAAGAGTGAGAGAGAGTTTGAGAAGCTGGAGAAGAGGGAAAAAAGTAATACTAATGTTTATGTAGTATACTGCTGTTTTCATAGGTCTTTTACAAATTACTTTTTATTTATCTTTTCCCTGACAGTGAATGTCATCAAGTGACATAGGCTAAAACACCATTCTGAAAATAGGTAGTAACTATAAAGTAGTGGAAAAATGCACTGGACATTCGAAGGTCTAGGGCAGGGATCTGTAAACCAAATCCATGAACCAAATCCAGTCCACTGCCTGTTTTTGTAAATAAAGTTTCATTGGAGCACAGAAGCCTCATTTCTTGATTGTTTTGGCCCCAAGGATAGGCATATTAAAATTTTGAGATAAATCCATAATTCTTTTCTATGAGTTACTACAGAGTAATATTTAATTAAAATTTTAAAATAATATTATTTCAAAATGTCAGACAATTTGTCAGAGCAAGCAGTGTATCACAAAAGTCATTTAAAAACTTGTACTTAAAGAAAGTCATTAGAAGGAAGGCGTGGGAGCTCAGAATCCAGCTCTAAGCACTGCATTTCATTTTTTTTTTCTTTTCGACTTTTTATTTTATTTTATTAAAAAAATGTTTTTAACATCTTTATTGGAGTATAATTGCTTTACAATGGTGTGTTAGTTTCTGCTTTATAACAAAGTGTATCAGCTATACATATACCTATATCCCCATATCTCCTCCCTCTTGCATCTCCCTCCCACCCTCCCTATCCCATCCCTCTAGGTGGTCACAGAGCACCGAGCTGATCTCCCTGTGCTATGCGGCTGCTTCCCACTAGCTATCTGTTTTACATTTGGTAGTGTATATATGTCAATGCCACTCCCTCACTTCCTCCCACCTTACCCTTCCGCCTCCCCGTGTCTTCAAGTCCATTCTCTACATCAGCGTTATTCCTGTCCTGCCCCTAGGTTCTTCAGAACCTTTTTTTTTTTTTTTAGATTCCATATATATGTGTTAGCATACGGTATTTGTTTTTCTCTTTCTGACTTACTGTCACTCTGTATGACAGACTCTAGGTCCATCCATCTCACTACAAATAGCTCAGTTTTGTTTCTTTTTATGGCTAATATTCCATTGTATATATGTGCCACATCTTCTTTATCCATTCATCTGTCGATGGACACTTAGGTTGCTTCCATGTCCTGGCTATTGTAGATAGAGCTGCAGTGAACACTGTGGTACATGACTCTTTTTGAATTATGGTTTTCTCAGGGTATATGCCCAGTAATGGGATTGCTGGGTCGTATGCTAGTTCTATTTCTAGTTTTTTAAGGAACCTCCATACTGTTCTCCACAGTGGCTGTATCAATTTACATTCCCACCAACAGTGCAAGGGGGTTCCCTTTCCTCTACACCCTCTCCAGCATTTATTGTTTGTAGATTTTTTGATGATGGCCATTCTGACTGGTGTGAGGTGATACCTCATTGTAGCTTTGATTTGCATTTCTCTAATGATTAGTGATGTTGAGCATCCTTTCATGTGTGTGTTGGCAATCTGTATATCTTCTTTGGAGAAATGTCTCTTTAGGTCTTCTGCCCATTTTTGGATTGGGTTGTTTGTTTTTTTGATATTGAGCTGCATGAGCTGCTTGTAAATTTTGGAGGTTAATCCTTTGTCAGTTGCTTCATTTGCAAATATTTTCTCCCATTCTGAGGGTTGTCTTTTTGTCTTGTTTATGTTTTCCTTTGCTGTGCAAGAGCTTTTAAGTTTCATTAGGTCCCGTTTGTTTATTTTTATTTCCATTTCTCTAGGAGGTGGGTCAAAAAGGATCTTACTGTGATTTATGTCATAGAGTGTTCTGCCTATGTTTTCCTCTAGGAGTTTTATAGTGTCTGGTCTTACCTTTAGGTCTTTAATCCATTTTGAGTTTATTTTTGTGTATGGTGTTAGGGAGTGTTCTACTTTCATTCTTTTACATGTAGCTGTCCAGTTTTCCCAGCACCGCTTATTGAAGAGGCTATCTTTTCTCCATTGTGTATTCTTGCCTCCTTTATCAAAAATAAGGTGACCATATGTGCATGGATTTATCTCTGGGCTTTCTATCCTGTTCCACTGATTTATGTTTCTGTGTTTGTGCCAGTTCCATACTGTCTTGATTACTGTAGCTTTGTAGTATAGTCTGAAGTCTGGGAACCTGATTCCTCCAGCTCCGTTTTTCATTCTCAAGATTGCTTTGGCTATTCGGGGTCTTTTGTGTTTCCAAAATTGTAAGCACTGCATTTCTTACTACAAGAAAGGAAGTTAAATTGACATGAGACTTGAGGAACAGAAATGGGAAGTTGCGGGACTATGTACTTTGGCAAGAACATTTGGGTGAACTCTGAGGAAGCACCTCTGTGTTCTGCTCTGCTATAAATTATATGTGGGTAAGTTAAGGGAAAAAGGAAATTGTAGGCAAGTAATGTGATATGTAGCAGAAAGGAGGTGGCATCTGAAATTAGTACTTTGATTCCATTCTTGATTTAGCCACTTACTAACTGTACAATCTTGATTAAGATATTTGACCTCTCTGAGCCTCAGTGTTTTCATCTGTAAAATAGGATTCATAAATATAGCATGAAGAATTTTTGTGAGAATTAAATTGTGTGTGTGTATACCGACTTACATTGTAACTGGCACTTAGATTCAACTCAGTAACCCCCCAGTAGTTGAGTCTGTTTTTTAATTTTTTTTAAATTTTTTTAATTTATTATATTTATTTACTTATTTTTATTTTTGGCTGCATTGGGTTTTTGTTGCTGCACATGGGCTTTCTCTCTAGTTGCAGCAAGCGGGCCTACTCTTCGTTGCAGTGCAAGGGCTTCTCATTGCGGTGGCTTCTCTTTGTTGCTTAGCACGGGCTCTAGGCGCATGGGCTTCGGTAGTTGTGGCACGCGGGCTCACTAGTTGTGGCTCGCAGGCTCTAGAGCTCAGGCTCAGTAGTTGTGGCACATAGGCTTAGTTACTCCGCGGCATGTGGGATCTTCCTAGACCAGAGCTTGAACCCGTGTCCCCTGCATTGGCAGGAGGATTCTTAACCACTGCACCAACAGGGAAGTCCCCTGTTTTTTTTTCAAATGAGGACTAGAATTGGTGACTCACAAAAGAGAAGAATTAAGTCACCCAGTCTTGGGTATGAGTAGGGGTTGGGATATCTGTTTCTGTTGGTAGGCTAAAGAAGAAATTGTTCACTGTAGAAGAAAAAAAAGTTTAGCTTATTTTCTTCCATTTTAAAGAAACCCATATATGCTTTTTAAAATTGGACATTTCATGCTTTAGAATAATAACAGCTAAAATGAATTGAACACATGCTAGGCACTATCCTAAGGCCTTTGAATGTAGTGATTAATTTAATCCTCATAGCAACCATATCAGGAAGGCACTATTATTATTATTCTCATTTGTACAGGAAAAGAGTTGCAAGTTAGGTAATTTGCCTAACTTCTGATATAATAGCCAGTAAATAAGAGTTGGAATTGAAACATATGCAATCTGGATCTATAGTATATTTTCCTATCCATTGTGTTGGTATAGCCCCTCTCAAAATCTCAGATATTGAGCAAAGTGAGTGAGTATTGTAAGAAACTTTGATGCTGTGGTGCCAACTACTTGATATTTTATAGGAATTTCTTCTGATTATGTAGTTGGTGCTATATAAATAACTCTTCTTGGGAAAGACTAATCCCAAGTAGACATTGAGAACATTAGAGGAAGTTTATAAATATATGCTAAATTTCTAAGTAGAGTAGTTTAGAGTAGGAAAAAAGCAGGAATAATTAGGAAAGGATTCCCAGAGGAGGTAGGAACTGAGTTGTGCCTTACAGGTTATGATTTAGGAAGAGAGATGAGAAGAGAAAAAAACATGTGAATCTAAGAAAATTTCCTAAGTTTATACAATGAGATGAGAAATATGATCTCCTAACACATATGCAAATTCTCTTCTGTTATGACCTTCTTGTTCTCTTTTTAAAAAAAAAAAAAATGAAAGTAGAAGTGTGGACTCAATTCTATCCAGATTCTCTGATACATCTACTGTCCATGAATGAATAGCTGGCTTTTTAAAAATTTATTTGCCTGTTCTTTTTTTTTTGCCTGTTCTTTATGCCCATATATTTCAGTGGGAGTTGCCCCAGTGAGGGTAGAATTTGGCTGCAGGAGCAAGATGTGGGTTGAGCAATGTCTTTGTGTGCAAACACAAGTCCCTTTATGTACTGACAGATGGCCACCCCTCACATCAACAGTGGTGTTCCAACCTGTTTAATTGGGAAGGATTTGGTCTACAATATCTATCTTTTCACTTTTGCTTTTGGAATACATTTCTGATATTTTCCTGGTTCACATTTGGACATATGTTGAATAAATGAATGGAGAAATCAGATAGCATTTTATCTCAATAAAGCAGTATGCCTAGTGAGAGCCTGACTCTCTTAATATAGCCTTAGAATGTCGTCAGGGTTGACTTATATGTAGGCAGTCATATACTGATTTGAGATTTTTTAATGTATCCATAGTAGGTTAGTATACAAGGTGCATCATTTAAAACTGTCTCTGTGAGATAACGAAGTTCTGTCGTTGCGTAATATCCTTTCCCATAAAACCTGTGGTTGCTGCTGTATGGTGTATGTTGAAATATTTACTACTTTGCATTTTTAATTATGGGAATATGCCCCAGGGCAGAGGGCAAAATTTTACTCATGAAATAAATTTAGGCTGAAATAAATGTCAAATAGAAAGATGACAAAATCGCCAAGACTTAACATTCATATGGGGCTCTGAAAATCATCTGTTGTGTAATAAGGAGTAACAGTTGCTTGTGTTAACTCTTACTTATTACTTTGCCTGTAATTCTGGGACATCAAGAAAAAGTTATTTGATCACTAGAAACAATTAAAACTTGAGGAAACCTTTGTCATTTTATTCACTTATTTCATTTAACAGACATTGCATTTGCCAGCTATATGTCAAAAGATATTATTCCTGTGCTCAAGGAACTTGAAATGGAAAGATAGAAACACAAACATAATATGAGTATTTATAAAGTACACAGGAGATTCAGGAGGTCTTGAGAGAGGAAGTTGCATTTAAATTGAAATTTGAAGGATGAGTAGAAGTTTGCATGAAAGAACAAGCCATCTTTAGTAGACTGCAAGTGGCTCACTATTTCTTGATGGCAGGGAACACTTGACAGTGGTAGAGAGGAAAGGTTGAAAAGATGAGATTTTTGTCTGTTTGTTTACTGTTGTATCTCTAATACCTAGAATAGTACCTGGTACAAAGTAGACTCAGTAAATACTTGATGAATGAACAGAATGAATGAATGGTTAAGAGTAAACAGGGCCAGACCACGAAGGGCCTGATATGCCATGTAAATTAGTTTGTCCATTGAAGAATACTGAGTAAGGAGTAACATTGGATTTGCTCGTTAGAACAATTACTCCATCAGAAGTCTGGTGGATAGAGAGAGTGAGCTCAGGCAGAGAGACCAGGGAGAAGGCTATCGTGTAACTCTCGAAGCAAGAGAAGTTAAAGGCATTGACACTGATCTAAGGCATTGACACTGGCATTGGCAATGGTGCTGGAGAGGAGGGAACCAGCATAAGAGAGAAAATCTACAGAACTAGATGGTTGATTGTATTTATAGAGTAAGAGAGAGATAGATATGACTCCCATGTTTCGCTCTGGCTCTGGCTCTGGCACAGGCACATGAGTGAAGAGATATTCTATTAACTAGATAAAGAATACAGGTGGATTAGCAAGTTGGAAGGAGATGATTATGATCTTAGGCTTCAACATGTTCATTTTCTATGGGACATTCAGATAGTGGTGTCTGGTAGACAGCTGCATGTGCATTGTGTGTCAAACTCAAGAAATCTTATAAACTAGCTAGCATATTCTTAGGAAAGGAAACTAGCATATTCTAAGGAAAACAAAACAAAGCCTCATAGCTTTAATTTTACTTAAAAATAACTTTATTCTATACCTCCATTATTATTCTTGCAATTATACCAATCTCTAGTTTAAATTACCTTTTTTTTTTTGGTACACTTCAGTATTTTTTTCCTTGAAGGTAGAATTTTAAAAGGTAGCTGTCTTGGTCAGAAGCAGGTAACTGATCTCAGCCCTTATCCTATATCGTGGTTCATTTGTTTCAATAAATGTTTCTACAGTTCCAAATGGTTTATACCTTAGAAAATAAATCATGTAAAGTTCATGGTAAAACAGATTAGAATAAAATTTGAATGTTAATAAATAGCCAGACAGGGGCTTATTTAGAAAAGGCACTGAGTGCATTGAGGTTTAAGTGTAAATAATGCATGTCTATTACAGTTTGGAAAGCTTTGTATGTTTTTCAGTGCACTCTGTCTTTAATCCTCCTTTCAATACAGAGCATGATCTGCCCTCCTGGTCTTCTAATTATTAACTAGATATCATCTGTAGTCGAATGAAAAAAACAAACAAAACACTTTTTCCTCCCAGCTATTGGTGACCTTTGTGAATGTTAACGTAACATGTCACAGTGAATTGATATAGTTGCTGTTGATCAAATGCATAATTTTTCCTAAACCATATTGCAGAATCCTCTGCTTGTTTCATTTTATTGAGCCAGTTTTAGGTCAGTTTGGAATTTTTAAAAGAAATCTTTTAAAGTTAAAGTTTTATTATTGATAATATTAAAAGATTATTTATTGTGCTTCTTCTGAGAAGCTCCCCCAAATCTGTAGTTATATATATGCTAATAGTACAGATAATCAAGTTCATATAAATGTAGTATTTGGTACCAAGGTATTTATTTGTTTAACAAATTATGTGCAGGATACTTTAATAGACCTTGTGGGAAATAAATAAGACAATGCGAAGACCAAAGGAGCTTCTGGTCTAGTAAGATCATTAAGAAATACATATATAGGGCTTCCCTGGTGGCGCAGTGGTTAAGAATCCGCCTGCCAATGCAGGGGACACGGGTTTGAGCCCTGGTCCGGGAAGATCCCACATGCCGCGGAGCAACTAGGCCCGTGAGCCACAACTACTGAGCCTGCGCGTCTGGAGCCTGTGCTCCGCAACAAGAGAGGCCGCGACAGTGAGAGGCCCGCGCACTGCGATGAAGAGTGACCCCTGCTCGCCACAACTAGAGAAAGCCCTCACACAGAAACGAAGACCCAACACAGGCAAAAATAAATAAATAAATAAATAAATTAATTAATTAATTAAAAAAAAAGAAAAGAAATACATATATACATACATACATATATACATATATATATATATATAAAATACAAGGTAAAAACTTAGCCACATCATAAAATAGAAAGATAAAATGTAAAATGTTAAGGGGATTAAGAAACTGGGAGATATCACTTATAGCTGGAAAAATCAGAGATGATTTCATCGAGGAGATAGCTTTTGACCTCAGTTTGAAGGAAGGAAAGGATTTAGACATACGGAAGTGCAAAAGGTGGAAAAGAACGTTACAGAATAGAAACAGCAAGATTAACATCTCAGAGATGTGCTTACACAGGATGTAAGGTGGAAGAGCAGTGGGGCAGAGGAGATAAATCTGGCAAGTCCTGCTGGGGTCAGGTCCCAGAGGGCCTTAAGGGCCAGACACATGATTTGGATTTTATTCACAAAGCAATTTTAAGCAGGTAAAAGATCAACACTGTGTTCTAGCAGTAGTAGATTGGGTGGATATAAGTAGGGGGAGATCAGAGGCAGAATGAAAACTGTGAGAATGGAGAGACTGCGGAGAGAAAGGAGAATGGTGATCTGCCCCATGATAGTGTTTCCGTGCATAATTCTCTAGAAAGTTTATGATTTTTGCATTAATACATACACACAAATCTAAAGGCAGTTTGTGTTTCTAAGTTGAATTTAGGGAAGTGCTCAGTCCCAGGATTCCTTCTTAGGCCCGTACCCTCACTGTATGCTTACCATTCTTCCTTTGTTGCAGGCTGCAGGAATTGAATCTACTTTCCTATGCTTCAGTAGTTGCTACCACCCACTGTATCCCATGGGATTTTTATTCCCTCATAAGCCTTGCTGCTAAGTGTCAAGCCATGTCCCCATACTCATGTTCTTTCTGTGTTGCTAAAAATAAATCCAGGGGCCTTTTACCTTTTAAGCATTTTAAAAACTATTCGTCTTTATAGAGAGGCCTGTGGGGGTAGCAAACAATAGATATGGGGAAGTTGAAAGCTTATACAACTGATAAACTTTCCGCGAACGGGCTTCAAATATAGGCATACCTCTTTTATTTTACAATTAATTACTCTGACACTCATATGCCTCAGTAGCATAAATCCAGTGCCCTCTTTTTTTTTTTTTTTTAATTTTTATTTATATATTTATGGCTGTGTTGGATCTTCGCCTCTGCGCGAGGGCTTTCTCCAGTTGTGGCAAGCGGGGGCCACTCTTCATCGCGGTGCGCGGGCCTCCCGCTATCGCGGCCTCCCCTGCTGCGGAGCACAGGCTCCAGACGCGCAGGCTCAGCAATTGTGGCTCACGGGCCCAGTCGCTCCGCGGCATGTGGGATCCTCCCAGACCAGGGCTCGAACCCGTGCCGCCCGCATTGGCAGGCAGACTCTCAACCACTGCGCCACCAGGGAAGCCCTCCAGTGCCCTCTTTTTGCATCAATCCATTCCCCAACAATTAATTACTAATTTTCCGGTAGCTCTAGGAGTCAATCCCCCTCTAATGCTGAGTATCAGGGGAACATGATTCTGATCAGGTCACTGATCTTGTTGTTTCTTACTCTTATATTGAATTTTGGGGTTGAGGCCTGACCCTGAACAACCTGACAGATGATGCTTGCTCACTACTGAGATGATGCTTTTACTGGTCCAGAATCGTTGGCAGCAACGCTTCTTTGAGGTAGGATGAACCCACTCCCTTGGTTCCAAGTTCCTTCAATTATACTCTAAATTGGGGCTTGGAAGTTATAGAGATTTAACAACTGGCTTCTTTAGTTTATACGTGCAGCTACATCCCAGTGTATAAGCCAGTTCCAAGAGTACTGGTTGAGGACATTTTGTAGAATCTTTTACCTAACAAACTATAAATCTTCCTTCTTCCCCAATACAAAAGGTCTTGTTAAACCCTTCTCTCAGGACAGTGGGGCCTCTTCACTCTAAACTTACTAAGGGAACCCTAACTTAAATGATTCTTTTTTTATTTTATTTAATTTTTAACATCTTTATTGGAGTATAATTGCTTTACAATGGTGTGTTAGTTTCTGCTTTGTAACAAAGTGAATCAGCTATACATATATCCTCATATCTTCTCCCTCTTGCATCTCCCTCCCACCCTCCCTATCCCACCCCTCTAGGTGGTCACAAAACACCGAGCTGATCTCCCTGTGCTATGCGGCTGCTTCCCACTAGCTATCTATTTTACATTTGGTAGTATATGTAAGTCCATGCCATTCTCTCACTTTGTCCCTGCTTACCTTTCCCCCTCCCTGTGTCCTCAAGTCCATTCTCTACGTCTGTGTCTTTATTCCTGTCCTGCCCCTAGGTTCTTCAGAACCTTTTTTCTTTTTTTTAGATTCCATATATATGTGTTAGCATATGGTATTTGTTTTTCTCTTTCTGACTAACTTCACTCTGTATGACAGACTCTAGGTCCATCCACCTCACTACAAATAACTCAATTTCGTTTCTTTTTATGGCTGAGTAATATCCCATTGTATATATGTGCCACATCTTCTTTATCCATTCATCTGTCGATGGACACTTAGGTTGCTTCCATGTCCTGGCTATTGTAAACAGAGCTGCAATGAACATTGTGGTACATGACTCTTTTTGAATTATGGTTTTCTCAGGGTATATGCCCAGTAGTGGGATCGCTGGGTCGTATGGTAGTTCTATTTTTAGTGTTTTAAGGAACCTCCATACTGTTCTCCATAGTGGCTGTATCAATTTACATTCCCACCAACAGTGCAAGAGGGTTCCCTTTTCTCCACACCCTCTCCAGCATTTATTGTTTGTAGATTTTTTGATGATGGCCATTCTGACTGGTGTGAGGTGATACTTCACTGTAGTTTTGATTTGCATTTCTCTAATGATTAGTGATGTTGAGCATCCTTTCATGTGTGTGTTGGCAATCTGTATATCTTCTTTGGAGAAATGTCTCTTTAGGTCTTCTGCCCATTTTTGGATTGGGTTGTTTGTTTTTTTGATATTGAGCTGCATGAGCTGCTTGTAAATTTTGGAGGTTAATCCTTTGTCAGTTGCTTCATTTGCAGATATTTTCTCCCGTTCTGAGGGTTGTCTTTTCGTCTTGTTTATGTTTTCCTTTGCTGTGCAAAAGCTTTTAAGTTTCATTAGGTCCCATTTGTTTATTTTTGTTTTTATTTCCATTTCTCTAGGAGGTGTGTCAAAAGGGATCTTGCTGTGTTTTATGTCATAGAGTGTTCTGCCTATGTTTCCCTCTAAGAGTTTGATAGTGTCTGGCCTTACATTTAGGTCTTTAATCCATTTTGAGTTTATTTTTGTGTATGGTGTTAGGGAGTATTCTAATTTCATTCTTAAATGATTCTTTACCCAGTCAGTAGGATCTGCTTGAAGGTTATTTTCTACCTCTGCCCAAATGGCAAAGCAATTGCAAACTTCTCTTGCTAAAGAAGAAAAAACCCACATATTTAATCTCTAGTTAAACATCTCTCTGATAGGACATTTTAATACACTCAAAAAGTTTAAAAATCTTATAAACACGTAGTATTTTTCTGGTCTGTAGTTTGACTTCCTTCTGAGATGAAAATAACACACAACACAACTTGGCAAATACTACTAACATTATTACTACCACCATCAACCCCAGAATGAACAGCATTAACATTTATTGATTATTTACTATGTGCCAAGCTAAGTGCTTTATATATACTATCTTGTAAGGATAAAATAACAACTGGTTGAAGTGGTATTATTCTCATTTTACAGGTGAAGAAACTGAGACTTGAGTAATTTGCCCCCCAACAGACAAATAGTAAGTGGCAGAAACAGACTCAAACCAACACCTGTTTGACTATACTACCTTCAGTAGTTCCCAGAGTTTCTTAGTTGAGCAGCTGAACCTTTGCTTATTTTCCAAATAAGGGTGGTAACCATCCTAGGTTTAGCTACCATATAGACAGATTCCTAGCATGAAAAATTATCCTTTGAGTGGTAAAGATAACATTATCAGTAATAAGTCACGTGAGTATCCTGTACTCTCTGATATGATGAAATGAGAAGGGCATGTTACCTCTATGATATCCTTACCCCAAATTCATAACTTCAGTCTAATCATGACAAAACATCAGACAAACTCAAATTGAGGAACATTTTACAAAATACCTGACCAGTACTTTTCAAAAGCTTCAAGGTAGTAAAAGACAAAGAAAGACCAAGAAACTGTCAAATTGGAAGAGGCTAAGGAGATGAGTAAATGTAAGGTAATATCCTGGATTGGATCCTGGAACAGAAAAAGAACCTTAGTGTAAAAATTAGGAAAATCTGACAAAGTCTATAGTTTAGTTAGCAGCAGTGTAGCGATGTTAATTTTCAGTTTTGATGAATATACCATGGTTACATGAGAAGTTAACATTAGGGGAAGTTGCATGAATGGTATACAAGAACTCTCTGTACTATCTTTACAACTTTTCTTTAAATCTATTATTTCAAAATAAAAAGTTAATAGAATTGTTATTTGGAACAGTCAGTCAAGGGAATATGGATAGTATTACTGTCTTATTATGAGGGCAGAATTGGTCCTGGTGACAATTTTTAGCCTTAGATCCATAAGAGGAATCAGGATAAGGAAATAAACTTACTTTGTTGTCGTGGAGATCTGCCATTTTAGATGTATGACGTTGTGGTTAGAATATACGATCAAATTCGTAGCCTACTTTAATATTTTAAATATCTTCTTTCTCTAAAGTTTTAAAAGAAGAGCTTCTAAAATGTTAGTAGACTTAGGCTAAAATAGAAGGACGCTTGTTCCCACAGAGAAGGCTTTGTCTTCCCCTGTGTCCCTTGAAAGAAAACTAAATCAGCATGACTTTCTCCATCTCAGATGGTTTTTTCATAGCAAGAAATATGTTTCCTGTAGGGTGAGAGAAATATGGGACTATTCATCTTTTTTCTCCTTGGATTTGATTTCCACTCAAAATATCTAAATTTCTCAATCCCAGTTAGAGATTTGGGCTTGAAGTTTCTCAAGATTTCCTTTAAAAAGGAGCATAAGTGCTTCAGCCATGATTATTTTGACATTCAAAGTGTATAGGACTAGTTTAAAATTATTAATTTCATTTTTATTAAAATCATTATTATGCTTTTTTATTTATTAAGATAATTCTCTGGTATGATATATTCCATTAGTTTCAATAATTTGGATTTTCAAGCTTGCCCCTGTGTTTATAAATTCAGTAGGTTTCCAGAGAATGTTAATAACTAATATCTGTAAAGTCATTTACAAGTAATAGTGTTCTTTTCTCCTGTACATTTTCTCATTTGATTCTAACAACAACCCTGAGAGGTAGGTAAAAATTGTTATCCACCAAATTACAGATGAGAAGTAATATTTGAAAGGTTACATGATAAGCCCAAAGTTGGATATCTATTACATACCAGAGTGAGAAGAGTCATCTCAAGGTCTTCTGACACCATATCCCATGTTCTTTCTGTTGCATTAAACTCCCATGGCTTGCAGTTCTGGGTAAGTATACTCCCCTGTGCTCGAGGTCAGGAGTTGTTAACCTAAGAGGGGGAAGCACATGAAATGTAATGGTGAATCTGTGCATTTTTCTGTGGAGAAGGTCTGCAACATTCAATCGATTCTCAAAGGGATCTGAGATACCATCAAGTTAAGAAGTTTTCTGAATACTATACAGGAAGGGCATAGATGTTCTTCTCACATTGCCAAAAGCAGTAATGAAAATATGGCTTATATTATCAGTACCGGAATCCCTTTGTCTCTTCTGCCAATTCCCAACACATACACTACAACCATCTCTTTAATTTTTATTTTTCCTGGTCTTGAGTTGATTTTTAAAAAGTTCTACAGTTAAATAGAATGTCCAGTAAAACAGATACTATAGGTATTTGAAAGAAAGGTTTTTGCAGGGAAATAGTTTTAGCCTTCTTGACTAAACCGTTTACCTAAGGAAGCTGCATAATTTAGCAGGAGGATCAGAAGGAAACTAACATCTAATGAACACTGTTGAACCTCTATGCTTGATGCTTTACACATATAACCTCGCTGACTTCTCAGAACAACTTAGCTATCTTGCTCTTAGAGGCTAAGTTACTTAGCAATATGGCATAACTAATAAGTGGCAGAGCTTAGATTCGAGACTAGGTCTGTCTGACTCCAAGGTTCTCCCCACTGTACCCTAAAATAGAATGGGCAAGATTAGATATGGCAGCGGCTCAGTGTAAGGGAAGTTCTGGGTGTGGTTAGCATGATTCATCCACCTAGGAACTGGCTCATGGAGACATAAATCTAGAAGTCAGATCTGGGCACAATGAAAATAAATATTGCATAGAAGAAGACAATTTGAAATAATGAGAGTATGTGTAGAGAATCATTTGAAAGGTAGGATTTAGCACATTAATGAATATCAAAGCTGAGTCCACCTGACTTGCTGGAGCCTAAATGGCAGGCATTTGACATGCAGGAGATCTGAAAACAAGTGTCATGGACTTAGCCATTGAGGTGGGAAGTGGGGAGGCAGGGCAACTGGGACCAGGAGCCAGGCATTGAGAAGCTAGGGACAATAGTTGTAATTCAGTCATTGAGAATATAGGGGACTGAGGTCAAAGGAACCAGTAAGCAAATGGAACTTGATGACAGACATCACTGAGGTTGATTGCTGTAAGTACCCTCTCCTTAGGTCAGAACTGATACCAAATAAAGGGTTCAGCACTAAGCCTAGAGGTGGAAATTAAGTCAGGGCTAGGAGTATTAAAAGTAGGGAGTGAAATAAGAACAATGATATTTTTCCAGTTAATCTAGTGCAGTGGTTCTCCAAGTATGGTCTTCAGACCAGTATCAGCATAACCTAGGAATTAATTAGAAAAGAAAATTCTTGGGGCCAGCCCTAGACCTATCTGAATCAGAAATTCTAGGATAGGGCCAGGCAGTCAGTGTTATAACAAGCTTTCCAGATGCATGCCTAAGTTTGAGCACCACTGATCTAGTGGACAATGTTGCCCCCTAAAACCTAATGTCAACTTATATGCAGGAGAAAACCAGAAGGCATTCTAGCCTCTGTTCTTTGTTTATATAAGGATTATAAACATTAAAGAGGCCCTTTTAGCAGGGTCATAATAGAATATTGAAGTTAAGTAAAATAGCATTTTCTTTGAGGGCTAGTAATTTTATTTTTATTTGCTCTTCTTTGTCCTACTTTAAAGAACAAACCCAAGGGATCACTGTCTTCCAAGGTTGATTGACCCATCATGGACCAGTCATTAAATGTCTCATTTTTCTCACCTAGAATAAATATCCTATTTCTAAGATTCTAAGAGGTTTATTTAAATGTGATATAAAGCATCAGGATTAGGTGCTTGGAAAATATTAAATGGACTAAATTGAAGACAAATAGTGCACTCAGAAGGCATCAGAGTTAATGAAGAAAGGTACATAGATTTTGGAGCCAGATTACATAATCATTAAACAAAAAATTTGAGTGTCTACCATGTGCCAGGCACTGTGCTAGGCTGTGGGAATACAGCAGTGGAAAAAAACAGATAAAACACCCTGATTTCATAGAGCTGACATTCTTTTGTTTTTTAAGAGCTGACATTCTTGATGGGGAGAGAGAGAATAAACAAGAAAATAAAATATATATTATGTTAAATAGTAAGAGATATTATAATTTTAGATAGTGTAGCTAGCCAAGGCCTTATTGAGAATATGACATTTGAATAAATAACAAAAAGAAGTTAGGGAGCATGCCATATGGATCCCCTAGGGAAAGGGTATTGCTAATAGAGGGAACAGCAAGTACAGGGTTCCTGATGCAGGAATGTGCCTAGCATATTTGAGCAAAAGCAGGGTGATTGTGGCTGAAGTGATGTGAGTTGGGAGAAGGGGTTAGGGGAGTACTAGGTAAAGCAAAATATATACACAGATACTCAAAATACTGTTCTTTCAATATATCTATATTTTCAAAAAATTTTATGTGAAAAATGGGGGGGAGGGAAATAAAGCTATAGTAATTAAGACAGTGTGGTATTGGTTCAGGAATAGACAAACAGATAAATAGAACAAAAAAGAAAGCTCAGAAACAATCCATGATTGTGAAGACATTTGACATACGGCATAGGAAGTATTAAAGCTTAGGGATAAAAGGATGGACTTTTCTATGAATTGTACTAGAGCTTTGATTATCTGTAAGGAAGAAGATGAGATTGGACCTCTAACTTTCTTCATATGCAGAAATAAAGATGAGGTGGATTAAAGACCTAAATGTGAAAGGCAAAACATAAAGCGTCTTAATGACCTTGAGGTGGGGAAGGATTTCCTAAACAAAAATGTTAAATGTTATGACAGTACTTACATAGTCTTTACTATGTGTCAGGCACTGTACTATATGCTTGACACATTAACTAAGTTAATTGTCACAACAAACCTATAAGAGAGGTACTATTATTTTCTCCATTTTATAAGTGAGGAAACTGAGGCACAAAGAGTTTAAATGATTTACTTAAGGTCATATGGCTAGTAGGTGATAAAACCAGGATTTGAATCCAGGTGGTTAAGCTCCAGAGTTCATATCTTAACACTCCATTAAACTATGAAACTTGTGAAAAGAGTGAAAAGACAAGCCACAAACTGAGAGAAGATAATTGTAGCACATTATACTGATAAAGGTTTGCTTTTCCAGGAATACATAAAGAATGTGTACAAATCAATGTCAGAAATACTTGGGCAGACTCTTCATAGAAGAGGAAGCTTAAATGGCTAATAAACATGAAAACATGTTCCATCTCATTAATAATCAGGAGAATGCAATTTAAAACCAGAACGTGATACCACTTCAAGCTGCCAAATTGCCCAAAATTTAAAAAGCTGACGACATCAAGCGTTGGTTGAGGATACAGAACAAGGAGACCACTATTCCACTGGTAATGGGAGTGTAAATTGTTGCTACCATTTTGGAAAACAGTTAGGCATTGCCTAGTAAAGTTGATCATGCACAAACTATTACCTTGCCGTTCCATTCCTTGGTAAATACCCTAGAGAAAAGCATGCTCATGTGTACCAGAAGGGACATACAAGAAGGTTCACAGAAGCCTTTGGTATCCATAATAACAAATGAAAACAGCCCAAATGTCTAGAAGAATGAATAAATACATAGGGTTATATTCATATGATGAAATATACAGCAGAGAAAAATGAATGACTACAGCTATACAAATTTACAGTGATGAATTTCAAAAACGTAATATTCTACTGAGCAAGAAAATAGTGAATCGAACTGTACATAATTATTTTTATTAATGAAGTTTAAGAGCAGGCAAAACTATATATTATTTAGTAATGCATACAGAGGTGGTAAAACTCTTAAAAAGCTAAAGAATGATTAAAACTTAGTTGCTTCTGGGGCAAGAGAAAGGGTGCAGTTGAGGAGGGCCACTTAAGGGGCTTCAAATGTCTCACTAGTGGGTATCAAAGTTTTAAATTTATTGTTCTTTAAATAACTCAAAGATGATTGTATTGTCTTTAAATTTGTCTACTTCTGTTTTTTTTTTTTTTTTAATAAATTTATTTATTTTATTTATTTATTTTCGGCTGCTTTGGGTCTTTGTTGCTGCGTGTGGGCTTTCTCTAGTTGCAACGAGCCAGGGCTACTCTTCGTTGCGGTGCACGGGCTTCTCATTGCGGTGGCTTCTCTTGTTGAGGAGCACAGGCTGTAGGCACGTGGGCTTCAGTAGTTGTGGCTCGCAGGCTCTAGAGCGCAGGCTCAATACTTGTGGCGCACGGGCTTAGTTGCTCTGCGGCATGTAGGGTCTTCCCGGACCGGGGCTTGAACCCATGTCCCCTGCATTGGCAGGCGGATTCTTAACCACTGCGCCACCAGGGAAGCCCTAAATTTGTCTACTTCTGAAAGAATATTTCATAATTTAAAAATGAAGACTGAAAAACTTTTGCAAAATTATATCAAAGTTGGTAGGGGGAAAAAGAAAGCTTTGCAAGGAAACTGGCTGTTATGGGGGCATTTGCAAATAGTGCTAGATACAGGTAGGAAACAAGAGCTCCTAAGTCTTGTAATTGTATTGAGACAGATCAGAAGCAATGTCTTATTTCTTTGGCAATTGTTTTAAAGTCTCATTCAACTGAGGAGATATTTAAATGACTGACGACTGAGCCAGGAGAAGATCAACATAAAAAGCTTCTAGGAGTTTTGCAAGTCTATAGAGATGAGCACATTAAATCCTTCTGAATTGCTTTCATTATGTACATAGAGGTAATCTGTAATATAGAAGAGAGAGAAAAAAACATTGTATTAGTAGGCAGAAGACCTAGGCTCTGATTCTGATTACTCTCTGGCTGTGTGACCTCGAAAACTGAGTCGTTCACATTGCTGATTTTCTAACAATTGGGGATGTTGACAATATTAGTATTTTACCATATATGGAGCTACTAATATTTGGAAGACACTTAAATATGTAAATTTAGCCAATGATTACAATCTTTTGAAACAGGGCTTATTATTCTTATTTTTCAGAGGTGGAAACTTAACTTGCCCAATAATCAAACAGCAAGAAAGTGACAAAACTGAAACTAATGAATGTCATATTGTAAGGACAAAATTAAGTAATGCGTAGATAAATATTGCTCTATGCACTTTATTTATAACCCCATAGTAGGAATTCAGTAAATGTTAATATTGCCCCCTGACCACTCCACCCCCTACAGGTTCAGAACACAAAGGCTTAGTTAGGACTTGGGTATAAAGGACTTGGTCCTCAGTACTGTTGATATCAACATTTTGAGTTAAACAGGTTTTTGTTCGCTCATCTGGAAACGAAGCCACCACTTATGCTGTCATTTCTGTGAGAAAATGAGTTCTAAATTCTAAGCTCTACAAGTTAATTTTTAGAACTCAGCGTGAAAACAAATTAAGTATTAATAATTGTCGTTTTACTAAGCAAACCTTTTACAGTGGTTACAAAAGAATACAGATGTTAACATGTGAGAAGCATCATCTTTTCAAGAAGATGATACTGGGACTTCATGCTTTTTCTGTTTTCAAAATGACTTCTGAAATGCAGAAATCACTATCAAATAATGGAGTAATTGTGTGGGTCTGCGAATTCTTATGGCTATATTTCTTCCATTAAAAAAAAAAAGTGAAGGAAATAAGAAATAACTTTCCTAGTTTAAGTTTGCCCTCCCAAGTTGTGGCTCTGGAAATATGATACTTTTATTTTTTTTACCATTAAGTTTTACTTCTGGCTTTTCAAATAAACTTTTAAATTTGATTTTGGTAGGACCAGCTATCAGAAAATATTTTTACACTTAGGCAATGCCCTTTTTGAGTATTAAGAATTTCTGTTCAAATATGAATTTCCTCTAAACATATTTTAGACTCGAAAAAACAAGGAATGTTTAGCATAATAGCCCAATGTTTTCAATAATGAAGCTATCTTCTTTTTTCCTCCAGAAAAGGAGCTTTGCTCATTGCATAGTGGTCTTTTCCATGATGGTAGAAAGACAGAGGAACACTAAATGCAAATAGTCTTTTGCCAAAATGTCTGATTATTGAGTTTCTTTCACAAAAAGGAGAAATTATTTTTTTCATTACCTTTACAAACCATGAGCCAAACATGAAATTAAGGATTGTTAATAACTTTTCATGTTGTTTATTTTCCCATGTACAAGCTTTTTCTGGTTAGAAAAACTTTTGCTAGCTGCCTTTTAATATTATTTTTAATATATTGGGAAAGCTTGCAATCAGCAATTTTCTAATTTCAGACTCTGTTTTAACTAGTAGTTTAAGTCTCTTCCTAAACTAAATTGCTTTTAGTTATTAAAAGAGGCAGAAGAAGAAAATTGATACATTTAATTATCTCTCTTTTTCTGTTTCTTGTTCTTTCCATGTCAGAGTGCCAACATGTAAGCTGTCTGAGGAAGAAGGAAGGAGGAAAAGCAAGGCTTCTGAATAAATTAATTTCCCCTAATTAAACTATACCTTTGTAGTTACTCTGTGACTGTTTGAAATAAAATTGATAACATTATATATAAAGGTATGCCATGCACATAATTTATACCTTGTAAATCTTAGGAAGAAAATAGACAATGTTTTTGATAATGTAAAACATGTCAAGACATTTGGCAATTTAGAAAAAAGTTAAATCAATTAGCTAGTTGGTACAAAAGCATATCAGTTCTTGCTGGCTTTGGTCCCACCTAATGTAGGATTTTGCTGATTCTTTCCCTTCTCAATTTTAAAATTTTCTTTCCAAAAACTGTTTCTACCATGTGTTCATAATGTGCTCTCTTTTCCTAGCCACATTTTTGCTCCAAACTAGTAATTACCCCATAAATTCTTGCCATTTTTCTAGGTTTGTTAACAGAATTTTAAAAGTAAATAATAATCTTGTCTGTTTTTGCCTAGTAGAGATTCTAACTCATTCTCTTTACAATTCACAGAAAAAATTAAAGATCTAGGACCATTGTCATCATCTTCGTAGTTCTTTCATTTTTGAGTACTGATTATGTGCCAGACACTGTGCTAAGTACCCTGCATATGTGATCTTTAATCCTCACAAGGACTTTACAAAGTTTGGTATAATTATCTTCATTTTACAAATGAGAATACTGAGTCCAAGATAGAATAAGAACTTAGTTCCAGCTAGTTACTAGCAGAGCTGGAATTTGAACCAAGCTCTCTCTGTCTCCTCAGGCTATGAATTTTCCATAGACCCTGATACCTCCCTTCCTGTGTTCCACCCTTCCTACCCTAGTAAAATAATGGAAATTCTGAAGATTCTCCACCCACTCATCTTAAAACAGAACCTTTAAAATGATATTTTGGTTAGTACTTGTATGACATAAATATGTACAATATCTTGAGATGACACACCATTGAATTTCCTTTTGAAAAATGAGTAACTTCATGTCAGAAAATACATTCTTTGTTTACATTTTAAGAGAGAAATTTTCAAGTG
The DNA here is from genome assembly GCF_009873245.2 of Balaenoptera musculus. Taxonomy (NCBI): domain Eukaryota; kingdom Metazoa; phylum Chordata; class Mammalia; order Artiodactyla; family Balaenopteridae; genus Balaenoptera; species Balaenoptera musculus. Next base: position 102,377,693 of record NC_045790.1, on the reverse strand, counting down.
TTTAAACCTTGTAATAGTTGTTCACACCTGTGAGTGTGATAAATTCTATAACTAAGCACTGACACCATAAGAAAATCTGATAATTCTGTCTGGGATAATTTAAGAATGTGTAATATATGTTTAGTTATACTTAGTGTAGCTTAGTTCCACAATGTTTGTGCTTCCTTTATAAATAATTCCATATTCTTCTTTCTGATATAATTATCCATACTTCATTAGTTCTTTACTAGCAACTAACTCATGTCTATAAAAAGTGATGCCAGATGAGGAAATTCCATCTTAAATTCTTTGCTAGTTGATCTCAGTAGTATAGATTTCTGACTTTTCAAAATCCAGCTCTGTGCCCTTATTCTCCATATATGAAGATGTGAGTCTTTGGTTCTTTCATTTTAAACCTATGGATAAGCACAAGTGGTCTGTTAACAGGCCTTTTTTTTTCTTTTCTTTTTTTTAAAAATTTCATTGCATTTCTATCATTGACCTTTGCTTCAAAAAGCATTCAACGGTCTTTAACAGAGGGAGACCATGAAAAGCGGTGTTGTAAAGGCTTTATTCTATAAAAGAAGTCACACAGGGAAAGCTTTATATTTGCTGAGTGATTTAATTCTTATACATGCAGAAATTGGCCATGGGCCATGAGTAACATGATGGAAAAGCACTACTAGTTGCAGGCTCACAACCAAACTTCCCCACTCCATTCTATATTTTTTTTAAAAGAGAGAAAAAACACCTCCTTTCTTGTTGTTTTAAAATCTACCCAGGAAAATTGATGCATGGTATCTAGACTAGTCAACCACCTTATCAAGATTCATAAAGCCACTTTTTTTTTTTTTTTTAAATGAAGAACTAAGGAGCATGTTCTCCAGGGAGAAAGATGCCTGCTTAAATCAGTCTTCCGAGTGTCTAGAGCAGAACTATGAAGAGAAAGGTCACTTACAGGAATAGCAACTACTTTGGGAACACTGGCTATATTACGGTTATGAGATGTTATTAGGTGATTAGGTATTCCAAGGTAATACCTTTTTCTTATAGATGGTGGATTGGGCAGACACTGTCATTAAAAGTAACTGTTTATTCTTTTGTATACCAAATAACCTAATGTCTATAGAGAAATGAGGAGCAAGCATTTTTTGATTAACATTTTTTCCAAAGCCTTGGAAATTGGCTAAGGCCAGTCTCCAAAAGGTACATTATATCGTTTATAATTTTCTGACAGTATAGTGAGACTTAAGTTGACTGATTCCTTCTTGTTGAGCCATAAGATAATCCTGAACTTCATATTTGACGAATACAGATTTACTTTGCTAGATCTTTAAATACCTTGGGGTATTCTGGTGTAAGACTGCGTATATGTATGCAGGTGGGCTTTTGGGGTTTTTTTTCAGTTGTTTTCTTTTTTGCAAAGTTACTTGAGAGACTTGGAAATGTACATTTCTGTTGCATTTTTAAAGAGAATAATCATCTTCTATAGTATGATCGATACAAACTTTAATTAAGTTTTAACTAAACATCAAAATATCTGGGCTTGTGTCTCTGAGAACCTTGGACTTTGTTAGGCTGCAGTCTCTTCAAGCAGAAAGAACTCTCAGCTTTTGTTAAGGAAGACCTGAAACTTACTGGCAGTGAGAAAAGAGACTGGGATTTATTCTGGGCAAGGCAGAAACAGCTCACTGGGGTCAGAACCTAAATAAATGGTGAATTTTGGTGCTTGGAATCTACAGAATGAAGCTTGATACGCAAGTAGGTATCAGGTTATTTGGCAGTCAGATTTCCTGTACAAATATAGAGTTAAACTGAGGAAAGGGTCGGTAGCAGAGTGGGAAAGTCTGGCTTTGTATAAATAAACCTGCCTTTACTAGGTGTGGACAGTAACTTTAACCCTCTGAATTCCCTCAGGAGTAAAATGAGGGTTGTGACCGCCACCTTGTAGAGTTATTTTGAGGATCAGAGAGAATATATATTTATTGACATAGACCCTCAATAAATGATGACATTGTTTTTATCATCATCATCATCACTCCTGCTTTCAGATGCTTCCATTTTACATTTTCTGTAAAATTATTTGTAAGTCAAGAAATTACGTAACCAAGTATATTAGGCAGCTTTAAGATAGAAATACAGAGTTTGATAGGTGACTTCTCAGGATATAAGGCTTTAAGATATGTTAAGTATTTATTATTTACATAAGCCTGGCTTTCTTTCCTTTCTGGAATGGTTTTGAGTTATGCCTTAAAAATATACCATGTAGAACTGTTTTTCTACTCCTTTTTGGCATACCCTGGGATATTGCAAAGAACCATGGTAAGTGGGAGAGAGAAGTAAACTTCAACTCTAGCTGCTCAAAATAGTTTTTTAGGATAGGAGGCAAAAGCCTCATTATTTAGCCCAGGGCATGCTGATAAACAGAGAGGCACATCTCAAATTAAAAAAATAATTCTTAGGTTTGTATGCTACAAGTAGAATACACACAGCTGAAAATTGCTTTACTTCCATTCTGCAAAGTTCAACCCAAAGTTCCAATAACTCAAATTTAGAACTTCTATTTTTATTACAGAAATAGGAATATGGGAAGCAGTAGGGGATTACTTTAACTGACATGTGTAAGAGCTGTGTAAGTATTAATAATTTTAGCTTAGTCTTCTGAACTAAAATGAACGACCCCATGGGGGCTCATTATTAGGAGCTCAGTCTCTAAAATAATTATATTGAAATGCAGTTCTACCTTATACTGTCTCCCATCCAATATGACTGGTGCCAAAATTTTACTGAGATGAAGTCTAAAAACTTGATGTCCAGAATGAGCATATAAAGAAAGGTTGAAAAAGAGAAAGTACTTTAGCTGTTTTGAGAACTCTAGTAATTAGTATAGTCTTTCATCTTTCTTTTTCCCTTCCAGTGCTTAACTCTAAAACTCAATTTGTGTATTGAGCATTTATTTATCAAGCATATATTAAGTGCCTACAGCAAACCAGGAACTATACTAGAATCTGAGCATACCAAGATGGCTAAGATATGGTCCCTGAACTCAGCAAACTTACCGAGTAAGATGTATGACATGAAAATAGTTAGAGTACACTATTCCTAGGCTCGTGCTAAATCTTGAAGATAACCTTTTAAAAAACTGCATGATATGGCCTTTGCCTAAGGTCTTTACCAATCTAACTAGAGAAACAAGAGTTACATATATGAAAGAATATAGAAAAGTCCATAATTAGGAATAAAATGTATGGTATAGAGTGTGTGATGTCAGGAGGCCAAAAGATCTCTGTCGACCAGTCAGGGAAGAGTTTCATGGGAAAAAATGAGCCTGAAAGCAGGAAAAATTTTGAGAGGTGAAGAAGAGGAAAGATATTCTAAGAGGGGTGACTATAGAGTAAATAACAAGAGAAAATTTGAAAGAAAATTTGACCGAAATTGGTGATATATTGGATTTGAGGGAGTGATTGGAAGAGCATGGGGTAGAGAGAGAAGAGGTGAAAATTACAGCAAAGATGTAAGTTTCACTGATTAGAGAGAGATGATGTCACTGATGTAATTGACACCTAAGAAAACAGGTTAATAGGAAGAGATGGGATACTAAATAAAATATTTTTCTTACTTTAGATTTTTAGTGTTCTTTTTGGGTTGACCATCTAGAATTTTTATATGGATTTAATTCAGAAACCAATAGAGGTCCCCATTATAGTCATATTTACTTAGTTGTGAATTCCAGTTAATTATCAGAAATATTTTAATAAAGCATTGACCTAAAGTAGAAAATCATGTTGAGTTTCCAGCACATTCATTAAGGTCCTGGCCTTCATATTCTTCAGCCAAAAGCTAGATTGCATGAGGGCTGGGTGGTATTTCTTCTCCAGATTGGGCAGTGTGGGTGCTGAGGGAACTGTGGAATGATTCAGGAATGAGATGTAGCAGTAGTGCCAGTTCTATGCCCCAGTGCTTTTAGTAAATAAAGATTTTGAAGGACCAGGGACTTGTACTCTCCATGGTTCCTTTATCATCTATTATAAACTACCCAAGTGCAGAGGATTAAATTGTCAAAAATGATTAGTGTTAGTACTATGTTAATTGAATTAATATAGTCATGAAGCTGCTCAACTTCCAATTCAAAATAAAAATCACTCAGTACATCTAGTGAATAGAATCTAGTTGAAACTATTTCTACATTAAGATCATCTATGATGGGATGTTAGGCAACAAAACTTTCAAACTTATTTACTTTTGTTCATTGTCTTTGCTTTTATTTGCAGTTCTGGGAAATGTCAGTGCAAAGTGGGTGTCACCGGCTCTTCATGTGATAGATGCCAAGATGGATATTATGACTTTAATAAGAATGGCTGCTTGCCCTGCCAATGCAATAATCGGTCTGCCAGTTGTGATGCCCTCACAGGTACACACTTTCCTTACCTTTTTATATAATTAGTCCACTGTTCTTTTCACTTTGAAGTCCTTCATCTATGAGTTGATTCTCCCAAATAGTTTGTAAGGGTCTTTCTCTTCTAAGTAGGATGTAATAGGTCATAGCAAGCCAAACTCCTGCTACAACAACTTAAAAAAGATATATAAATTTCAAAAATCATATTGGTTGGAGATCCATGGAAGAAAGGAAAACTATATGCACTAAAATTCCAGACAGGGTATTCCTAAGTAAGCTGATGATCAACCAGCCTTTTTCCTTTCAAGGGACATTGCTGATTCTGGGCACAGACTAAGGAGCAGGCTTGGTCCAAATAAAAGAATTCTTCTTGAGGAAAGAGATACAAGAAGAGCTTCTGGCAGTCATTTGGGGCTCGCATGATGAATTGGAAACTAGAGGAGCCCTAAACACAAGGCCAATTTTCCCACAGGACATAAGCTGACTGTGCAGGAGATGGAGGCTGTCCCAAACGGTAGAAAGAAATTTCTCAGTCTTGTGGTGCTTAGGAGACAAAATCGCTTTAGAAAGAGAGGACCTGCTACAACATACAACCATCTCTCTCTCAAGACCTTGCCAGATTCAAAGGTGTGTGGAGTGGGACTTAGGCTCACATTACTTAAGGGAAGTACTAATCTGTTGCAGTCTTTCAGAGCTGAGGAGACACATGCCTGCTAGGTTTTCAGTCAAAAGCCTTAGAGGGTCATGACCAAGAAGTAGTGATGAACCATAGGTGAACTGATTCATACTAAAATTGCAGTCCATCCTCAACCTATCTCAATTTCTGATTGAAGTGAGGTGATCCTCTCATTATATCTGTCTAACAGAGGAAAGGGGAATCATCTGTGGTTCCTTGTACATTGTGTCTGGCAATCAAAACACTAGACAATGCTCAGGTAGGAAAATGTGACCAATAATAAAGAGAAAAACAATGGAAGCAGACCCACAGATGACCCAAGTGTTAGACGTAGCATAAAATGACTTTAAAATAACTAAAATTAATATTTTAAGAAAATAGAGGAAAAAACAGACAAAATAGGTGAAAAGAGGCAAAATTTCAAGAGATTTGGAATCTATAAAAAATAATCAAAAGAATAATCTAGAACTGAAAAATATGTCTGAAATTAATACCTCATTGCATGGACTTAACAGCAGTATACAGTATATACTGTGAAGATAAGGTTATATACCATTGTATACAGTGAAGACAAGGTTAGTAGATTTAAATACAGCTCAATTTGAAATATCCAAACTGCAGCATGGAGGAAAAAAATGCAATGTAAAGAACAGAGCAGGAAAGACATGTGGGAAATAGCCAAAAGGTCTCACATAAATGTACTTGAAGGCTCAGAAAGAAAGGGGAGAGATATTGGGACAGAAGCAAATATCTAAAGAGATAATGTCCAAGAGTTTTCCAAATTAATGAAAGACATCAACCCACAGAATCAAACAGCTCAGCAAACTGTAGGCAGTATAAAAACAAAGAAAACCACATCTAGGCAAACTTAGTTAAACTATTTAAAACTAAAGACAATTAACTTTTCTGCTCTTCAGTTTTCCTGAATGTAAGGATTAGAGATACTTCCTTGGAAATCTTTTTTTCCCCAACAAAAAATATCAGAACATACTAGTCTGACAAGTACAAGTGTTTTTATGAGACCAAGGTAGCAGAATATTTGAAAAGAAAGTACCCTGGAAAAATGTGTTGAAATCTTATTCTTCATTCTAATCCTGTAGTCTGTGGTGAAACAAATTGATTTAGAAGAAATTGTGTTTTTCTTTTTTTTCAGTTATGTGATCTGGTCCCTGCCTACTTGCCAGTTCTATTTTGTGCTATTCTTTTTCTTTACTGTTTGTGATCCAGTCATACTGGCTTCTACTCCTAAAACGTGTTATGTTCCCCTGTCCCAAGATTCTCATACATGATCTTTCCTCTGCCTAGAATGGTCTTTCTAATATACCTGTACCTCCACCCCTGGCCCCTTTGTCTTATTAAACCATATCCTTCCTTCAGGCCTTCAGTTAAAAGTGACTTCATTAGAAAGCAGTTCATGCTCCAAGCTAAATGATAATTCCCAATTATACACTCTCATATACACTTGTATTTTTTTCATAGCACATATCACAGTTTGTAATTATATATTTATTTGTGATTATGAGTCATATATGGTTTATTCACTACATTGTAAGTTTCATACCAGTTTTGTTCACCATTTTATACAATATTTAGCAAAGATATTTGCACATAGTAAGTATTTGCTAAATTTTTGTTGAATAAATGAACAAATGAATGGAGAAACTTACAGAGCAAAGATGAGTTTCAATCCTGGAGAACGACAGAAATGCTTCATCATGCTGAGTTGATTTAAATTGCTCCCTAGGTCGTTTATGGTACCAGGAAGCAGTCTACATTGCTGGTTCTCATTTCTAATTTTCCTTGCAGCAGCGAGGTAGCTTTCTTTAGTGTCACATAAATCCCAACCTGTTTTTGCTCAGGAGATAATTTAAGGCAAAAGAAATCCTTTTCATGGTTATGATTTCTAAAGCAGCTAGTAATAAGAAATAAATGGTTTCTCTGTTTGGAAATATAATAAAAGTGGAATCTAATGTGAAAGAGTGCAAACACTTAATATAAAACTGCCAGCTTAATATAAAATCAGTCTTTCCTTTTGTCTCAAATTTTGAAAAGATTTTTTTTCAACAGTGTTGTGATACGGTTGCCCTCTGGTGGCCACTTACTGTGTTTTTGCAGTTCTTATTTCCCCCACCCGCCTAGTCTTTATCTATACCTTGTGTTTTAGATTGAAGTAGATTTTTAAAGTAACCTTTTCATGATACAATATATTGAGAAAAATATTTTGGAAAGCAATATGTCTTAAAAATATTTCCCTGATCCAGTAATTCTGTTTCCAGGAATCAATTCTTAGGAAATAATTTGAAATTCATAAAAAGCTTTATGTTCAAAGATGCTCACCACAGTGGTAGTTATAATTCTAAAAAATAAGACAACTCTATTTCTAACAGCGGGAAATGAAGCAAATTATGTTATCTAGGCAATACATGATAAGAGCACAGAAAGTGAAATCTTGACTTACCTTGTACAAATTACTTAGCCTTGTTTTTTCACTTAGAAATTTGGGATTATAACAGTAACTGCCTAATGGGATGTTGTGAAGATTCAATGCAATATGTTTGTACAGTGCCTGGCTAATTACAAGCAGTCAATAAATGGCAACTATTGTTATGTTGCCATGAAAATGTTTTAAAGAATGAAATATAACGACATGAGAGAGTGAAAGAAGCAGGGTATACAACGACATGTGCCATATGTTTAGTTGTGAGACTAGCTATTTAAAAAGCAAAACCCAAACTTCTCTATATAAGGAGAGATGCAAGGAAAAGTATTCAAAATCTTAATAACAGCTTTCTTTGGGTGATTTTTATCTTGTCTCTATTCTCCTGTATTTTTCTAGATTTTCTTTATTGAACACAGACTTCCCTTAAAATGGAGGTGGGAGGGACTGTCATTTTTAAGCTAAAACTTTATGTTCACATAGAGTACTTCTTTTTAAGAATTTAAGGCGACTTTGTGTATTCATAGTGTCTCATGGGGAGTACCTTGACTGGTCAGTAGCTTGACTGAGTTGACCACTCCTTCATCCTTCATTCCTCAGTGACTTTCTTCACTTTAAGATATCACACTTTCCTGTTTTTTTTTTTTTTTTCCTCCTCAGTCAGCTCTGCTAGATCTTCTTCTTTTCACCTATAAGCACTGGAGTGCCTCAGAGGTTTGTTTGTCTTGACACATTTGTCTTCTGCATTTATACTCTCCCTAAATGATCTCATTCAGTCCCTTGGATTTAATTTAAATGCCATCTACAAATGAGCTAATTACCAGATTTACATTTCTCCCTTGATCTCTACACTCAAAGATCTAACGGTGCACTTGACATCTTCATTTGAATGCTCTAAGTCAGGGATCCCCAACCCCCCGGGCCGTGGACCGGTACCAGTCTGCCGCCCGTTAGGAACCAGGCTGCACAGCAGGAGGTGAGCGGCGGACGAGCAAGTGAAGCTTCGTCTGCCGCTCCCCATCGCTCACATTACCGCCTGAACCATCCCCCCACCCCCCCCCCCACCCTCATCCATGGCAAAATTGTCTTCCATGAAACCAGTCCCTGGTGCCAAAAGGTTGGGGACCGCTGCTCTAAGTGGCAAGGTAGCCTTAACACATCCAAAACAACTCTTCATTTTACTATATAAGTTAAGCCCGCTTTACTCCTAGTGTTCTAGTGTCCTTCATTTTGGTGACTGGCACCATAGGAGTCACATTTGCTTCTTTTCCTTACTGCAGATCCAGTCCGTCAGCAAGTTCTGTCAGCCTGACATTCAACATGACCTTCTTTGCTATCATCCTTGTCTAAGCAGCTGTCATCTCTCTGAACTACTTTGACACGCTCTCATCTGACCATTCTGCCTTCTCTCTTGTCCTCTCATCCTCTGAACCCCACCCCACCACAGTCCAGTCTCACATAACAACCAGCGTGATCTTTTAAAAATGTAAAACCAAATCATGTTGTTCCCATGCTCAGACCCTCCAAAGTCTTCCTATCCCTCTTGGAATAAAATTCAAACTTCCTTCCATGACTACATTTTTTTGGCCTCTGCCTTTCTCTCTGACCTTATCTTCTGTTACCCTCTCCCTTGTTTGCTTAGGCTGGCCTTCTTTCTGTTTAACAGGTTGAAGTTTGTCTTCTGTTGCATAGAGGAGATTAGGCATTTCTTTTTATGACAAAGTACCTTGCTGCATTTCTGACAGGTTTATATGTGAATTAGAGGTAACGAAATAAATAAGGAAAAGGCTTTTTACAGGTGGCGATTTATGCTTTCAAAGCTTTGTCACTGAATTTGGTTGGAAAAGAACCCTACATTCTTTTCTTTGACCAGTTATTTTCTTGGTTACCACCACCAGATTTTTTTGATGCTTAGCCAAGGAGCATGAGATCATCTTCAGGAAACACTTATTCTTTTTTTTGGATTTGCTCCTTTGGCCATCTTTCAGCAAAGAAAATGTGAATTTTAAGGCAGTATTGTTATATTTGGGAGGTTCCAGGCAGAGCATAATGAACAAAGTTACACTTCACCTAATTTTTATATGTCATTTATCATAAAAGAAAGATTCTCAAATTTCAGATTTTAAAGGGAACTTAGATCTCATCTAGTTCAGCTTTCCTAGTTCGTAGATGAGGAATTTGAAGCATTATATCCTATGGAATATTTACATATACCCTCTGAAATGTTTACATTACATTAAATCATTGGGCAAGGAATTATTATCCCATTTTACATATTAAAAAAGTGAAACTCAGAGAAGCTATTTGCTGAAGGTCACATAGCTGTAAGAGGTTCAGCTGAGAATGGAACTCATATCTGACATGAAATACATACCATTTTTCTTATGTTATGTTGCCTCCCAAAGAGGAGTTGTAAGCTGTTAGAAAAGCAAATTCATATTATTAGTTCCTGCTGTATATGGACTTTAAAAGTTATGATCTTTATTTTTATTGTAAAAATCAATCTTCAATTTTGTACATGAAATGTTTTAAAATTGCTTGAGTTTTTGAAATATTTTACAATATACATGTGATACATTTTACAATGTATTAATTTTGTAATCAGAAAAAAATTAAGATAGTAAAAATAAAAGTGATAAGTTCATAATAGAGACAATTTAAAAATTAGAGGGGAATAAAACACTTAAAGGACTGTTGCCCCTCACAACTATTGTTAGCATTCTGGTGTATTTATGTCTTATCTGTCTTTAATTTATTAATTTTCTTTTTCTATAGCTGTGTTCCAGGTGCATGCCATTTTTAAAGCAATGTAGAGTGATGAGTTTTTAAAAACTGATGAGTCTTATTGTTATACTTGTTTCCTCCTTTACTTTTCAGATAACATATTTACCACGTAGGCTTATTTTTTCTTATTGATTTCTCATTGCGGCTTGTCGCGTAAAACAAATTGAAATAAGAAATTCTTCTGGAAAAAGATATTAAATATTCTAATATAAATGGTTTAGGAGAGTGAAGCTGTATTGTGATAAGCACAACAACAAACGTTTGAAGGTCTTACCTAGAATAGTAGAAAGCCCCAAAATAATAAGCATGTAGGTCCAGTAACACTGTAGGAGCAAAGTATTAAAAGTATATATATATATTGTTTTTTAATAAGACCTTTTCTTGCCACTTTGCAAATGGCATGTTATTGGAATGCATCCTTATTCTGTTTCAGAACTATTAATTTTTGAGATATTTTTATATTAAAGTTTAGGACGTTATCAGAAATTTTTCTTGAAAATTATTTCCGTTGGACATTTTTAATAGGGGGAGAGCAGGTAGACAGATTTTATACATAAAGTAGGTTTTGACTTTTCCAACCTGCAGAACACTTTGACATTTATTTTATTTTTAGAGCCAAATCTACAGTTTCCTAGATGTATTTTTCAGCTATTTTTATTGTCACAATGATACATAGCTAAAGAGGGATCAGGATATAAGAAGATCTGCGAAGAAATCAGTACCTTAAGTGTTTATCAACGTATGAGGATATACTACTTTGTTACATATATGAAATACATCATTAACACTATCAGGCCTTAAAAAATTCTATAATTAAAAGTGATAGTTACATGCAAATTTGATTTAATTCAGAGTTAAGTGTTCATATAATAAACTTAAAAAAAATGTCTTTCTGAATAAGTTCATGAAGTTTCAAGGAACTTTGCTGTAATCACATAAGAACTGAGATTTGAGATGTATGTTAATAATTTCCATTCTTTTGGTTTTTCAAATCTTGTTCCAGTTGTCAGACCATTTTATTCCACAGCCTCATTCTCGCTCCCCTTTTTTGTAAATATTTCACTAGTAAGGAAAAGAAATCAAATAAAATTACTTATGATACTTTTGCACTGAACTATATTTAGCTTATCATGTAAAAATTTCATTGTCTTCCTAGATTTCTTTGTAGAGTTTACTCACTTATTTCTGTAATAGGAGTTCTGAGTGTCCCTTTGAATCTTTGTGGAATGTAAATTACACTACACATTTTTGTTTCCTGTTTGCAGATGTTATGCTGCTTCAGTGCCTGTAGAATGTCCTTACTAGTAGGGAACCGAAGGAGTATTATTAAGAAACACGTAACTTTGCTTGCCTCCTTCCTTTTCATTTTCTTTATTAATTGTTTTCATTTTTATTTTGAATTTTTAAATATAAAACCATATGGAGAGGGACTTCCCTGGTGGTCCAGTGGTTAAGACGTTGCCTTCCAATGCAGGGGGTGTGGGTTTGATCCCTGGTTGGGGAGCTAAGATCTCATATGGCTTGGGGCCAGGAAACCAAAAACATAAAAAACAGAAGCAATATTTTAACAAATTCAATAAAGACTTTAAAAATGGTCCACATCAAAAAAAAAAAATCTTAAAAAAATATGGAGAATAATATAACAAAGAATTAATAAATATTAACACTTTGGTATTTTGCTTAATATTTATACATATTTATAGTTACATATTTGAAATAGAAAATTTCAAATAGAGTTGGAATTCTTCCTCTTTGTTTTCTTCCCTGCTCTCGTTTTTCTCCCTCCCTCTACAGAGACATATAACAGAGCATATAACTTGCCTGTACCCTTTCAGTCTGGATTTAGTTTTTACTGCATATGTATGTATCCATCTGCCTAGAGTATTATGTATCCATTTGCTTAGTATTGTTTAGTGTGGTTTTTAAAATTTTTATTTCAATCAGTCAATTTTTACAAAATAAGTAAGCACTCTCCTTCTTTATGTATCATTCTACAGTTTGCTTTTTTCAACCAACATTGTTTTTAGGATTTATGTGTGTTCATACATATGGTATAGTTCACTAATTTAACTACAGTATCCCAACAATTAAAATAATACAATTTATCTATTCTTTTAATAGGTCTTTAGGTTGTTTTTATTTTTTCTTTGCAAATTGTTGGCCTGCTTTTGGTATGTAGTCAATCAATCAACAAGGGCTTATTGCGACTCTAGTCATGTACCTAGCCTTTCCCTAAAGAGTTTACAATCTAGTAGGGGACACAGAACTGATAGGCCTGTTTAGTATAGAAATAAGATGGGGTAGAAACTGAACTCTGTGCAATCTCTGGTGGATAACTTTTTCTGGTTAACTCCTAAGGTTTTTTTGGTTGCAGGTATGATCTATTTAAAGTTACTGTGCTTTCAGAGTAAATCTTTAACTTCTTGAAATGATTTGCTTCTTTTAGGTGCTTGTTTAAATTGCCAGAATAATAGCAGAGGGGATCATTGTGAAGAATGCAAAGAAGGATTTTATCAGAGTCCTGATGCCACTAAAGAATGTCTTCGCTGCCCTTGTTCAGCAGTGACATCTACAGGCAGTTGTATCATAAGTAAGGCCTTTCCCTAAATCTTCATTTTTAGAGGAAAAATCAGTGAATCAATTATCAATAGGTAGAAAGTGTGTTGATAAAGTTCTAGATGCTGTAGGTGAAAGGGAGTTAAAAAAACAGTATAGGTTTTCCTTTCTAGGAATTTGCAGTCAAATCCAAATACATATGTGAAATGAGACATGAGGGAGGGATGAGGAAGTTTTTGTTAAAACTGTATTTTGGGGCTTCCCTGGTGGCGCAGTGGTTGAGAATCTGCCTGCTAATGCAGGGGACACGGGTTCGAGCCCTGGTCTGGGAAGATCCCACATGCCGCGGAGCAACTAGGCCCGTGAGCCACAACTACTGAGCCTGCGCGTCTGGAGCCTGTGCTCCGCAACAAGAGAGGCCGCGATAGTGACAGGCCCACGCACCGCGATGAAGAGTGGCCCCCGCTTGCCGCAACTAGAGAAAGCCCTTGCACAGAAACGAAGACCCAACACAGCCAAAAATAAAAAAAAATAAAAAAAAAAAAAAGCACTAGGCTTCTACTTTAAAACAAACAAACAAACAAAAAACTGTATTTTGTTCCATCTGACATGACTGAAGAGGAAGGAATAAAAAAATTTTGAGTGCCTATCCATCTCAATTACTCCGATTCTTTATGTAGGCACACTTCTTTCCTTCTCTACCTAAATAGATTTTCTGGGTGGCCCTATCATTCTCACAACAAACTGGACAATTAATAAATAAGGTGTAAATTATTAGTCTGAATTCCATGTGTTTCTTAAGTTTGAGAGGAGATAGTAGGCAGGGTGTGTAAACTGTTCTGGTGGGGGGACTAGTATTAGTTTTGCATTTTCAATTGTAGCTTGAAATTTTACTAAATTATTTTGATGTTCTCTCTCTTTCAGAACTGGGTGAATTGAAACCTGAATGTGTCCGGTGTAAAGATGGTTACATGGGCCAGAACTGCAATGAATGTGACAATGGCTATTACAATTCTGACAGCATCTGTATGGAGTGCCAGTGTCATGGCCACGTGGACCCAGTTAAAACTCCAAAGATTTGTAAGCCTGAGAGTGGTGAGTGCATCAACTGCCTCCATAACACCACTGGGTTTTGGTGTGAGAACTGCCTAGAAGGTTATGTTCAAGACCTCGAGGGAAATTGCATCAAGAAAGGTAAAACTTCACCTAAGGTTGTAAATTTAATATTTAAACCTAGCAGTGAAAATTTCAGGACAGCTACTTTTAGCTTTGTAAAAGCTTCCAATCCTACCAGAGAAGTTTTCTGGAAATAGATTTTGATAGATATTTGCCTAAAGAGATTTCCTTCTATTCCTGTTGCTCTCCTGAGACTCCAGAGTCAACTCTAGAAATCTGAGGACCAAGACAAAGTCATTGCAGTGTTCTCACATTTTCTCTTCATCTATTTTTTAAAAAATATTTTTAAAGTCCTGTCATTTCTTTTATCCTTTGCTTCCTATATTCTCATCACTTCCAGTGATCATCAAAGGTCTTTTTAAGTAGAAACCTATATCTGGTTAGAAGTTCCAGCTGAGAAACAAGGGTTTATTCTAACTTCTGTCCTAACTTTGGGCTTAAGTTTTCCCAGGTGTGATGGAGGAAATAGTAAAAATATTCCTCAATTTTTAAAATAAAAAGTTATTCATATGGCAAAATGTTTCTTACAGGGAAGTTCAGTAAGGGTTTAGATAAAAATTAATGATTAGAAATTTAGGATGAACTGGGGATATTCAAGCTTTATTAGGTCATAGAGATTAGGCCATGCTCTTCTATAAACCATTCTTTGATATTCTGACAGATGCTGAATACTGGGCTGATAGGCAGTTGGTCTGTGGCAAGGGTTATCCTTCTGCCATTTTCTTGATATCCTTATTCTGCAGTTATCAAGGCTAAAAAGCTCAGATTGAACCCTATCATTAGCCTGGAGGTCCTGTCACTCAATTCTCTTTCCCACTGGAGGCATACCTTGTCCATACTTAGCTGACAGGGCTGTGATGATTTTTCTTATTAGTTATTAGGAAATGTAAAACATGCCTCTTTTTAGGATAGATTGATGTGTCTGACTGTAGTGATGAATTGTAATGATAATAGTAATCATTTTGTTGAGTGCCTACTATATGCCAAGCACTGTAAACATTAAATGTGATAATGTTATATAGTACCTTATCTAATTTAATCCTTCCCAAGAACTCTGCAAATTAGATATCACTATTCCCATTTTATTGGTGAGGAACCTCAGTTTTAAAAAGATTAACTGACTTGGGCTTCCCTGGTGGCGCAGTGGTTGAGAGTCTGCCTGCCGGTGCGGGGGGCACGGGTTCGAGCCCTGGTCTGGGAGGATCCCACATGCCGCGGAGCGGCTGGGCCCGTGAGCCACAATTACTGAGCCTGCGCGTCTGGAGCCTGCGCTCGGCAACGAGAGGCCGGGATAGTGAGAGGCCCGCGCACCGCGATGAAGAGTGGCCCCCGCTTGCCGCAGCTAGGGAAAGCCCTCGCACAGAAACAAAGACCCAACACAGCCATACATACATACATACATACATAAATAAAAAGAATGTAAGCAGACAAGAATAGCATTAAAAAAAAAGATTAACTGACTTATTTATTGCCACACAGTTCTACTTGATTCCAAAGCTTTTGGTATCTCTACTGAGCTATGCTGCATTAAAAGTACAAAGTATAGTACCTTAGTTATAAAATAGCTATAATCTACATAAAGGAAGAATCACTACGCTTGCAATGGCTGTTTTCTGTCTTGGCTCATATCAACTTCGGATATTTAAATTGTGTTTTTCAGAAGTAACTAGAAATACAATTTTTCCTATTTTGTTTTTGCCTCCATTGAAGAGAATTTTACCTTTATGAAATGCCATCAGACATGTTGAACTTATCTTAGTTCAAATGATTATTATCTAAATCACTTTTAACCAAGTGATTTAGAAGTCTCTAGTGACATATTTACTACCTTTTCAGGAATTTGTATGAATCTATTCAAGAGTAGAGAAGGTTGGAAAACTCCAACATTAGAATTTTCCCAAAGATTTTAGCATAGATATTATACATTTTGGATAACAGCCATGGATGTAATAATCTAGCTTTCTAGACCCTGATTCTTTTCATGATATTTCTTAAAAAGTTATTTTTAACTTGCATTACCTTAAAGCAGAGTATCATGTCAACATCCCATATCAATTTCCACTCCCATGTGTATTTCTTTTATGGTTTCTTAAAACAAGATGTTTTGTCTTTTACATTTCATTCTCTGTTTTTATTTTCAGAAGTTATTGTTCCAACACCTGAAGGTTCTACCATTTTGGTTTCCAATGCCTCTTTGACCACATCAGTGCCCACCCCTGTTATAAATAGTACATTTACCCCTACAACCCTGCAGACTATCTTTTCAGTAAGCTCTGCTGAAAATAGCACATCAGCTTTAGCTGACGTATCATGGACCCAGTTTAACATCATCATTTTGACAGTCATCATCATCGTGGTGGTGCTGCTGATGGGTTTTGTGGGGGCCGTATATATGTACCGGGAGTACCAAAACCGGAAACTCAACGCCCCCTTTTGGACCATTGAGCTAAAAGAAGACAATATCAGTTTCAGCAGCTACCATGACAGCATTCCCAATGCAGATGTGTCAGGATTGTTGGAAGATGATGGCAATGAAGTGGCTCCCAATGGGCAACTGACCCTGACGACACCAATACATAACTATAAAGCCTAAGGAGCTAGAGCTGTTCTCCAGGATTGTGAGACCACAGTGCTTACTAAAACAGCGTCCACCCCTGGGCCAAACAAAGCCTGGGTAGAGTCACTGCGATGAGAAAGCAAAGGCATATAGTGCATCTGAAATTTTCAGGTACAAATTTATAATGTACTTAGCCTATTACTCTTAGATTTCCCATGAAGATCTGAAGCAGTCACTGACAATAAGGACTTGAAGTAAAGTATATTTTTGTACCAAACCACATGGGAGTATAGAAAGGCGGAACCGCATAGTGCAGCCCAAATCCACTTTGACCTCCAAATAGACTCCTGGGGAAGTGTTTATCAGACCAGCGGAAACAGGATGATGGATGTGGAGGGGGAAAGGACTGCCAGAAGACTTCATCTCCATTCCTGAAACACATTTTTTTAAAGGAGGGGTCAGGGGTGATATTCATTGAGGAAAAGCTGATGTTGGGGCTGTATCACAATAAACAACCTTGATTATTTCCAGAATAGGGGCAGAAAAGTCCCAAGAAGATCTTTAGAAGGGTTTGATTTTTCCTTCCAGAATTCTTGCTCAATGATAAGATTAAAGCACAGGATAAGCTTCCTTCTAATGGTAGAGAGAGGAAGGCAACATCTGGGAGCAGGAAGCTGATGGTCCTCCTTAGGGTCTCAGTGTAAATGATAAGTTGTCTAAAAATAAGAATATTCCTGCCTCTAGAGAAATAAGGTGTATATAGTTAATGTAGAATATCTGGTCAGCATTGTATTTGTATCTATTTGTAAAAAAAATCATGTCATATTTTATCATTTAGAATTTATTTGTACAGCAGTTAATGGAGTTGTAAAAAGAAAATATGGGGTTAAAATACTGTAACATAGATGGCAATATTGCTAGAGCTGGGACTCTGGTGAGCATCAGTCATTTTTAGTCCCTCTTTGGACACTGTTGAAATTTGTAAGAGGTTGGGTGTTTCTAATTTTTCTTTCCCTTTTTCAATCTAAAAGTAGAGTTCTATGGTCTTGGCTTCCTATAGATTCAAGCAATAGATTTTGAAGACAGTGTTTGTTAAGCTGGGACACAGGCTGCACTCTCCAAACTACTCACCTAATTAGACATTAGCCTCTATATATTTTACATAGATTAATGTAGAACATATCCTCATTAAAGAATTTTTTTTAATGTAAAACATAGTCTTCCAAAGGAATTAGAAATATTTTAGTTCCAAAAGAAAAGCCATCATATTACTTGGGATCCCCTGTGAAATATCATGCCTGTGAAATATTTATATTCTCCCCCCACCCCAAAATACTTCCTACATTTGAACGTAGCCTGTCACTCACATGCCATGAGGTGTGTACCATCTCTCTGCAGTGCTACAGTTCTTGTATCTTCTTCTTGTCTGGTTAGAGGGTAGCTCTGTAGTTGAGTGGGTATAGTTAGTCCTTGCTTTTAGACGCAGTTTTTTCTTAGAGGCCCTCTCTACCTTTGCTCTCATCTAATTATGATATTGACAGATTGTAGATTAAGCAAGCCAGGAAAAGCAGCCAGAAGTCAAATATAGATATTTATTAGGAAGGAGAGCAAACTGTCAAGTGGTTAGAAAAAAAAAAAACAAAGATTAGACCTAGGAAATCCAAGTTGATACCTTTGCCTAACTTCCCCAGAGAAATGCCTGGAATTCGGTCATCCCTCTGTAGTTGTTCTCAGGGTTTGGAGACGATGCTCTGGAGGACGCACAGGCAGGTAACCTGCTTCTATTAACCTTAGGTGCTCCGAATATTTGGCCATTGTTCGTGAAAGTAGAGATTACATTACATTAAAATTAGTTACTATCTCTGTAGCCCTTTGCAGTGTGCAAAGCATCTTTCTATATGTGTGTCCTTTGTTCCTCACCATAGGCCCCTGAGGAAGTAATTGTTGTTCCCATTTTATAGGTGAGGTTAAATGTCTTGTTCAAAGCTATATAATATGTCATTATTAGGCTTGGAATCAGGACTCCTAACTCTGAAGCACATGTTCTTTCAACCATATGCTTGTGCAGAAACTGCCCAGCCATGAACACAAGAAGGCTGGGAGGAAGAGTCCCATCTGTGAACGTTTCTAATTTTTCTAAGTACAAGGTACAATCCAGGGCCATACAGCCATGAAGGACTTTGTGGAAAGAACACAGGAGGATTACTCGCTGAAGCCAGTATTGGTGATAAGAAAATAAAAATACCAGTTTGTGCTTCATTAAAGTGAACTAATCCTTCCAAGTAGGGAAAGAAAACCTGATTTCCCCAGCAGCTGCCACATATGCGTGTATAGACCGTGCAGTGCGTAGTTCCAAGGAATTGTGTAAAGTGACATACCTGCCTTTCCCCCAGATTACTACCCCCTCAAGCCAGGGATTGAGGATGGTGAGAAATAAGCGTTTGTTAAACAGAAGTTAACCGAACAGAGAAAGAGTTTGTTGGGGTCTAAGAGCCAAAGCCAAATAGTCCGGATTCTGGCCATGTAGAGATTCCATGAAACACACTTTAAAAGATATTGCAAAAACTGAATCACAAAGAATGTTTACCTTTAAATATTTATGAACAGCTCCTAGGTCATGTTCTCAGTTTGTCCTGATGGAAAAAATTAAGGTCTTAAAATCTGTTTTAAATAATATTCTTTAGTGTCCCATGCTTCTGCTGGTGGAAATAATTTTGCTCTAAAATGAAATCAATCATGAAGTGATCTACAACCAAAATCAGACTAGGAAACCAGTATGGAATACATTGCACAATAGTCATTTCTCTAAAGGCATGATCCCCGTGAACTATGGTGTTTAGCACCAGGATCCCATACGTCCTTTAGAAAGAGTAATATTGGAAGAATTTTTGTCTAAGGATTAGGAATGTGTTTATTTTCAAATGACATAAGACTAGTATGAATCTTATTGATGAATGACAGATACTGCTATTAAGTGATACTTTTATCTTCATTAATTCGTTTTAGTAAGCCCTTCCGCATTTCTGACAGATGCCCTCGGTAGTGTTGTTAAGTATGTCTGTCCTCCCTTACTTTCCCCTCCCTCCCTCCCTCCCTCCCTCCATCCTCTACCTCCCAGAGGTCTCTTCTAATGGAATTTCTCCAGTTATAGAGAAAAATGATAATAAAAACTAAACCTCATTTGTACTAAGGTCCTATGGACCTACTGTGTTACTCTTAGGGATACCTGAATTTTAAGAGAGAACAGAGCAGATGTGGAATGGGAGGAGAGAGGTTTGGGGGGAGAGGATTTGTGGAAGCATCAAATTATATGTCTACTCTCTAGCCCCAATATTCCCAGAAAATTGGCCACTAAAGCAATACTCACTGACCCACTAGTTCATTTTGGTCAGCTGAGTGCCTTGAGGACACTTAGTCCTTCTTGTGCTATTTTGGAGCCAGAGAGCTGAAGCAACAGTACTTCTTCCTGACAGCCTCAGTTTGGACTGGGTTATTAAATCATTCACCTTGGTCGTGTATTTTCTGTAGCACATATGGTGAACATAGCACCACTTATAATGAACATTCCCTGGTTCTTGTATTTTGAGGTATGTGGGAAGGAGTTGAATTTATATATGTCAAGGAAAGCTCTCTGACAGAAATGTCAGAGAAGTAAAAAGCAACCCAATGTAATCTGTTAGAGCAAAGAAGGCATTTCTGGCCTCATCCACGAAGAACCTTTGGTCTATTATGATCATCTTGATAGGAATTTGGAAGCTAAAATGAGTTTGGTGTGTGCAGGGGAGTAACGGAAGGTTAATGCAAGTTTTCCCTTCAGCCCCGAGCCAGTGATTATGCCAAGGGGAGAAGCAGGAAGAACACACTGATTCAGCGGAAGAAGTCAAATGACATCACATGGACTAGAACAGTTCTGGATCATCACAATGTCAGTGGATGAATGATGCTTTTTCAAAGGCCATTGGGAACCTTTCTTACTTATCATGCATACGCAGTAACTGAACCAGCAGCCCTAGAACGTGAGCCCGGGCTTTAGGTCTGCACTAGTCCAGGAGCTAACTGATTTACAGTGACGTTTTCATGCTAGGCACAAGCACTCTGTACTACGTTAAATTTAAGCCCAAGCAATTGGGGAGTGTTTCTGAAACATTAAACTTATATTTATGTCACTAAAATTCTAACACAAATTTTAAAAACATGTCTCATGCATATGCTGTACTAGGCTTCATGATGCATTTCTAAATTTGTGTATGATTTGAATATATGAAAGAATTTATACAAGAGTGTTATTTAAAATTATTAAAAAATAAATGTATATAATTTGTACCTATTGTAGATTTGTTGTTTTACTTTTTTATGTGGTCAGAGTTTTTGGAAGTCTTTTAATATACGTCACAGATTACTTATTTTCAAACCACTTCATGAAAGTCTTTGAACCCTTCATTTACTGACCATGCTTTCTGTTTTAAGAAGTTCCTTTAAAGAATGTTTTCCACTTAGGGGCTTCCCTGGTGGCGCAGTGGTTGAGAATCTGCCTGCCAATGCAGGGGACACGGGTTCGAGCCCTGGTCTGGGAAGATCCCACATGCCACGGAGCAACTGGGCCCGTGAGCCACAATTACTGAGCCTGCGCGTCTGGAGCCTGTGCTCCGCAACAAGAGAGGCCGCGATGGTGAGAGGCCTGCGCACCGCGATGAAGAGTGGTCCCCACTTGCCGCAACTAGAGAAAGCCCTCACACAGAAACGAAGACTCAACACAGTCATAAATAAATAAAAGAACGTGAATTTCTTTAAAAAAAAAAAAAAAAAGAATGTTTTCCACTTAGGAAAAGAAATGCCACACGAAGAAGATTCCCCCCTCTCAGAACAAAACAAAACACCCTGAGAAAAAAGCATATATTAACATATATTCTTGTTTGTGCTTTTACTTGACTCCAATGAGATCCATTGGGTTTTCCATGAAAATATTACAGAAAAAACTTGCTCCTTTTGGATTTCTTTTTCATGCATGTAAAAAATGTCCTTTCTTTAGAATATGAAGGGAACCATGTTCTATGTGTCTGTTAGATAACCTGTAATGAGAATACATCGTTTTACTCTTTTGAGGTACCCTTGGAGATCCTCTGTTTTGACAAAGCTCAAAGGATGCCATCTAGAGATCCAAGGGGTACCCTGAAAAAGAAGAAAAAATAAGTCAGGCCTTTGTCCTGAGAGCTTTATAAACTTCAGTTGGTTTATTCAGCTTCAGCTGGTTGATATTTGAACTTTAAAATCCTGTTTTTGGGGCTTCCCTGGTGGCGCAGTGATTGAGAGTCCGCCTGCCAATGCAGGGGACACGGGTTCGGTCCCTGGTCCGGGAAGATCCCACATGCCGCGGAGCAACTAAGCCCGTGTGCCACAACTACTGAGCCTGCGCTCTAGAGCCCACGAGCCACAACTACCGAGCCCGTGTGCCACAACTAACTGAGCCTGTGCTCTAGAGCCCGTGCTCCACAACAAGAGAAGCCACCTCAGGGAGAAGCCCGCGCACCGCAACAAAGAGTAGCCCCCGCTCTCCGCAACTAGAGGAAGCCTGCGCAGAGCAACGAAGACCCAATGCAGCCAAAAATAAATAAATAAAATAAATAAATTAAAAAAAAGAAGAAGAATACACATGTTGTGTGTTGAACACTGAACTTCAGACAGTTGCAGAGAAAACAGGCAAAATGTTTTCTTTGTATGTAATATGAGTAGGTTTGGGTAATAAAGGAAGTGTTTGGGAGGAGATCTTCTTTTGTGGTTTCCTTTGTGTTGTCAGACCAGTTGCTAAAGTCCTGTAATGTCAATAGGTTTTTCTTAATCTCTGCTCCAAATAAGGAAGAGTCTTCGCCCTTCCTTATGCTCACTACCATTCTAACCCAACTGTATAAACTCATGTATAATTTCGTATATATGCCAGGTTATATGATGTCTTTCTCCCTTTGCTGGTACTGTTTCTTCTATCTATAACATCCTTGAGAATGTTTATTCATTCTTTGCAAACCCTTGATAAAAGAAGGTTGATAAGTCCTTAATTTATATCTCCATTTGCCTAATGAAGACCTCTCTTATTGCACATATTTTATTACAAATACTTGTTATATTATGTCTTCCTCAGTAGACTGCATTCCTTGAAGCCAGGAGCATTTCCTCTTCTGTCTCTTGTATCTGGCACAGTGCTGGCATGTTATGGGTACTCAGTAAATGGTGGTTTAAAACAAAAAGTGTTTGACAGATACAACAGTTGGTCTGTGAACTTATTTGGTGAGGTATTATAAGAAATTTTATATTCAGTGGGTAAGACAATGTTTCTTATTTAATAGAGATGTCAGCATACAGGGTTCAGAGGGTCTGAGAAACTCTTGAGATTGTATGCTTACTTGTGAATATAAACAATTTGTGTGTGGTTTTTTTTCCTGGAGAAAAGGTCCATACCCTTAATCACAGTATCTAAAGGATCTATGATCCCGAAAGGATTAACAGCTATTGGGATGGGGATTACTTTATGTATTTCAGCAATAATCCCCTCTCCCACTGAATGTAAATTGGTACAGCCTTGATTCAAGAAATCCACTTCTGGGAATCTCTCATAAAGAAATGACCTAAAAAGCAGAGACTTCTGTGGCAAAAAAAATTTTTTTTTTCCCCAGAGTCGTGTATAAAGTTCAAAAAAATGGAGACAAACTCTAGATGTTCAACAACAGAGACATGGCTTAGTGCATACACCTGCTGAATTAACATACTGTCATTAATAATAAGGATGAATGGGGCTTCTCTCGTGGTGCAGTGGTTAAGAATCCGCATGCCAATGCAGGGGACGTGGGTTTGATCCCTGGTCCGGGAAGATCCCACATGGTGCGGAGCAGTTAAGCCCGTGCGCCACAACTACTGAACCTGAGCTCTAGAGCCTGCAAGCCACAACTACTGAAGCCCACGTGCCTAGAGCAACGTGCTCCGCAACAAGAGAAGCCACCGCAATGAGAAGCCCGTGCACCACAACAAAGAGTAGCCCCCGCCTGCCACAACTAGAGAAAGCCTGCATGCAGCAACAGACCCAACACAGCCAAAAATAAACAAATAAATAAATAAATTTATAAAAAAAAAAAGACTAAGGAAGAATGATTAAAAACAGAACTAAAATTAAGTGAAAAAAATAGAATATTTTGAAAATGTGCATGCAATTCTACTTCTGGTATACAGTTTAGAGAAGCTCTTATGTATGTGTACCAGGACCTGCGTTTCAAACTCTTCATTGCAGTATCATTTGTTATAGCAAAATAACTGGAAATATCCCAATTGTTTGTTTGTCAGTAGAAGAATGGATAAATTGTGGTCTATCCATATACTCTGAACAGAATTTATACAGTAGTTGAAAATGAATGAATGAAGTACAGCTATATACATCATGGACGAGTCTCAAAACATAATGTCATGCAAAGAAAGCTAGTCATAGAATATATACAATATAATTTCTTTTATATAATGGCCAAAAATGGGAAATGGAATATGTTGTTTAAAAATACATTATGTGGGAAAACTGTAAAGGAAAACGAATGATTAATACAAAAGTAAAGATAACCTTGGAAGGGAGAGGGGCATGCACAGATGACTCCAAAGGTATTGGTAATATTCTTTCTTAAGTAGTGTGTGTGTACATGGGTTTTCATTGTATTCTTTTTAAACACTGTGTGTGTATACACACATACACGTATACTCTGATATTTATGTAACATGGTGAAAATTTTTAATAGGATAAAAACTGATGGATACACATGATTTCAACTCTTGAAAAAATGCATATACAGAAAATGTTTAGATGGAAATATCATAACTTGGTGATATCTGTACTAAAGAAACAAAGCAAATCCACTACATTTTATTTCATAATGCTAAAAGAATAAATTCATCAGGAGGGTATAAAAATCCTAAATATTTATGCACTTAAGAACAGAGCTTCAGTACACATGAAGCAAAAACTGATAGTACTGAAAAGGGAAATAGGAAAAAGCACAATTACAGTTGGAGATTGCAACCCTTCTCTCAATAACATATAGAACAAGTAGACAGAAGAGTAGTAAGGATACAGAGTACTTGTCACCAACTTGACCTAATTGACATGGAACACTCACTCAACAATAGCAGGATATACATTCCTTTCAACTGTACATGGAACATTTACCAAGATAGACCATACACTGGGCCATAAAATAAGTCTTAAATTAAAAAATATTAAATCATACAAAATATGCTCTCTGCATGGAATTAAATTAAAAATTAGTAACAGACATATATCTGGAAAATTCTGAAATACTTAAAAACTAACATGCTTGTAAATAACACACGGGTCAAAGAAGAAATGAATAAAATAGAAAGTATTTTGAACTGACTGAAAATGAAAACACAACATTTCAAATTTGTGGGATGCAGCTGAAGCAGTGCTTAGAGGGAAGTTCAAAGCACTGAGTGTTTACATTAGAGCAGAAAGATCTCGAATCAGTGACCTAAGATTCTATCTTAAACTAGAAAAGGAAGAGAAAAATAAACCTCAAGTAAGCAGAAGATAAGAAAGAATAAAAATAAGGGCAAAAATAAATATAAAAGAAAACAAAAGATCAATGAACTAGAAGTTGAGAAATTCAATAAAATTGATAAATTTCCAGCCAGAATGATCATGAAAATTTTTTTAAAAACCCAGTAATAAGGGGATGTCACTATAGATCCTACAGACATTAAAAGGATAATAAGAGAAGTTTATGCCAATAAATTTGATGACAGGTGAAATGTACAGATTCGTTGAAAGACACAGATTACCAAAGCTCACTCAAACAGATAACCTAAGGAGCCCTATAACTATTAAAGACATTGAATTTATATTTAACAGCCTTCCACAAAGGAAACTCCAGGCCCAGATAGCTTCGCTGGTAAATTCCATGAAACATAATATCAATTCCACACAAACTTGGCCCGGAAAATTAAAAAGGAGATAATACTTCCCAATTCATTCTATTAGACTAGCATTACCCTGATGCCAAAACCAGACAGACATCACAAGAAAAGAAAAACTACAGACAGAACACAGATACAAATATTTCTAAGAAAACTTAAGCAATTAAACACAGCAATATATAAAATATATTTAATATATAATTTAATAATTATATTATATATATATATATATATAAAGATAGTATTTCACGACCAACTGGAATTTATTCCATGAATGCATGGTTGGTGTGATATTTGAAAATCAATGAAATTCACACAGACTGAAAAAAATCTTAAGATGACTATCTCAATAGATGCAGAAAAAGTATTTGACAAAATCCAACATTCATTCATGATAATAACATGATGATAAAGAAGAAGATGATGATGATGATACTCTCTACTATCAAATCATCTGTTCAGGTTGAGGGCTGGGACTGTATATATCTTTTAATGCCATTGCCAAGCGTAGCCCTGGTACCAAAAGGTGCTCAATAAATGTTAGTGAATGAATGAGTGATGGAATCTGCTGTACTGCAGGGTTTACTCTGGTAAATATGGTAAAGGCATGTAAGAACTGCAGTTTGTAAGCTTTAAAGTAATGCAAGCCTAAACCAAAAACCAAATAGACTGTTATCTGGGGCAGCACCAAGTCATTTGTAAATAGGGATGTTTCTGAGTGACACTGGGAACAAACAGCACAAAATTTCCTTCAGCGGAATGGTGCCGATGAAGGTCACGCCTATAGTGCAGAGAGAGATCTCGCCCACAGACTGGACTGCATATCCTCAGACATTGTGACCTGTGCTGACTGGGCAGGAAGCAAACTTAGTCTGATATATGGATGCTTTTGTTGTCCTCCCCTTCCTGCCTTTATTTTCAATAGCTTGCAGAACAGGCTAAATCTCAGCTTTTTAATTCCCCCAAAACATTTTTTAAATGAGCCATTGTTATCTTTAATCACCATGGCCAGGGGATTATCCAGTTTCATTTGAAGAAGCTATTTTTGCCGAGATGAGAGTCTTCCAGACAAGGATAAAGACATTAATGGTTGTCTCTTAAGATTCTGTTTTAGTTGAGATAATAATTTGGGGGCAATTAAGCAAATTGTATAGACTCCAATGGGCCATTAATCCCCAAAGCAATTGTCTGAAATGGAGAGGCCTTTATATGCCGGAGCAAGGATCAGAGTTTGGCAACAGTTACATTTTGAATCTCCTTCAGTTAAAATGAAAAGGTAGCAGTGTTAACAGGTATTGGTCCTGAGTAAAGAATGAACTTCATTTACTTATAATCCGTACCTCACCTTTTGTATTAAAAGACAGAGATCATTAAACCACTAAATAAAGGATGAAAGTACCAGTTTAGTATACCAAAGAGGAGGTAGAAGTATACCAGCAAAGCTAGGCTAAGGCTACATTAGTAATTGGCACCTAATTTAGCTGAGTTTCCCAGCAAACAACAATATATGTTACTTAGCTATTACTAATGAAAGGATGCATCCTGGAACATCAGTAGAAAAAGCTCTTTAACTGAGTTCTAAAACACAATAGGTTGTAGTACAAAGAGTATCAGCTTTGGAAGCAGAGAGGATTCCAGTGCAGGCTCCACACTGTAGTATCCTGGGCAAGATAACTGACGGCTCTTAATCCTACTGTCCTTACCTGTAGAAGGAATAATGATGCTGACCTCTTAAGGTTGCACTGAGGTTAAATGAAATCATATGTGAAGCACCCCAGCACATGCCACATCTATAATGAATAGTAGGTCCTTTCCTCTCTCCCTTTTATTTAGGAGGTCTTCAATAAAAGTGTTACCCCCCCCAAAATGCAGTGTTATTCTTTCTCTATTGAGCGGTACCAGGTGGCTTGTTTTCTGAGCAGAAAACCAACCCACAGCCCAGTATTGGAGGAAGGTCACTCCTAGGTTTTAGGTATGCTTGGAATGAAATGAGATACTTTTCTGAGTTTAATCGCTGCTGTTTCTGTGCTTCGGTAAGTGATCTGGGGCCAGGATGGCATCCACAGGAGGCTGAAGTAGGCAGCATGGCATCTTGCAGGCATCCCTGTGGTCCCATGGGGATTCACAGAGTTGCCATGTTTGCCTATGGGAAACGGATGGGAGGTGGGTATTGGGAAGTGAGAAGAGTACAAGCCTTGATGTCTGCACATGTAGGCTGTAACCCTCGCTCTAAGTTTACAGAGTGAACTGGGACAGGCCATGGAACCCATCTGGGTCTCAGTATTTCCATTGGTTCATCCAAGAGATTTAGTTAAATGGTCTCTGTGAGGGCCTTTTTCACTCTTGTATTCTATTAGGTGGGGAAAAAAGAGTGTTTGGGATAAGATCATTAATTCTAATTAAGGTTTATAATTCACTCTTTCACCAACATTTATTAAACACCTATTATCTGCCAGGCACTATGATAGACTTTAGGATATAGAATTAAAAGTACCTGTTTTCAAAAGAAGCCAGGCACAGAAAGTGTACATACTGTATGATGCCAGGTACCTGAAACTCTAGAAAAGGCAAATCTTTAATGATAGAAAGTAGATCATGGTTTCCTGAAGTGGAAGGGAGATTGATTGGGACTGGATCACAAGGGAACTTTTTGGCGTGATGGAAATGTTTTATATCAATGCTAATACAGTTGCCACTAGCCTCATGTGGCTATTTAAATTTAAGATAAAAATTTTACAAATACTTAATGATATCACTTATATGTAGAATCTAAAAAATAATACAAATGAATCCATTTACAAAACAGAAACAGACTCTCAGTCCTAGAAAACAAACTTATGGTTACCAAAGGGGAGAGGGATGGGGGAGGGACAAATTAGGAGTATGGGATTAACAGATTCGAAGTAAAATACATAAAATAGAGAAGCAAAAAGGACTTACTGTATAGCACAGGGAATTATACCCAATGTCTTGTAATAAACTATAACGGAGTATAATCTGCAAAAAAACAAAGCAAAAAACGAATTACTATGTTGTACGCCTGAAACTAACCCAATATTGTAAATCAACTATACTTCAAAAAAAGATAAAAACTGGGACTTCCGTGGCGGTCCAGTGGTTAAGACTGTGTGCTTCCACCGCAGGGGGCATGGGTTCCATCCCTGGTTGGGGAACTAAGATCCCGCATGCTACAAGGTGAGGCCCTCCCCCCACAAAAAAGTTAAAAGACTTAAGTTCCTCATTCCCATAACCACAATTCCAGGGTTCAACAGCCACACGTGGCCAGTGGCTACCCTATTGGACAGTGCTAATTCAGAACATTTCCATCATCCCGGAAAGTTCTTTTGGAGAGCACTGCTCTATACCTTGGCTGTGGTGGTGGTTACATGGGTGTACACGTTTGTCAAAATACATCAGAATGTATACTTAAACTGGGTGCATTTTACTGCATATAAATTATATCTCAATAAAATTAATTCAAAATAAAGTCCTGTTCTCAAGGAGCTCAGTCTAATAGAGGAGACAGGCAAGTTAATGGACAGTTATAGAGCTGTGTAAGTGCCATAAATAAGACCAGGGTGTTCTGGAAGTTCAGAGGTGGGGCAGCTATACAGATTGTGGCCCAGGACATTCTCTTCAACTATGGTTGGGGAAACTCTGGGAATTAGACAGAGAAGAGGAAGGAAAGGTATTCTAGACTCTTAAGAACCACTAGCACAGGGACATCCCTGGTGGTCCAGTGGCTGGGATTCCACGCTCCCAATGCAGGAGGCCCAGGTTCGATCCCTGGTCATGGAACTAGATATCACATCCCACAACTAAAGATCCCACACATGGCAACAAAGATCCCGCGTGCCGCAACTAAGACCTGGTGCAGCCAAATAAATAAATATTAAAAAAAAAAAAAAAAGAACCACTAGCACAAAGAGTTCCTTTGGGAGAGTTACGAAGAGATGCCCCTGCTTTGGAATGGACTCAGCTTGGGAAGCAGAGCCCACAGCCTGGCAAGCAGAGCCTGGGCTGGATTTCAAGCCTCCGCCCGTCCTTGGCTGGGTGTCCTCAACAGGGCACAACCTGTGCAGTGTACCTGGTGGCTTGCCACACAGAGGGGAAGGCACATGCAAAGGCAAAGGGCCTTTACATTGATCCCTTTGAGGAAACAGGTGCTGCAGCCACCTCTTTGAGGTCCACCTTCGCTAGGTCCTGGTCTGTTCTTTTATTAGGAATTCACCACATTTAATCACTATTAAGACATCAAGATTCTTCTAACCTGCAAAATGTCCAGACAATTGATTAGTTCAATTATCCTTCTTTGCCTACAGCTGTTGCTGTTTTACATAGTCAAATGTGCAGCTGGGAAGGGTGCTTGAAAGCTTTCCCTGGTACCTTAGGACAGTTTTCCCAGAAGTCTTTGACTCTCTTACAGCCAAGCCTCTGGGTTTAGCTGCGTGGGGATCTGGCCATGGTACTGAGCAAGATCAATTTAGGCAGGGAGATCTTGATTTGCGATACCTTCTGTAAGTTTCAAAAAAAAAAAAAAAATTCAGGAGCACCACCTTTTGGGAATTAGAAAACTGAGGTCCAAGTTTCTTTCTCTGTCACTAGCTTATTGTGTGACTTTGGGAAAATCAGTTCATGTCTCTTGAGAATCAGTTTCCTTATTCATAAAGGATAACAAACGTCTGAATTATGAGACAGCATCAAAGAAAGTGACATGGGCTTTGTAAATGGCGTTGCATCAAATAGCAATTTTACTTTATTTCTGCTGGTGTTAAAAAGTGAGCAGCTGGCGCCCATATGGCATATACAGGTTTCTACCCTGCTTCTGCAGGGCATAGATCTTGCTTATAAAACACCTTCCCCCAACCTCTCAGTCAGAATGACTCATCTCTTTTCTTTGTGTCCCTAGAATCTTACACTTATTTTTCTTATACTAACAAAGTACTTAAAATGTTTTACTTTGATTTATAATTACTTATCTGCATTTTAACCAGCTGGTGACTGCAGGGATACTAGTGATTCAGTGAAAGGCAAATGGCATAGTGATTAAGAGCCTGGGATTTAGAATGAAATTTGGGTTCAGCTCCCAGCTCCAACATTTCGCAGCTGGATGGCCAGGCAAATCCCTCTCCTCTCTAAGCCTCAGTTTTGTCAACTATAAAATTGGAGCATAATCAGTCCCTGTTTCAAATGGTTATTGTGAGGATTGAATGTAAGGTTTCAACATAGTGCCTGGCACACAGAAAGCACTCAGTACATGGTAACTGATATCAGTTATTCATGGAATGTCAGAGCTGAAGGGAGCCTTAATGTTTTTGTTTAATGTACTGAGTTTACAGGTAAGAAAAGAAGCTCAGAAAGTAGAATTGGCAGGTCTGAGATCATATGGTGTTGATGTGTATTACCCTCTCTAGCCTAATAATCTACATGCTCTTCCCTTGGTATGGGGTATTTCTCAGTTTTCTTCCCATCTTGAGAAGAAGTCAGGACTTGAGTTAATTTGCCAAACTGGCATTGAGCTATGTGCACAGCCTGGGGTTAGACGCTGGTCCTAGAAGGCATCACTGGCTTAGCGACCGAGCACACTATGGGGAAGACAGTGGGTAACAATTGGGAACTGGTCAGGGACTGCTGGTGGTGAGGGTTGGCTGGGAAGAGTTCTTGTGAGCAAGGGGGCAGGTGACAAGCCAGAAATACTGCTGACCTTGGGACCAGACAGACCTGGGTTTGAATCTTGGCACACCTATGTATTCAAAGGGTTACTTGGCCAAATCTAGGACAATTTGGGTAACAAAAGAAATAATGATAGTAATGTATTTTAACTCACAAAATAAAGCAAATATCCACGAGTTCATACTGGTTTAAATAAACAACTGAATAAATGGGGGAGAAGAGAAAGCTCTTCCTTACAGTAGAGTTCCAATTAATAAAGATAGAAGGAATGATGAAAACAGGACATCATCAACTGGCAAACAGCACTTTGATAATTGTTTTGGGTAAGAATTATCAATGGGGACTTCCCTGGTGGCGCAGTGGTTAAGAATCTGCCTGCCAATGCAAGGGACACGGGTTTGAGCCCTGGTCCAGGAAGATCCCACATGCTGGGGAGCAACTAAGCCTGTGTGCTACAACTACTGAGCCTGCAAGCCACAACTACTGAGCCCACGTGCCACAACTACTGAAGCCTGTGCACCTAGAGCCTGTGTTCAGCAACAAGAGAAGCCACCACAAAGAGAAGCTCGCACATCACAAGGAAGAGTAGCCCCCGCTCACTGCAACTAGAGAAAGCCCGTGCGCAGCAATGAAGACCCAATGCAGCCAAAAAAAAAAAAAAAAAAGAATTACCAGTGGATGCTAAAATAAGTGGGTGAAACTTTGATGAAAAACAGGATATTTACATAGTTTCAAATATCAACACAAGATTTTTATCAATTATAAAAAATAGTAATTTTACCATGGAGAATCTTGGCAGATACCACCTTACGCAAGAAAACAGAGTTAACAGCACCAATTAATGAGACGTATTAACATCATCTGCCTCCTGGTACCTGAGAAAGGCGCAGCATCACTTTCGTGGTACTTTTGCCAAAAGTGCACAACCTCAGTTTTATCGTGAGGAAACACCACACGAACCCCAAAATAGGAACATTCTATCAAATAACTGGCAAGAACTTTTCTGAAGTGTCAACATCATGAAAGGCATGGACAGAGGAATTGCCACAGATTGGAGGAGGGTGATGAGACATAACAGCTAAATGCAATGTCAAATCCTGGATTGGATCCTGAGCCAGAAAAATGGCATTAATGGGAAAATTGATTAAATTTAAAAATGTTTGTAGTGAATCGTATCCTATCAATGTAATTTCTTACTTTTGACAATTGTGCTATGGTTATGTATTGGGTTGGCCAAAAAGTTCATTCGGGTTTTTCTGTAAGATGGCACGGAAGAATCCAAACGAACTTTTTGGCCAATCCTAAAATGTTAGTAATTTAGGAAGCTGGGTGAAGGCTACACAGGGAAATCTTTGCACACTTTTGCAACTTTTTTCTAAGCCTGAAATTATTTCTAAACAAAAAGCTAAGGAAGAAAGAGAGAAAGAGAGAGAGAGAGAGAGAAAGGAAGGAAGGAAGTGCGGCCTTGGGCAAATCTCTTCCCCTCCCTGAGTCTTGTTTCCTGACCTGAAGAGCAGGGCAGTCATCCCAATCTACTTCACAGTGTTCTAAGGATAAAACGAAAGAGTGCAAAGTAGCAGTGTGTATGTATTGATGCTATAAAAGTTATTCTTGCCGTTAGTAATGGCAGCTCCTGTGTCTCGAGGGTTCTACCCTAATGAGAAACATCTGGCTGCAATCGACTTCCTCCCAGCCATTCAATATGACCTTGCCCAAGGAAATAATAATGCCAGCTTTGTGGCTGGGTGGCTGTCGTCAAGGAGATGGCGCCAGAGAGCCCAAACAGCTGGTGGTAGTGACGTCACCTCCAGGCTTGGCAGAAAGAAAGGCCATGGTGAGACAGAGACAGGGCAAAGGGCTTCGTCCCTGACCATGAAAACAGGAAAACAACTTCCCAAATAGCCCATCTTTTGTGCAATTGATTCTATTTTCAGTTTCCAGGTTCACTAAAATGTTTAGCACACAAGCCAGGAATATGGCCATTCACCGAATGGGCAATGGATTAATCATAAGGAGAATTCCTCCCTGGCTCTTTTCTCCTTTATAGATTCCAAAGTATCTAATGTAACCGTGTGAGCTCAGCATTGTCTGTCCCATTTTACACAGGAAAAACCAAGGAGGAGCAGGGCGAAGGGACGCCAGGTCCCAGGATAAGTTGGAGGACTTTCCAAAGTCAGAATCCAGGCGCCCAGACCTCCCGTCCTGAAATTATACTGCCCACACTCAGGTTCATCTCGTGCCCGCCCTGAAGCACATGCCCAAGGAGTAGAGTCTGGTGAACACACCCCTGAAATACCATTGTCTGATGTAGACCTCACCTCTTAATCCTAAATTCTAAAGTGGAGAAAAACAAACAAAGAGAGAAGACAGGCTTCCTGAAACAATTAGGGTTTTGGGGTTCAGAGGGACCTGGGCTCAAATCCCAGCTCTGCCAGTTAGCAGCAGGGAGACCATAAATTATTTTTACCTCTTTCAGCCTCAGTCTTCTCATCTGTGAGAGAAATGGGGCTAACAGTAACACCTATGCTGAGGGTGGTTGTGAGGGTGAGATGCGGTGGTGCCTGTGATATACCCAGTACCAGTGTCACGTAAGGAATGTCAAACTGTGCACATCCTCTTCCTTGTGTCCTTTCTCAAGAGCTTTCATCTGCTGGATGGAAAGTTAGTTCCTTCGTCTGGGAAGTGATGATTTGTAACTCAGACTCCCTCACCAGAATAGAGCTGGCTGTGCGTTAGTAGCTTTGAAATCGACACAAAGAAATCTGCTCCAGCGCTGTGAGGTCCTGAGACATCCATCCAGTCCCACCCTCTTGTTTTACAGCTGGAGGAACTGAGGCCCAGAGAAGAGGAGCAGTCTGGCAAAGGTCACAGAGAGTCAGTGGCAGAACCAGGGCAGGAATCCTGACACCCCAGCTTCCCTGCTTTTGGACACAGTCATCTCATTGGTTGAACTTAGCATTGGCAAGGACTGCTGGTTCCAGGGATTCAGGGACTGCCCCTTCCCTGTGTGCCAGCTGGTTCCTGCCCACTCTCTTTCAGGCTGTTATTTTATTGCTGATTCTGGGAGTGGTTGAAGATCTGGGAATGGAAGAGGGACAGGTGCAGGACCATGAGTCTTGTAGCCTTCACTAAAGGGGTGTGTGTGTGTGTGTGTGTGTGTGTGTGTATGAGAGAGAGAGAGAGAGAGAGAGATGGGATTACCATTGACTGAGCTACTAAAGGTATCTTAGGTCATCTCCACATTGTCACAAAAACCTTGCAGGATAATATGCAAACTATTTTTTATAGAATGGATAAACAACAAGGTCCTACTGTATAGCACTGGAAACTATATTCAATATTCTGTAATAAACTATATGGAAAAGAATATGAAAAAGAATATATATATGTATATACATGTAACTGAATCACTTTGCTGTACAGCAGAAACTAACACAACATTGTAAATCAATAATTTTTCAATAAAATGGATTATAAAAAACCCCTTGCAGGATAGGTATTAGCCCCATTTTCCAGATTGATTGAATCGTTCACTCAACATATCTGTTTAAACATCTGCTGGGTGGCAGGCACAGTGCTAGGTGTTGGGGATACAGCCGTGAACAATTCAGAACACAGTCTTTGCCCTCACCGAGCTTCCAGTCTACTGCAAAAGGGATACAGTTAAAAAAATTATATACGGAAGTATAGAACTGCAAAATGTGGTAAGCGCCACAGAGGAAAAGCACAGATTGCTAAGAATACAAGAAAGGGCTTGATGTAGATTAGAGGATTAAAGAAAGCCTCTTTTGGAAAGAACGAGCAAACCGAGGCTGACGGAGGACACGTACATCTACCCAGTCACTCATCTTTTCAAGTTATTTTCAGGCAGCACTGAGAACAGTCCTGACAGTCTGCAGAGAAAGGGTAGCAACACTGAGTGAAGAGAGGAAGGTCGATTTCACTGGCCAAGCTCTGCCAAATTATCTAGGTGTTTGGTGACTGCTATTTGCTTTAAGAAAGGCAGCCAGGGTTATGCAGAGAGCTCGGATATAGTTGGCAGGAACCACGGGTCTGGCTCCAGTTGACCGACTTATGGTACATGACCTTCGGCGAGACTTTCCTCTCTCTTGGGCTCAGTTTACTGATCTCAGGTGCATTTGAGCCCTAATGGTAATAAAGGTTCACCAGGTGAGAGATTGGAGAGGGAGAGTCCCTGACCACTAGGCTCATACGGATGAGCTTCTTCGTTTCAAACTAAGTGTGCAAATTACTGCTTTAGGTCGGATTTTTCTAAAGCGAGGCAGCACCGGATTATCTGAGTTTCAACTCAAGGCGGAAGGCTTTGGGATGCCCAGACCCTAAGGTTCGGAGTTATTCTAGAAAAGTACACACCTGGTTAGGAACTCTGCGGGTCCCGAGAGGTGCTGGATTCCCATCTCCCGCTTAAATTAACGGCCCAAGGCCGATTCAGCCCTCAACAAAGATGGCACCTGCCCTGGCCTCGGGCCGAGTGCCCTCACTAAAAATGGCATCCTGCCTCTCTTTCCTTAAGTCTTGCTGGCGCAAGTGCAGACGCCCCCTGCCATTAGTTAAGATGGCGCCCGCCCGCGCTGCCCGGCCCGGCCTCGGGGCCCGGCCGGTCGGCTTCACAGCGCGCGCCTCGGTGACCCCGCCTCATTTCCGTAGGAAGAAGCGCCCGGAAAGATGGCAGCGGCTGCGGTTTGAATTCCAGCGGCGCCGCCGGAGTCCGAACGAGACCTGGGTTGGAGGGGGCGGGGACCTGGGGAGCCGGGCGGGTCGCGACCGGGGGCGGGGGTGGGGAGGGAAACCAGTGGCGACGCCGCCAGACACCAACGCCACCACCTCCTCTGTGTCCATGATGGACTCGGTGTTGGAAGAGGACGTCACCCTCCCCGGGATACGCAGCGGCTGCAGGTGCGGCCCGGCCTTTGGGGGTTCGCGGTAACCAGGCCGGGGGTTCCCGCTGATGGGGGTTTGCCCCATCCGAGACTTGGGGTTTGCTCTTTGGGTGTTTGAGGGTTCTGGACGTGGGCAGTATGTGGGATGGGTTTCTTGGGGGGGAATCTCTTTGGGGACCCGCCCACTGATACTGAGTGTAGGTGGTTGGGAGGTCCCGACCTGCCCCACGCCGGCCTCTCGCGTTTCGGGACATACTTTGAAGAGGAGGTGAGGGACAGGTAAAGGGTTCTCTGAAAGGGTGGGAGATGGGGACCTCTTGGAGTGTGCAATTAGTGGGGGCTGGTTGAGGGGCGGGGACCTTGAAGGTACTTGATGGTTCATGCTGGTTTGGGGATTTGCTTTCATTATGGGGAGTGCCGTTGGTCTGTCCAGACTTTGCTTATGGGATCACATAGTGGCCACCAAGACTCAGGCCATGGAGTGCAGTGGTTAGGAACCTTGGCTGGAGCTGAACAGAACTGGATTCAAATCCAGCCTTTTAAACTAACTAGCTGTATGACCTTGATAAAATGGTTTAGTCTACTTTCCCATCTGTAAAAGAAGGCTGGTAGTAATATCCACCCAACAGAGTTGGGGTGAGGATCAAAAGAGAAGATGCCCACCCAGCAATTTGCTTGGCAGGAGTAGTGCCTGGCATATAATCAGTGCTTAAAAAATAGGCTCTCTTGGGCTCAGTTTACTGATCTCAGGTGCACGTGAGCCCTAACGGGGGCTCAAATTGATTGATTGATTGATTGTCCCCCCTCATTGATTCGGGGAACTTCCCTGGCGGCCCAGTGGTTAAGACTCGACGACATCAATGCAGGGGGTGCGGGTTCGATCCTTGGTGGGAGAACTAAGATTCCACGTGCCACGGGGCGAGGCCAAAAGATAAAAAAAGAAAAAGATTCGGTGTTGTCATTATCATCAACAGTAATACAAATTGGGGAATAATGTCTGAGAGTGGCCTCCCAATGCACCTGTCTCAAGAGGCAGTTGGCGTCCACATTGCTGGTGCGGCAGGGGTCTCTCCTGGTAGGAAGGCCTGACAAAGCCCTGCACTGCTGCAGGGTTGGGGCCCTTTGGTTGTCCTGGGCTCCTTGTTGGGGAGAGGGTAGAAGGTCTCAGAGGTGATCCCTAACTGAGAATCTGCAGTGCTTATCCAGCTCTGCTAGGGACAGGCTGCTTCTTGTAGTCAACAGATCCTAACTGAAACGGTGACATGTTATTTGTTGTGCAAATCTGGACGGTTTTAAGAGTAAAATGGGCACAATTAATTTATGCCCGAGCAGCAGGCATAAACAGGTCCTGTCTTGGGCAAACCTTGGACAAATGGTTACTCTGTTTATTGAGAACCTACTAGTTACCAGGCACAGAGCAAGGCCCTTTGCAGCTCCTGCTAATTGGATCCTAAGGTAGTTCCTCATGTCCCTTTCTCTTCATCTTTCTGCCGCTGCCCCAGTATATTGCAGTACGACCTCTCATCTGGAGTGTCCTGGTTTCCTTCACACCTCTGATAGCCTTTTATACTACAGCTTCAAAGCTCTTTTTAAAATATATATCTGATTGTCACAGTCTGCTGCTTTATATGTTTAATGCTTTTCATTGCTGTTAAGGTAAAGCCCATTATTATTCTCTCAGACAGCTTTTCACATCTCAGCACCAATTGGCCAAGCACTTGGGTTTTGGGACCTAGACCTAACTGGGTTTCAGTCCCAATTCTGCCACTTAACAATCCTGTGACCTTGGGCAAGTCACCCTCTGTGAGCCTCAGTTTTCATTATCTGTAACATGGGTGAGTCTAAAAGGGTTTAAGGGTTGACCCAGAGTAGCAGCTCAACAGAGCATCAGATATTCTCCTTTCCCTCCTCTCCCTGCCTTTGCTGGTGACCCTGGTGCTGCATACATTCCTGGTAACTAATCTCTTACTCACCTGCTTCATACCCTCCCTGGCTCCTCTCTGCCCTCAGGATGAAGTTCTTTAATATGGCTTCCGAGTTCTTTATACTCTGGCGCATCTACCTCACTAACCTCCTGTCCTCCCTCCTCCTTCCCTGTCTCCTCCCCAAGCCCGTCACTCTTGCTGGCTGCCAAACTGTTATGAATGATCTGCCTTGTTCTTTCTTACAGCTGGGCCTGTGCACTCGCTGTTCCTGCGGCCTGGATTGCCCTCCCTCCCCCCTCCCCCCCCCCTTTGCCTTATTATTTTTCAGGTCTCAGTTTAGATGGTACTGCCAGGAAGTCTTCACTGATATCCCCCTATCCCCACCTGGGCCCTCTGTTCTCCTCTAGTCCCCCCATCACTGACCTGTTCACAGCCCTCATTGACTTCACTGAATTTTTTTGTTTTTTTTTTGGCCACACTACGCGGCATGCAGGATCTTAGTTCCCCGACCAGGGATCGAACCCACACCTCCTGCAGTGGAAGCTCAGAGTCTTAACCACTGGGCTGCCAGGGAAGTCCCATGACTTCACTGAATTTTATTAACTAGTGTGGTCCAGTCAGCATATAATTTGAGCCACGTATATAATTTAAAACTTTCTAATAACCACATTCAAAAAGTAAAAAGAGACTGGTGAAATTAATGTTAATAATATGTTTTATTTAACCCAATATTTCCGTATATTATCATTCTAACTTGTGAAAAAAATTATTAATGAGATATTTTACCTTCTTTTTGATCTTACTAAGTCTTTGAAGTCCAGTATGTGTTGTACACTTACGGCCCTTCTCAACTTGAATGAGCCACATTTCAGGTGCTCAGTAGGTCCGGGTGGCTGGTGGCTCCTGTACTGGCCACTGCAGGTATGACTGTTAACTTGTCTGTCTCCCAGGTTAGACTCTGACCTACGTGAGAGCAGGGGCTGCATGTTGATCATCTTTGTAACCCAACTTCCTAATCTGGTATCTGGCTCATAGTAGGGGCTCAGTAACCATTTGTTAAATCACTGAATAAACAATGATCTGGTGGGGTGACAGTTTTATCCCCCGTTTACAGGTGAGGGCCCTGAGGTCCAGAGAGGTGACGTGAACGGTCTGGGATCCCACAAAAAGTACATGATCGAGCCAGGATTTAAATCCAGGCCTACAGACTCCAAAGCCTGGCTATCAGTACCATGTCTTGCCTTCCAGCCAGTTCTCTGAACCAATTCTGAGAGGATTCTGGGAGGATTTTTTGGAGCTGCTGGTGCTTGAACTGGCCCTCAAAGAGTGGCAGAAATGTCCTGAGAGAGTCCGCTTCTCCGTCAGGTGGTCACAGTGGATGAGAAAAATCCCTGCAGTAAAATCTCTTTTTATGCTAACATGAGTACTCTTCTGCTTGCTTACGTCCAAGCCCCAGTTTTAGAGACTAGACCAGAGTCCAGTTTGTCCTTGGACTTCTGCTGAATTAGGTCAGTGTGTGTTATTCTCTCCAAACCTGATCACCTGTGGGTGCCCCAAGAGCTCCGGCCCCTGGAGCCTCGCCTGAGCTAAGGCCCTTCATTAGGTCCTGTCTGATGGTGTCGAAAGAACCTGCACTTTGTACGCAGGATGTCTGCGTCTGCATCCTGCCTCAGCCAGTCACTAGCTGTGCTGCTTGCGTAATTCGCTTAACCCTCCTAATCCTCACTTTCTCTTCAGTGATAATATCTGTTTTGTTGGGTGACTTTGTGGATGAAGCAAGATTGTATGTATTAAGTACCTAGCACCGACTGGGGAGTACATTAAATGTTGGCTGTTTTTGTTTTACCGTTACCATGTTGTACCGTTTCCTGGACAAAGTCCTCTGTGCCCACACCCCTGGGTTCACCCGTTTGTTTTCAAGCCCAGGGTTCTGCCTCTCCCTGTGAGCTTCCTAAGGCCTGGCCCAGGCTTATACATCTATTGGTTCCTCAAGTACATGGCCATTAAATGCTTGCTGCCCAGTTAGGGGCAGACCAGAAAGACATGTTTCTTATAACTTTGTACAGTTTATACTTTCTCAGGCAAAGAGTGCCTTTATGGATTTTGTAGAAGGAGGTTGAGAAAGAGGATGGTGGAATGAAATTTCTGGTGAAGGCTTGAAAGCTTAATCCAAGGCCGACCTTGGACCAGAGGTACCCCTAGGCTGTGAGGTTTGAGGAGGTGCTCTCTGTCGCCAGTGTTAGCTCAGTGAGGGCAGGGAACACATCTGGCTTCTTCCCCACTGTATCTGCCCTAGAACTGTGTCTGGCACATGGTAGAGGCTCAACAAATATTTGTTGAATGAATCAATTTTGTTCAGTCTCCTTTTGAAAAGATAAATACCGTGAATACAGGCTCCATATTTAGTAGTAAAATGCTGCTTTGTAATCACTGTGTGAAAAAGTGCACAACAGAGTGTCAACTGGTACAGTCTTCGTGGAACACAGTTTGGCGTTAAAAATGTGCCTTGTGTTTTTCTTCTAACAGCTTTACTGAAATCTGATTTGTATGCCATAAAGTTCACCCATTTGAAATATACTATTCAATGTGTTTTTTTTAGTATATTTACAGAGTTGTGCAGTCATCACCATAATCTTAATTTTAGAACATTTTCATCATCCAAAAAAGAAACCCTGTGCCCATTAACATTCACTCCCTGTCTTAGCTTGGGCTGCTGTAACAAAAAAACTATAGACTGGGTGACTTATAGAAAACAGAAGTTTACTTCTCACAGTTCTAGAGACTGGAAGTCCAAGATCAGGGTGCCAGCATGGTCAGGTTCTAGTGAGGACCCTCTTCTGGGTTGCAGACTACCTATTGATACTTCTCATTGTATCCTCACATGGTGGAGAGCAGAGAGAGGAAGTAAGAGCTCTGGGAACCCTTAAGGGCACTAATCCCATTCCCGAGGGTTCCACCCTCATTACCTCATCTAGACTTAACTACCTCCCAAAGGCCCACCTCCTAATACTATCACTTGGGGGGTGGGTGGGTAGGGTTTCATCATATGAATTCTGGGGGGGCCACAAACATTTAGTCTATAATATTCCACATTTCTCCTCCTTCCCCTTCCCCCAGCCCTAGGCAACCACAATCTACTTTTTGTCTATAGATTTGCCTATTCCGGACATTTCATATAAATGGGATTTTACTATATGTGGTCTTTTGTGAGGTTCATCCATGTTGTAGCATGTATTAGTACTTCATTCCTTTCTGTGCCTGAATAGTATTCCATTATATACATGTATTGATCCATATTTTGTTTATTCATTCATTGGTTGATGACATTTGGGTTGTTTCTGCTTTTTTGGCTGTTATGAATAATGTTGCTGTAAACACTTATTTGTGTACAAGTTTTTGTGTGGACATAAATTTTTGTTTCTCTGGGAGTAGGGTTGCTGGGTCATATGGTAATTCGTATGTTTAACATTTTGAGGGAACTGCCCAACTCTTCCAAAGTGGCTGCACCATCTTACATGCTCACCAGCAGTATATGAGGGTTCTTATTTCTCCACTGCTGTGTCAACACTTGGTATTGTCTGTCCTTTCTTACAGCTATCCTTGGGGATGTGACAGGGTATCTCATTGTGGTATTGATTTGCATTTCCCTAACGACTAATGATGTTGAACATTTTTTCATGTGCTTATTAGCCTTTTGTATATTTTCAAATCCTTTGCCCATTAAAAAAATGTGAATGTGTTTAGACCCAGCAATTCCACTTCTTGCTATCTATCTGACTAGAGAAATCCTCACACGTGTGCACAATGAGACCTGTATAAGGAGATCCAGCATTGTTTGTGAAAGGAACAATTTAGAAACATTGAATTATCATCAGGAGGCCTGGTAAATACACATCCTTTTACAAGTGTCTTTCAGACTGTGACCCATTGGCAACTCATGAAATTGAATGTAGTAGGTTGCAATCAGAATTAAAAAAAAAATTGAGTAGAACAGAATAGAAAGAATTTCAAGAATGAAGGGTAACATATTTCCTTCTGTGGGTTGGGGTCAATAAAATTTGCAAACACTGCTGTACAGTGCTTTGTAGGAGTTAAAAACACTGAGGTAGATCTGTTTGTACTGTCATGAAAACATCTTTAGGACACATTAGTGAAGAAAAGATGCTGCATATACAATTACATACATAGGGAAAGGTTTGGAATGTCTTGCTGACAAGAGTGGTTACCTCTTAGGAGGAGACCAAGATGGGAGTGAGTAGTCAAGGAGAACTTGAAGCTTGTCTGTCTATTTTGTATTTATATATATTTTTCTCTCATTAAGAATACATGACATAGAATGAAAAACAAGTTGTTGAAAGACAAGACTAGTTGGTGTAGTTGTTTTCTGAATGTGATGTCCAGTCCGTCCACGGCTCTCATAACGCTTTGCCCGTGAAACGTTCCATCCTCGTTGGGCCTTGCGTGGAGGGACAGTTGTTGGCTGCCCTGTACGGGCTCAGGAGATCGCCCCTTTTGGGGGGCGGTGGAGCGAGCTAGGAGGATGAAGTGGTCGGTGAAGCGCAGGTGAGCGTTCGTTCATTTACCCGACACATAGTAGACAGGAAGCAGCCACGTGGCCGTGCGCTGTGCAGACTCTGGAAGGCCCTGCCTCGATTCGTGGGGGCCTCACCACAGCCCCTTGAGGAAGGCGCTGGCGGGGGGCCAGGCTGGTGTAGAGGCTAAGAGCATGGGCTTTGAAATCAGGCCAGCTTGGTCTTTCCGCTTATTAACTTTCCTGGGCCTCCCTTTTCCTCATTAAAAAAAAATGGTAACATGTAAAAACTACCACCTACCACTGAAGGGCTGCGGTGCGGAGTAGGCGGGAGGCTGCCTGTCCCTGAGCGTGGTGTCTGTTCGGCGCGGGGCCCCTGCAGGGTAGTGGTTACGGCTATGCTGTGTTTTGCATGCGAGGAAACTGGCCCTGACTATGTGCCCCACTGAGTAGGAGCTTTGGGCAGCCCGGATGCTGGTTAGCGAGTGGCAAGGGCACGGAGACACCTGGATTTTGGTCTCAGCTTTACTACCAACTGCTTGTGATTTTGAGCAAATGTGTTCCTTCCCTTTCTGGGCCTTAGTCTCCCCAATCCATACCATGATAAAATCATATCTAAACCCTTTTCCTTTGCTTGCCTAGTTTTGACTTCGGGTGGGGCCCCATGAAGCCCCAACTTTAGTTCTAAGGCCTAGAGTGAATGATCAGAATGGGATACATAAAGGTGAATTCTTAAAGGTGGAGGTGTGGCTGGAACTGACTGAGACTGCGGATGACAGAGGTTCATGGCATTTAAGAAGTGGGCAGGTAAAGCCCAAATGGAAAGTTGGCAGGAACCAGGCCGGAATTGCTGCATTAAATAGTGGTTTCTTCTGAGTTGCGGTGTCAAATGTCATTTTTCAGACTTCGCTGTCTGCCTGTTGGAAATTTGCCTAAGACCAAATTCTTTGGCTTTGCCTGCCACGTGGTTTTCAACCGTGATTGATCTTGGCTTGAGTAATTGATGGGCCATTTCCTCCAATAGTAGTAAATCAATGGCTGTGATGGAGAGAACCCCAAACTTGGGAATGTAGAGACCAGACTGTAGGCTAAGCTTGACCAATAACCTGGTGTGTGATCTTGGGCCACTGGGCCACCATCTGCAAAGGGTGGTGATCGAACTTGATTTTAATTTTTTTTAAAAAATTAATTAATTAATTAATTAATTTTTGGCTATGTTGGGTCTTCGTTTCTGTGCGAGGGCTTTCTCTAGTTGTGGCAAACGGGGGCCACTCTTTATCGTGGTGCGCGGGCCTCTCACTATCGTGGCCTCTCTTGTTGCGGAGCACAGGCTCCAGACGCGCAGGCTCAGTAGTTGTGGCTCACGGGCCTAGTTGCTCCGCGGCATGTGGGATCTTCCCAGACCAGGGCTCGAACCCGTGTCCCCTGCATTAGCAGGCAGATTCTCAACCACTGCGCCACCAGGGAAGCCCTGATTTTAATTTTTACAATTCAGTTTAGAAAATGGAGTTTGTCCTTCTAGTGATACTTATTGGAGGAAATTGAGAATTGTAGAAAATTAAAAAGGAGGAAAATATCTCTCATTTCCCTGCAAATTATGATTTTTAATATTTCAGTTGTCTTGTTATATATATTTAAAGCCCACCTAGTTTCCAAGAAGGATTTGAGGTGTCTTTGGTGTACATGTATTTTTTTTTCAATAATTGAAAGCGTATTCTACTTGAGTTTTTTTTTTTTCTAGTTATCCTCATAGTAGACACTTTTAATGTAATCATTTTTTTAAATTAATTTATTTTATTTTATTTATTTATTTTTTGGCTACGTTGGGTCTTCATTTCTGTGTGCAGGCTTTCTCTAGTTGCGGTGAGCAGGGGCTACTCTTCGTTGCGGTGCGCAGGCTTCTCATTGCGGTGACTTCTCTTGTTGCGGGGCTCTCAGAGCATGG
Source organism: Balaenoptera musculus (assembly GCF_009873245.2). NCBI lineage: Eukaryota > Metazoa > Chordata > Mammalia > Artiodactyla > Balaenopteridae > Balaenoptera > Balaenoptera musculus. The sequence continues at coordinate 102,333,196 of NC_045790.1, read as the reverse complement.
GCTTCAGTAGTTGTGGCCCGGGCTTAGCTGCTCTGCAGCCTGTGGGATCTTCCCGGATCAGGGCTCGAACCGGTGTCCCCTGCATTGGCAGGCGGATTCTTAGCCACTGCGCCACCAGGGAAGTCCTATAATCATTTTCTTGATGTTGGAATTTTACGACATCCAGTTTTTGGCTTGGTTCTGATCTTGAACGTTCATTCCAACTCCGCAGTTTGGTGGTGATCAGGCAAAATTGTCCTAGGAACAGAATGGATCTGAATTTAGAGGCATGGAAAGAGCAAACTACCAAGAAGTCAAGCTGCACTTCCATCAACTCCTAGTTTACAGCTTGGGACAGGGAAGCATTATTGGGGGTTAGACATAAAGGGCTCGGATTCTGGACTTGGTTCTCTACTTAACTGCCATGAGACTCTGAGTAGACCGCTGAAATTATCTGGGCTTTAGCACCTTCCTTTGAGAAGTGCATAGACCCTCAGGGAATTGGGCAATTCTCATGATGGTAAATCTTTTGTAAGTTATTGAGCATTGTATGTTTCAAGGTGACAGGGGTGTTTTGCTCCCATTTATGGAATACTCACAATATGCCAGGTACTTGCTGGACACTTGTTGTCTTATTTAATTGCCAGTTGCTCTATCAAGTGGCTGCTGTTCTCCTTTTACAGATGAAGGAAGCGAGGCTGGGAGAGGTACGTGGCAGAGCTTAGAACAGAATCCAGGGAGGTGTGTTTTGTGTTGAACCACACCTCCTATTATGGTTTAGTTTTCTGTCAGTGTCTCCAGGTCCTCACTGAACCTGTTTTTGTAATTCAACCAGTAAAACTTCTTGAATCAGTGAATTCTGCATTTTTGTTTGATATTCTTAAAGCACCCGAATTGCTGCCTGATTCTTGGAAGCTTAATTTTTGGTTGTGATAGTCATATTAATAATGATAATAATAGTAATGACAAAAACAACGCTAGATGCCATTTAGTGAGCACTTACTATGTGCTGAGTGTTTATATATTGATACATTAACTCGCTTAATCTTTACAGGTAGAGGGTGGTATCCCCATGTAACGAATTAACAAAGTAAGACTCAGGAACATCAGTAGCTTATATTTAGCATGGTGCCTCTGCACCTAGCCCGTCTATGGCCCACAGAACCCATGGCGTGTGAATGAATGACTGACTTTACTCAGCTGTTAAGTGTTAGAGCGAGACCTCCGCCCCAAAGCCTGAGTTCTTAACCTCTGCACTGCATGCCTCGCAGGTAGCTGGCTGGCTGTGACCTGATGACAGACAGTCCGTCTGATAGTCTCTGCTGTTCAAACACTGACTCTTCTTTTATCACACGTGTTCTCTCCTAGTGGCCTTGTTCCCAATTTACCAGATGACCTGGATGGCATCAGCCCCATTGCTGGTTTGGGAAATGGTGGTAAGTACACAAAGTAAGAACAAGGGAAGTAGACGCTAGGCCACGAGGGCCTTCAGGCCTTGAGCCTGGGCCTGAGCTTTGATGGTTCCAGGGCCCAAGCTAGCCTGGCATGGCTTGGTGCTCCCAGGAGGTACACAGTATTTTGTATACATATTGACCTGCTACGTACTCCTTTCATAAACACTGGACTAGAGGAATTGATGTCCTTTGGGCCGTATTTCATGTTTCATTTCTTGCTACCACACTTATAGGGGTTCAGCCAGTGTTTGCTGAACTGAATGACCAGTGGAGGCTGGATGTTGAATTGGTGACTCGGTCGGGTTCGGAGGATCTGTTGGTCCCTGCTACCGAGTGGCTGGAGGCCCCTGAGGGCTGCTGTCCAAACTTCAGTGTGCAGAGGCCTTCCTGGCAGGCTGCTGGATTCCAGTTGCCCGCTGAGGCCCAGCATTCCTACACGGGCCTGCCCTTTGGAGACAAATAGTTGGTTAGACCACAGGAGACAGCGCTGAGGAAATAAGCAGTCTGCTGTGTTGAAGCTGGATCATGAGGAGACTTTCTGTTTTGCAGTTTGGGTTTTGCTAAGCGTTCTTCGTAATTTTTGTTTCTGAAAAAAATGGATGCTACCATAATTATCTGTGGGAACTGCTAATAATTTGCCATGTTGAAATGTCTTAGAGATATTCTGACTTGTTCCCCCCCACCCCCAACCCCGTCTCCAAAATGATGAGATTATGTGCAAAAGGAAGAAGGGTTTAGAGCAGACAATGTAAGTTTCACAAGGTTTATTTCTGGAGACTCTTTTAACTTACAGGCCACCCCCAGGTTTTCCTTTAGAACCTATTAACTTTTACTTTAAACATACAATCCAGCAGTTCTGGTTTCTCTTTTTCCTGCCCAGGCAGTTAGGAGCAGAAAATTGATAGGCCTCCTCCTTAATTCAGCCCATATTATACATCTGCTTCATGCCAGGCTCTGGGCTCAGTGCTGGGATTCCGATCATGGTTCCGATCAAGCCTAGAAGGCAGACAGCTAAAGAATTATCAGGATAGATCACACAGTCAGTGTAACGAGCGAAGAAGTGAAAGGAGCTATGAGAGGGGATGAGAAGGAGATTTACCCTCAGATGAAGGAGGTGGGGTGGGCTGGAGTTTCCCAAGAAGCTGAACTGGAGCCAAGACTTGAAGAATGAGTGGGACCTAGGTGGGGACGCAGACACAGGTGACAGAGCACAGCCCCTCTGACAAACAGGAAGGCAACCTGTGTGCCCTCGGTCTGGCGCACGGGGCTCTGCACAGTCCCCCGCTGCCCGGCTCCTGAGCCGCTTGTCTGCTGAATGCTGAGCGCCACGCCCGCTCCGTCCTCTGGGCCTTTGCCCTCATCTGCCTGCTGCCTGCCTGAGTCTTTATGTCTCAGCTCAAGCCCACCGCCTCCTTGGCTCTCCCTAGGCTGCCTTAGGTGTGCTTTCCTCTCTGAACCGTATGTATTTCACTGCATTTCGTTTCATCTGTTCCTGTTGGCTACTTAACAAGTACCCAGAATCAGACCCCTTCTCACCCTCCCTCCCTGGTCTGAGCCATCAGGGCCTCTGGCCTGGATTCTCCCAGTGTTCTCCTAACTGGTCTCCTTGTTTCTCTCGAAGCGCCTTTTAATCTGTGCTCAGCGAGGCAGGCAGAGGGAGGCTGTGGAAACCCAAGTCCCATAAGGCTACTCCTGAGCTCAGAATCCTCGGCGTCCTGAGAGGAGCCAATGAGGCTGTACACAGCCCCTCCGCCAGCACCTGGCTCACCCACCTCTTGCTGTCCCCCTTTATTGCTCCCCCGTCCATCGGCCTCTTGGCTGGTCCTCAGATCCACTGGGCATCTCCCACCCCAGGCCTTTCCCCTGTGCCTTCTCCAAGTTTGCCCGGAGGTCACCTCCGCAGTGAGCCCTTCCACAGTTTAACCACCTTATTCGAAACTGCAAGTCCTCACCCCACCCTTGCTATTGGTATTTCCTATCCTTGCCCACTGTATTTTTCTCCGTAGCATTTATCACCTTTGAACATACTCTGTAATTACCTATTGTTTTGTTTATTGTCTGTCTCCTTTTTCTAGACTGTCAGCTCCTTCTGTTTGTTTTGTTTCTAGAATGGTGCCAAGCAGAGAGTAGGCCCTCAGTGCATTCTTGTGGGAAGAGTGAATTCATTCATTCAGTCAGCACACATTTCCTCAACACCTGAAAAGCGCCACGCACTTGTGCAGCGTGGAACAGTTTGCTTACATCTCCGTCTTGCCCACGGGATCGGGATCCTCTTGGGTGCAGGACCAATGTCTCTCTCACCGTTGCTTCCCCAGCACCTCGCGTGGTGCTTGGCGCAGAGGAGGGGTGTAATAAATGTTTGTTGAATTAAAGAAGCTGTGGAAAGATTTGGGTACTGGCAAAGTCTTGAATCACTCTGAAGCAGGGATTGGCAGTTTCTGACCCACTGCCTGCTTTTGAAAATAAACTTTTATTGGATCACAGCTTCTTTGTTTTTGAATTGTCCTTGGCTATTTTTGTGTTGAGTGGTTGTGACAGATTTGAGGCTTTGTGTAGGGCCTGCAAAGCCTAAAATATTTATTGTCTGGCATTTTAAGAAAAAGTTTGCCAACCCCTGCTGTCACGTCAGTCAGATATGGTTTGTTTTAATTGCTGACATGTGAAGATGATATCCTGTTCAGCAAAATAATTTTATGACAAGCAGTAAGGAAGTACAGAGCAGGGCAGTTCTGATTTGTTTGCCCCATGCATTCTTTGGGTTCATCTTCTGACATTTACATTGTTACATTGGGGCTAGTTCAAGTAATTCGTAAATATTTGAAGTATAATGGCTTCAAATTCTCACTGTAGACTCAAATCACAAGACAGAATATATTGTGGAAGCTAGTCATTTTTTTTTTTCTTCTCTAGTCGGGAGGCTGGGCAGTTTGCATACCATGACGTTTTCCTGTGTCTGTTTTCCCTTTTTATAGTGCTCCCACGTGTGTCGGAAGAAACGGTGTCTCCTACCAGAGCCCGGAACATGAAGGACTTTGAAAACGTAAGTGGAGATACCAAATTACCATCCCTCACAAATCACGCCTGCAGCCACTGTCCAGCCAGACCCAGGAGGGAGCGGTATTTCTTAAGAAGCATCCAAACTGGATAAGGCCAGGGTTAGGAGGCATGCCAGAGCTCGTGGGCGATCTCTGGGCGACCCTCACATTCCTACACAGACGGCCCTTTGCACACAGGCCAGTTACGGGTTCCAACAGGATCAGTGGTTTCCAGCCTTGGGGAGTTTGGTGTATTTCTGGTGTCCCAAACGAGAGGATGTCACCATGTAGCACAGCTGAGAGGCACTAACATGTATTAAGGGCTTTCCTGTGATGTAAGGCGTGTTATTTATGGTCCCCATTGAATCCTCGCTGTGACTGAGGTATTTTGTATTATCCCCATTTTACAGGTAAAGAATCTTAAGACTAGGGGAGACTCGCTTACGGTCACATCATACTTGAGTGACAGAGCTGGGGTTTGAATCCAGGTTTTTAATGACTCCAAAGCCGTTATTCTTTTTGCTGCGCTGTGTGGCCTCCTTGCATTTTGCAGGCTGCATCTTTGTTGCTGTGGAATGAAACCTGAGTGGCCTGTTCCCACTGCTGTGTGGTAATTGTCTAAGAATGGATCGCTCAGTGATGGATTTGGCTTCAGTGCTTACTGTCTTCCAGCATCGTGTGTTTCCTTTGTTAGTGGACGGGGTTTGTTGTCAAGTAACAGGAAAAGAAGGTTATTTTCCCAATTCCAGTTCTCCTTAACAAGTTACCTGCTCAGCGCTCTCATTTGTCATGGGAAGATCTAGACTCTTCTTCATTTGTAACCAAATGAAATCCATACTATGCAAGACACGGGAGATATTTATCAGAGAGAAGATGGAGGACACAGAGGGAAGGACATACCACCATCATGTTTCTCTCTCTCCAGTTGTCTTTCCTGAACAGAGTGGTACTGTCTCTAGATTTAATTTAGAATACTCATTACTGCTAATAGTTATCTGCAAACCACCAGTGACCAATTGAAGAAATGACTTGTCAGATCTCTAATGGAAACAAGTAATTTCTGAGCTTTGAGTTGTTACAATTTCAACTGTACAACCCGATCTATGCTGTGGAGCCTGGGGCCTGAAACAGATGAGATTTGATTATTCCACATCGTGTGTAATTAAAATGTGCTCTACTATTAAATGGTTGTTCCTGTTTTATCATAAGAGTAATAATAGCTACTGTTTATTGAGCTCTTGCTCTGAGCTGGGAACTTGAAGCATTAAGCTCTTCATATATATGACTTTAATATTGAAGCAGCTCTGCAAGATACAGAGTTATTTAAGTTTTGAAGGGCACAATTTTTTTTTTTTTTTTTTTTTGAAGGGCACAATTTTGATTTTTATTTCTAGATGGAAAAATTTAACAGAATCTTAGAATTTTGGCTTCACATTTTGTTGTCTGCCTTTTGAACTGGGAGAAATCTCTGAATTGAATCCAGCCCTCTTTATTATATGTAGCAGAAACAGAGGCTGAGGGATGCGACATGGCAAAGCTGTTTTCAGAGGCAGTCTGTGCTGCCTGAGGACCACGGCCTCTGGAGCCAGACTGCCTGCTCATCCACTTCTGCTGGGTGACCTCGGGCCAGTCACTTAACCTCTCTGTACTTCCTTTGTCTTTAAAATGGACATGTTACTAGTTCCTACTTCATAGGGCTGTTGTGTGGATTAATGAGTAAATATATGTGAAACACATATGCCTAGCACAGAGTTCATTCTGTGTGTTACCTATTTCTCCTTCTTACTGTTCTATATATTGTTGTTATTTTTGTCTGCTCTGCCATGTGATTCACGTTTCCCTTGCTCAAATGTGTCCTTGATGACCCAAATACTGATTTTCTTAAAGGTGAGGGAGAGCCTTCTCTGCCAGTATGTTTTAGGATTCATGTTTTTTCTTCATGACTGTGGTCCTTCGGCTGCTGTTAGGTTTTTTATGGCATTGATATTTTTTTTGGTAGCATTTTCAAGAGCAAATTCTGCAGTTGAAATTGAAATGACCACACTGTTCTCAGTGTCTCGCTTTCAGGTCTTTATCAAACACTGAAAATTTCATCTGGCCTGAGCTACTAAATGCATGATCTCTGTGTTGGGATGCTTATAGGAAATGCTCTTGGCATCTGATGCTAATTTTAAATTTTATTTATTTATTTATTTATTTATTTATTTTTGGCTGTGTTGGGTCTTCGTTTCTGTGCGAGGGCTTTCTCTAGTTGCGGCGAGCGGGGGCCACTCTTCATCGCGGTGCACGGGCCTCTCTTGTTGCGGAGCACAAGCTCCAGACGCGCAGGCTCAGTAGTTGTGGCTCATGGGCCTAGTTGCTCCGTGGCACATGGGATCTTCCCAGACCAGGGCTCGAACCCGTGTCCCCTGCATTGGCAGGCAGATTCTCAACCACTGCGCCACCAGGGATGCCTCCTGATGCTAATTTTAAAGTCCGCGTGCATATTAAAGAGGGGGCTAGAATACTTTTGATTTAAAGGGGAAACTCATGATTTCTTTTATTCTCGTCTTAGATGACGGATATCTGAACATCAGAGTCTATTAGCAAGAGTCTAGCAAAATACGGGCCTCCTGGTTTTGCTTAGAGTTCATCCATTCATCAGTGACTATTTTCAAATACATGTCCTGTGCCAGGCTGTGCCAGGGGCTAGGGAATTTGCAGTAAATTAAGACCCTGTAAGTCTCCCTGTCAAGAGGCTCGCAGTCTAGTTAGGGAGATGGATAGGAAAATAGTGCAGTGATAGGGGTTAAGTACAGGGTGCTCTGGGGCACAGAGCAGGGGCCCCGAGCCTGGCCCAGGGGACTTAGGGCAGCCTCCCTGGAGGAGGGTCATCAGGACAAGGAGGGATTAGGGTTAGCCAAGGTGAGAGGACTGGGAGAGCACCCCGGGCACAAGGACTCACATGTGACGACGTAGAGAGAGGCATGACAGGGTGTGAGGAGGTTGGGAATCTAAGTTCCCTTTGGCTGGAAGGAGGCGGTGGGATGGAGGGCCGGAGAGAAGTGAGGCCACTGAAGCAGGCAGGGGTCAGATTCTGCAGGCTCCTGTATGCTACACTGCTTCTTTTTAGTTTCGTCCTGAAGATGAAGGGGAGCCGGTGGTGGATTTTAATCTGGGGAGGGAAGTGACCGGAATCATGCTTCAGAAGATCAGCCAGGCTGGTGACTAGATGGACAGAGGAGGGAGCGAGGCTGGTGGCGCTGTGATCGGTTGAAAGACTGCAGTGAGTGGTGGTGTGGGGGAGGGATGATGCCTGAGCTAAGGGGACGGGTCCGGAGGTGTTGGGAAGGAAGTCTGCCGGCATCGTCGGCTCACCCAGGCCCTGCATCTGACACACGGGGACTCAAGCCCGGAGAGGCAGAGGGACTTCTTTGGGTTCTGAACCCAGGCCTCTGGCACAGGAGGTCTTTCTGTTACACTCTGAGTCCTCTTCTGACGTGTAAAAGCCACATGCCTTCTTGTGGGTCTTTAAACTGGTGATCGATCCATTGTCTAGTGCCCTCATCAGCTGAGGTGTAATCACCTGCACAGCAGGCCTTATAGCAGGAGGTTGGCAAATTAGTTATCAGTTTGGTCTTCAGTGGGAGCCTGTCTTGTTGGTCCTTTCTAGATGATAACATTGTGGGGAGCTCCCTGGACCAGAGGAGGCTTGGCTGAGATGTGTTTTGTAAAGGACTGTGCTTATCTGGTGTGATCTGTTTCAGAGACTACAGTTTCTCTCTCTCTGTCTTTCTCTCCCTTTCTTTCAAAATGTTTTGAGTGAGTGGGGAGACCCAGAATCTGGTTCAGTGTGTCCAGTCCGGGTAGCTATCTTTATCCGTATGTAGAAGAGTTTAATTCTGGCTTTTACTGTGACAGAGAGTGACACGTGTAGCTTTCCACCTCTGTTGATACAAGTGGCTAGTATTATTTAATGACTGTCTTAAGTTCATAAAGACTTATTTTAAAAGGGATGGATTGAACCATAATTTACGTAATCTCTTCCTGTGCGACGTTCAGATTGTTTCTAATTCTTCACTATTATAAACAAAGCTGTGGTGAATATCCTGGTGCATGTGTCTTTGTACAGTTATGTGGTTATTTCCTTAGGATAGACTCTGCTTCTCTTGTTTCAAATCCACCTGCCCCGAGGTGCTGGTGTTCTTGTATCAAGGCCCTTATTCCTTTTTGTTGAAAAGTCTTGGTCTGAGCGGAGGCAGTTGGTCAAGTTTAATGTTTTATCTGTGGTATGGCCAGGAGGTTTGCATCTTCAAATTTGCTCTGTAACCTCCATGTGGTGAGTTACTTACTACCAGAGAATAGCCCCCTCACCCTCCACCCCCGCCCGGTTTGTACGGCCCTTGAAGCTTCAGAAGCACGGTGGTACGAGGACACGACACGTACTTGGAAATGACCAGAACTGGGTTTTAGGTCTTGGCCCTGTCACTAACTGACCTGGGGGCTGATACGGTCTTTCATTCAGAATTGTCATGAGGGTTATATGAGTTCTGGTGTGGAAAGTGCCTAGCGTGATGCCTGGCACACAGTGGGTACTCAGTACCTGCTGGTGTCCCCTCTGATCTGAGGAGTCTATTACAGCCAGCTCCCTCGGTTCTGCCCCATCAGTTGTCACTTTCGGCTGATCCTTCTGTGATGTTCCTTTGACTTTGGAATGAAATCCCTAACTTCTTGCCACGGTCCCTGACACCCTGCCCTGTGTCATCGGCGGTGCACTTTGTGCTCCAGCATGCAGGCTGCTCTCAGCCGTGCAGTTGGGCCTTCACACGTGCTCCTCCCTCTGCTGGGACCGCCCTTTCTCCTCCTCCCGAGTGGCAGGCCCCTTGACCCTTCATGTCTCAGCCTTAATGTGGCCTTGTTAGAGAGGCCGTCCCGAACTCCCTTCCCCAGCTCGCTAGGGACCCAGCAAGCCCTCGGGACCCAGTCTTTTCCACCATGAGTCTTATGACTGTTTGTAACTGTGTATTTTATTGATGTGGTTGCTTAACACGTGTCTCCTCTACTTCGTCCCTAGTGCTCAGCACCCAACTGAACCAGATGGTAGTCACTTAATAAATCCTTGTTGATAAAATGAATGTGTGACCTTGTATAAGATACTAAAGCTGTAAATTTTGGTTGCCTTATCTGTGAAATGGGAAAAGTAATATTTAACTCCTAGGGCCGTGGTGAGGATGAAGTAACGTATGCCAGGACAGTGCCTGGTGTCCCGGGTCTTAAGCAGATGCGGGTGGCTGCTATGTTCTTGTGAATCAAGTGGCTGGAGCAGTGTGGCAGGAGGGAGGGAGCACGCAGACGCCCCAGTCTTACGAGAGCAGGCAGTGGTGAGGGCCAGGGGAGGCCGAGAAGGAGAACAGGGACGCCTTTAGAACCAGGCAGGAGAGCAAGAATCGCGTGGGGTGCAGGCCGGTGGGCGTGGTTGAGGCCGAGTCTGGAGCTGGCAGAGTGGGTGTCGCCGCCACCCTGGGGTGCTGGCTCTGCAGGAGATGGGGCCTGTCAGTGCCAGGGGTCTTGGGAATCAAGTTGGGCTTCTGGCTGTGGGATGTCTGTGCCCCGTGCAGAGGTTCACTTGTGTGGTAGGGTGGCCTCCTGCATGCCGGATCGAATGCTCTGAGTTCTCGGACCTCTGCACGTCCCAGCCATGCCCTCCAAAGACCTGGCCAGATGGCGGGTTGGGCAGTGTAAATTTTTACAATCTTTTCTTTTTTTTTTTTTTTTTCTTTATGAAGCAAAACTCAACTTTTATTTGTTACTTTTTACAAGTAACAATTTAAAAGATTTGTGGAAATGATCCAAAGTGATGAATTTTGTCTATAAATGTGATCCAAAAATGATGTTGCAATTTTATTGCTGTTTTCTAAAATGACATAATGCTCAAAATCCACTATTTTAAAATTATTTTTATGTGAACGCTTTTTTCTCGTTCGTAATTTTAAGCAAGCTACTATAGGTTTTAAAAATTTCAAACAGTGACATACAACTTAAGCATTACACAATAACAGGAAATCTTTACAATCTTTTTGAAGGCCATTTGAAAAGAGATTTTGATGGTCATACAAATAATATAACTTTTGAGCCCGATAATCCATTTCCGGGAAATTTGTCCTGAGGAAACAACCCAGTGGAAGGAAAAAAGCTCTGGGCGTGACGGTGTTTGTTGCCACATTGTATGTAATTGGGAAAAATTGGGAACAAGGGAATTATATTTTACGTTTGTTATCTCTTTGGCTTATTGCAACAAGCTTGTGATGAAGGTATTTCACAGGTGAGGAAGTGGAGGTTGGAGAGATTAAATGACTTGCCCATGAGTTTAGCGTGATTGAGAAACAAAAAGAAGGCAAAATTCAAACCTGGTCTTTCTGGTTGTAAAGCCTGTAGGCTTTCTCCTAGAGCACACTGGACCCATAAATGCTCAGTAGAGAAAGGGTTAAGTAATTGACTGTGAATCAGTTCAGTGCAATTTAGTGCTGTCAATTTAAGTGATAATTATGTGAATTATGCAGCAACATGAAAATATTTAAGATATGTTAGGGGAAAGCAATGGATTATACAAATTCACTTATGTTATAATTTTACAAAAAAATGTGTATTCATGAGCAAAGGCTGAAAAGAATATAAATAGAGTTGCTTTCGTAAGATAGTTGTATTCCAAGTGTTATTTGGGGTTCAGTTTTAAAATTCTGTTATTGCTACAGTATTGTTTGTTAATAAATAGATGTTTGCCTAGTAACAGTTTTCTGGATGATTTGAGGACACCGGGAGAGTACTGGAATCAGAAACTAATTCCAAAGTGTCTTCCTCATTGTATTAACCTCACTTAGTTGCTGCTGGCAGAATTGTCTTACATGTGGTACTGTTTGCCGGAGATGAACTTTGGGCAGCAAGATTTCATGGTTTTTGTGTTGTCTAGGTGAATGGTCTAACAGTTTTTGGACTTTCAAAGAGGATAAAAAATTGACAGTGGGCCGAAGATCTGCGTATTGAGGGCTTGAGTGAGAAATGGATTCCTTTTGAAAGCTGTCCTGTGTTTTCTGCTTGCTCAGTGCCAGGCTCTGCCAGGTACTGTAGCTCATTTAGTTGTCACAACACTCCTGTGAGGTAATTGATTTTTATCCTCATTTTATAGATGAGCCAACAGTGACTCAAAGGTGTTAAATAGTTTTCCCGAGGTTACGCAGCTCACAAGTGACAGCATTGGGAGTTCATCCGTTTCCTATTCCGCTGACCCCAGGGCCCTTGCTCTTATTCCTTGTGCCTTGAATTGAAAGGTGATCTGGTGGGTGAGCTTCAGCTTTGGAGGCCCAGGCTCTTGCAAGCCATTGAAACTGATTGCCAGAGTTAGGCACCTTGCTGAGAGTTCAGTTGGTTGGAGTCGCCCCGATTCTTTTTTATGTTGTTGGCTTTTGTTTTTCTTTCCTTTTTGATGTGCTGTAGGCTAGGAAGGCCTTTGATGGGGGTGGCGGTGGGAGTGGGAATGGGAGGAAGCCATAATGACCAACTAGTAGCTCCTTCTGGGTCTGTCCCGCCGCTGAGCTGCGGCTGCTGCAGCTTCTGAAAGCTCCACCCCATGATCAGGTTGGGATGGTTCCCATTTCAGATGTTGCAGCTCCACAGTCACGCTTGAGTCGCAGGGGCCGGAATGTGGCAGGTACAGCCTTGTGTTAGCTTACTTTTTTTTTTTTTAAAGTACTATTTTTATTTTTTAAATTTATTATTTTATTTATTTATTTATTTTTGGCTGCGTTGGGTCTTCGTTGCTGCCCACGGGCTTTCTCTAGTTGCGGTGAGCGGGGGCTACTCTTCGTTGCGGTGCACGGGCTTCTCGTTGCGGTGGCTTCTCTTGCTGTGAAGCACGGGCTCTAGGCACGCGGGCTTCAGTAGTTGTGGCACACGGGCTCAGTAGTTGTGGCTCACGGGCTCTAGAGCGCAGGCTCAGTAGTTGTGGCGCATGGACTTAGTTGCTCTGCGGCATGTGGGATCTTCCTGGACCAGGGCTCGAACCCGTGTCCCCGGCATTGGCAGGCAGATTCTTAATCACTGCGCCACCAGGGAAGTGCCTAGCTTACTTCTGAGCATTGAGTTTCTGTCATATTTGGTGGGGTTTATATTTTGAGGTATTTATTACTGCTGCATGGTAAGCTGTTTCCAGTGTTTCCACTCAATTTTTTTTTTTTCCATTTCTTGAACTTGTTTCAAGTACAGATGAAAAGTACAAATGAAAAGAATATTAACGTTTTAAGTTCTTATGCTGTGCCAGGCACAATACTAAACATCCCAGTTAATTTCCTTTAATCCTTATAATAGCTCTCTGAAATAGGCATTATTATAATCCCATTTTTATAGATAAAGGAACTGAGGCACACAGAAAAATGAACTTGACTAAGGTCATACGGCTAGTAAGGTAGTCAGGACTGTATTCATTCATTAATTTATTCATTCATTCAACAAATGTTGAATGTCAACAAATGTCAACAAATTCAGCAAATGTCTGCTGTTTTCCAGACACTGTGCTAAAACCTCAGGGGAAATAGCCATGAGCAGATAGATAATAAGGTCCCTGCCCTCTAGAAGTGGATTATATTCATATGACAAGCATGATAGTAAATAACACATGTGTAAATAAATAATATGAATACAGATTGTGACAACCTCTAGCAAGAAAATAAGAGGTCTGTGTTAGAGAGTAACTTGGTGGAGGTGGTGGAGACAGGTCTGCTTTAGAGCAGGTGGCTAGGGAGGGCGTCTCTGAGGTGCTGACATTTGAGCTGAGATGGAAAGGCTGAGACTGAGCCACCCCAGGAAGTGCTGCAGGAGGAGCTGTGCAGGCAGACAGGGTGGCTTATGTGAGGACCGGAAGGAGGCCAGGGAGGCTGGAGCATTGCGGTGAGGGTGAGGGCTCTACCCGAGGCCGATAGCGGAGCCAGATCACACAACCCTGGGGCCACGGCAGGAAGCTTTGTTCCAAGAGTGATAGAAAAAAAGCAATGGAGTGATGTTAACCAGATTTGTCTGACTCTGAAGCCTATGGGTCTCTCCTTGCATCACTTTGCCTTCAAGAAATTCTTAAATGTGTCCGTCCATCCGGCCATTGGGTATTTAGCGACCATCTCTTATGTTTTAGACTAGAATACACACAAAGATATGGTTCCCCATCTCTTAGAGATGTATTGGGTAGAAAGGCAAATAACCCAACTGGTACAATGCAGTGTGATAGTTGCCATGATAAAGAAATTAGAGGGTGTGTGGAAACATTTAGAAGGACCCCAGTACAGCCTGATGGGGTAGTTAGAGAAAACTTCATGAGGGCAGTGGTATTAAGCAGAGAATGAGACTGGCATTGTTGCAGAAAAGATGGTGCCTGTATTTCATTGTATTCATTTGGGCTTGTCTGGCATTTGCAGTGACCTTCTGAAGGCTTATTTACCTTCCTCTCATTAAAAAAAATCAACAAAAACTTCTTTACCTATAAATAGGACAAATATTCTTTCAAGTGTTGCTAAGAATTCTAGCAGTGCGCACAATGTGGGCATTCTAAGCTCACTCCATAAATAATTTATTGGTAGCCGAGTAATAGAATAAGGTTTCTCTTTATAGGAAGCATCTGGTGGGGTAGACTTTTTTGTTTGAATGAATGTTTTATGTGCTGTTTCCTTAAAACATTTTAAAGGAGGCTTTAATGAACCTACCAATTGTTTCTTGCACTGTTCTTCTTAGCCACAAAATTGAAACCTTAAGTGTTAACAAGGGGCCAGGGGCAGAAAGTTTGAAATATACTTAATGTAGAGTATGTTAATCACTTTCTTTTATCAGTCATAAAAGTATTAAAGAGTTTATTAGAAAGAGTATTATATACTATTACCAATTATTTTTAAAAATGCTGAAGAAAAATGCCAATGAACGTATATTTATGGTGATGTATTAGCATTCAAGTATGGCTATTAATATTTTGCTATATTTTATTTTACTTATTTTAAAATCAACTTTATTAAGATATAATTTACATGAAATGAAACTCACCAGTTTTAAGTGTTGGCTGAGTTTTGACATTTGTATAGTCCCTTGTAACTTTTGTCATAATTGAAAAAATATATATATATTTATTTTTAATTTTTTTGGTATATGTGTATACAGTTCTAGGCTCATGTGACTGTCAGCCACAATCAGAATGTTCCGTAATGCCAAAAAATGCCCATGTGTTGCCTCTTTGTGGTCAGACTCTTCACCCCAGACCTCTGGCAGCTAATCCTCTGTTCTCAGTCCCTATAATTTTGCTTTTTCCCGATATGATATAAATGGAAGCATACAGTATGTAATCTTTTGAGGCTAGCTAGCTTCCTTTCCTCACCGTAATATCTTTGAAATTCATTCATGTTGTCGTGTATCACAGTAGTTGAATATTTTTCCATCATATGGATGTACACTTTATTCCTTCACCCTTTGAAGAACATTCAGGTTCTTTCCATGTTTTGGTGGTTATTAATAAAGCTGCAGTAAACATTCCTGTATGTTTTTTTTTTGTGGACATAGGTTTTTGTTTCTCTAGGGAAAATACCTAGGACTGGAATTGCTGAGTCATATGGTAAGTGTAGTTTGTTTTTTGGGAAGAAACCGCCAAACTGTCATCCAGAGTGATTGTGCCATTTTGCATTCCCATCAGCAGAGTATGAGAATTCCATTTGTTCCACATCTTTATCAGCATTTGGTATTGTCAATTAAAAAATTTTTTTTTAATCATCCTAATAGCTGTGTAGTGGTATCTCATTGTAGTTTTAATTTGCTTTTTCCTAATGGCTGAAGATGTTAAAGATCTTTTCTTGTGCTTATTTGTCATCTGTATATCTTCTCCTGTGAAGTTTCTTTTCAAATCTTTTGCCTGTTTTTTGTTTTTTTTAAATTGAGTTGTTTTCTAACAATTACATCTTGGGAGTTATTTATGTATTCTAGATGCAGTTCCTGTCTTGGATTTGTGATTTGCAAATGTATTCTCTCAGTGTGTAGCTTGTCTTTTCATTCTCTTAACACTGTGCTTTCCAAAGCAAACGTTTTAAATTTTGATGAAGCTCAGTTTATTGATTTAAAAAAAGTTTTTTATGGATCATGTTATAGCTAAGAAATCTGCCTTGCTGTAGGTCCCAAAGATTTTTCCCTGTGTGTTCTTCTAAAAGATACAATTTTACATTTTACATTTAGATCTATGACCGAATTTGAGTTAATGCTTGTTTAAGGTATGATAGATCAGGGTTCATTTTTTTGTAAATAGATGTTTGACTGTTCCAATGTCATGTGTTGAAAATGAAAACACTATCCTTTCTCCATTGAATTGTCTTTGCACCTTTGTCAAAAATCAATTGGCCATAGTTGTATGGGTCTATTTCTGTATTCTGTTTCATTGGATTCTTTTTCAAAATTGTTTACACTCACCTAACTCTTTTACTGTTCCAAAAAAATTTCATAATCAGCATGTCTTTATCTATAAGAACTCTTGTAGGGATTTTGATTGGGATTGTGTTAGATCTATAGATCAATTTGGAGAGAATTGACAACTTTATTATATTGAGGTTTCCAATCCATATATTTGGTAAGTAAGTCTCCTCACTTATTTAGGTTCTTGATTTCATCAGCATTTTGTGCTTTTAAGCATATATAATGTCTTATTAGATTTATACTTAAAAATTTCATTTTTTGGAGATATTGTAAATGGTATTTAAAAAATTTTCAGTTTCTGATTGTTCATTGCTAGTATATTGAAATATGATTGATATCTGCAAGTTGACTTTGCTAAACTCACTTAATGAATTCTGGGAGCTTTTTTTGTAGATTCCTTGGGATTTTTTATATGTATGGTCATTATATGCAAATAAAGATGGTTTTATTTCTTCCTTTCCAATCTGGATGCCTTTTGTTTTCTTCCCTTGCCTTGCTGCACTGTCTGGGACTTCAAATACAGTGTTGAATAGGAACTGTGAGAGCCGATATCCTTTCCTTATTCTTGATGTTAGGGGAATAGCATTCATTTCTTTATCTTTAAGTAAACATGTTTTATGTGGATGTGTGGGTTTTTTTGTAGACGTCCTTTAGCAGATAAAGGAAGTTTCCTTTAATTCCTAGTTTGCTGAATTTTTATCCTGAGAGGCTGTTGAGTGTCAAATGCTTTTTCCTGCCTCTTTTGATGTGATTGTATGTATTTTTTCTTCTTTAGTCTTTTAGTTTGGTGGATTACATGGATTGACTTTGGAATATTGAAGTAACCTTACATTCCTGGGATAAATCCCACTCATGATGTGTTAATATGTTTTTCCAACTCGTTAAAATTTAGTTGAGGATTTTGTGTCTATCATTCCTGAAGGATTTAGTCTGTAGTTTTCTTGTAATATTTTTGTCTGATTTTATGAGGGTAACGCTGCCCTAACAAAATGAAGTGGGAAAGTTCCCTCATCTTCTATTTTCTGGAAGAGATTGTGTAAAATTGGTAGAAATTTAAGTATTTGGTGGAAATTGCTACTGAAATCATCTTGATTTGGAATTTTCTTTTTTCGAAGGTTTTTAATTACAAATTTAAGTTTTTAAATAGCTATAGGACTATTCAGTTTCTCTTATTTCTTCTTTGGTGAATTTTGATAATTTGTACCTTTGAAGGAATTGTGTTATCTAAGTTCTCCAATTTACATGCATAGATTTATATGCATTATTTTCATATTATCCTTTTAATTACTGTGGGATCTGTAATGATAACTCCTCTTTCATCCTTGATATTGGTAAATTATGTCTTCTCTTTTTGGTTTTTTTTTTTGCCAGTCTTGCTAGAGGTATCAGTTTCATTGATCATTTGAAAAGAGCTATCTTTTTTTTTTTTTAAACATCTTTATTGGAGTACAGTTGTTTTGCAGTGGTGTGTTAGTTTCTGCTTATAACAAAATGAATCAGCTATACATATACATATATCCCCATATCTCCTTTTTAAATTGACTTTTCTCTATTGTTTTTCTCCTTTCCATTCATTGATTTCTGCTCTTATGTTTATTATATCCTTCATTCTTTTTGCTTTGGGTTTATTTTGCTCTCTTCACGGTTTCTTAAAATAGAAGCTTAGATTATTGATTTAAGATACTTCTTCCTTTTTAAAAAAATTTTTATTGGAGTATAGTTGATTTACAATGTTGGGTTAGTTTCCGCTGTACAGCAAAGTGAATCAGTTATACATATACATATATCCACTCTTTTAGATTCTTTTCCCATATAGGAATGCAGAGTATTGAGTAGAGTTCCCTGTGCTATACAGTAGGTCCTTATTAGTTATCTACTTTATATATAATAGGTATATATTTCTTCTTTTCTAAAGCATTTAATAATATAAATTTCCCTCTAAATATTACTCTAACTGCATCCTACAAATTTTGATTTATTTTCATTTTCATTTATTCAAAATATCTTTTGATTTTTCTCTTTTACCCATGGATTGTTTAGAAATGTGCTATTTAATTTCTAAGTCCTTGGGAATTTTCCAGTTTTCTTTCTGTTATTGATTTCTAGTTTATGTTCATTATGGTCAGGGAATATAGTTTGATTTCAGTTCTTTTAAATTTGTTAAGGTTTGCTTTATGAGCCAGGATATCTTGGGAACTGTTCCATGTTCACTTGAGTTGTTGGGTAGAGTATTTTTATAAATTTATTTATTTTTGGCTGCGTTGTGTCTTCGTTGCTGCGCACGGGCTTTCTCTAGTTGCGGCGAGTGGGGGCTACTCTTGGTTGCGGTGCGCGGGCTTCTCATTGCAGTGGCTTCTCTTGTTGCGGAGCATGGGCTCTAGGCATGCGGGCTTCAGTAGTTGTGGCATATGGGCTCAGTAGCTGTGGCTCATGCGCTCTGGAGCACAGGCTCAGTAGTTGTGGCGCACGGGCTTAGTTGCTCCGCAGCATGTGGAATCTTCCCAGACCAGGGCTTGAACCTGTGTCCCCTGCGTTGGCAGGTGGATTCTTAACCACTGAGCCACCAGGGAAATCCCTAGAGTATTTTATAAGTGTAAATTAGATCTAGTTGGTTGATGGTGTTGCTCAGCATTTTTATATTTCGTTTATTTTTTTGGTCTACTTTTTCTTTGAGAGAGGAGTATTGATGTCTCAAACAATGATTGTGGATTTGTTCATTTCTCCTTTCAATTCTGTCAGTTTTTGCTTCATGAATTTGAGGCTGTAATGTTAGGTACATACACAATTAGGATTGTTATTTTTCATTATTATGTAATGTCCCTTTTATGCCTGAATACTTTTCTCAGATATGAATAACCATTCCAGCTTTCTTTTAATTAGTGTTTGCATGGTACATCTTTTTCTAACTTTTATTTTTAATCTACCTCTATCATTATATTTGAAGTGGGTTTCTTGTATACAGCTTTGGGTTTTTTATCCATTCTCATAATCTCTGTATTTTAATTGTTGTGTATATCATTTACATTTAACATATATCAATGCATTTTAATTTAGGCCCACCATTTTCTTACTTGTTTTCTGTTGTTTCTTCTGTTTTTGATTCTTCTGTTTCCCCTTTTAAATCTTCTTTTGGATTATTTGAATTATTTTACTGTTTCATCTAAATATATCTATTGAGTTTCTGAACATATCTCTTTGTATAGTTGATTTTAAAACATTAAAGAATTTTTAGTGGTTGCTTTAGAGATTATAGTAACTTTTCATTTCACCATAAGTGAAATGTAAAAACGTTGCCACACCTAACCCCAGTATATTTTATATCCAAAAACATTGAAAATACCACCAGACTATGTTTTAACTTTTGCTTTACTGTCATAAATGTTTTAAAGAACTTGAGGGGTTTTCATTTCTACTGTTCTTCTAGATAGTTATCTAGATATTCATCATTTTTTAAAAATTGAAGTATAGTTGATTTACTACCATTTGCTTTTCTCTTCCTTCATTTCTGAAGTTTCCACCTTTCTCTCTAGTATCATTTCCCTTTGGTCTGAAGAACTTCCTTTAGCATTTCTTTTAGAGCAGATCTTTTGGCAGTGGATTCACTTGGTTCTCCTTCATTTGAGAATGTCTTCATTTTACCTTCACTGCTTAAGAATTCTAGCATGACAATTCCTTTCAGCATTTTAATAATATTGTTCCACTGCCCTCTGGCCTCTATGGTTTTGACTGAGAAATTTGCTGTTATTTGAATCATTGTTCCTCATATATGTGTCATTTTTCTCTGGCTGCTTTCAAGAGTTTTTGTTTGTTTTTTGTTTTATGTTTTTTGTCTTTATTTTTCAGTGGTTGCTAGGTGTGAATTTCTTTGAACTTATCCTGCTTGGTGTTTGATAAGCCTCTTTAGTCTGTATGTTTTATGCCTTTTTCAAAAATTGGAAAGTTTTAAGTTATATTTCTTCAATTTTTTTTTATACTACACTCTCCTAATTTTCTCCTGTTTTTCTGGGACTCTGATGAAAGACCTTTTGGTATTGTCTCAGAGGTCCCTGAGGCTCTCTTAAGTTTTTCTCTTCTAAGTTTTTCCCCCCCTGTTTTCATATTGGATAATTTTTGTTGATCTGTCTTCAAGTTCACTGACTCTTCTGTCATCACCATTTTTTGAGCCCATCCAATCCATTTTTATTTGGTTTTTGTATTTTCCATTTCTAAAATTTTTATTTGGTTCTTTTCTACGTTTTCTGTTTCTCTGCTGAGACTTTATTTTGCCCTTCATTTCAAGACAGTTCACCCTATGTCTTGGCATTTTGCCAACATCTTAATCACTTGACTTTAAGCCATGTTCATGAGTCTTTTTGTAGTTAGAAGTTTAACATTTTGATATAGTCAAATCATATAATTTCTTCTTCATTCTTTGTGCATTTTGTTGACCCTGTCTTAGGCATCCTCTATACAGTATTTTATTTCATTTAGTACTGACAAAAGCCTATTATCTCTATAAGTGAAGAAACTGAGGCTCTGAAAGGTAACACATCTAGGGTTACTCTATGAGAAGAGTTAGGATTGAACTTAGTGTTGTCTCCAAAGCCCCTGATCTTTCTGCTTTGCCTTTGAGAACTGAGCTGGAGTAGTGACTTGGGGAATGGCAGGGGAACAACAGATGCATGAGTTATGGCCTGGGCAGACACACTGGGTTTAATAGAACATCATCAGCAGTCTCTTCACAGTTCAAATAGTCTTCAAAAAGGATGCCTGCATCTAATATTATTTTTAAGTTATTTTTTGTTAGGAAATTTATACTAAAAAAATTCAAAAGGTAAAAAGGTTATATAGCATATACTTCCAGATACATACCATTTATATCAAGCAAGTAAGCATATCTTCCCCTTACTCTTTAAAATGGTAGCCTGCCACATATAGTATTCTATACCATAGTGTTTTTGTTTAACAGTGTGTCCTGATAACTTCCTTTGAGTACACAGAGTGATCTCTTATTCTTTTTAGTGGCTTCATAAGATTCTGTTGAGTGGCCATATCATAATTTACTTATAACCATGGACTATTGACTTTCAAAAATGTGAAAAATGAACTGTAACATACATGTAGGAGCACGTTTAAATCGCATAAGAACGGTTCAATAAATTGTCAAAAAAGTGAACATATAAGTAGCTTTAGTGTGTATGCTAATTTCTGTTCTTGGAGTTGGGTTAACCTGCTTCAGAAAGCTTGCTGGATGATACAAACAAATAAATCAGGTGTTTTCTATAGGCAGTGAGGTTTACTTGACACATCATAGTCACTAGAGCCAGACAGAGCAGGATATGAATCTCAGCTTTTCCACTGGTTGTGTGATTTTTGATCATGTGTATAGCGGGGGTAATCTGCTCTCAGAGTTGTTTCAGGAGTGGAGATATTGTATTTAACTTACCTAAGCTGTGTGTCTCTTACACAGTAGGGTCTTGGTAAATACCAGTTTTCTTAATCTGTTTTTTTTTAATTTCCAACTTTTAATTTTAACAAATCTTAAACTTATGGAAAAGTTGCAAAATAGTACAACAAACAACCGTATATTCTTCATCTAGATTTATCAATTAATATTTTGCTACATCTGCTTTATCTCTTTTTTTTCCCTCCCTCCCCACTTATTAGAGAGCTAGTTGCAGACATGTGACAGCACCCTTAAGTATTTCAGCATGTATCTCTTACTTAGGACATTCTTCTACAAAATCATAATACTCTTACCTTATTTAAAATTGTTATTCAGATTCCCCCAGTTATCTCCATATAGCTTAAAAAAATTTCAAGATTCACTGTATGATTTCACTGTACTTAGTAGTCAGACCTCTATTACTTCCATTTATTTAGAAGAGTCCCCCAGCCATTTTTGCCTTAAGATTGTCATTAAAATTTTTGAAGAGTCCAGGCCTGTTGTTTGTAGAATGTCTTTCAATTTGGATTTGTCTGATTGACAACTCTTGATTAGATGCAAGTTAAACTGTAGGCATTTGGGGAATTCCCTGGCCATCCAGTGGTTAGGACTCAGCGCTTTCACTGCCGGGCCTGGGTTTGACCCCTGATTGGGAAACTAAGATCCTGCAAACGGTGAGGTGCAAAAAGAAAAAACAAAAAGATTGTAGGTGTTTTAACATTTTAAATGAAATTCCTTACTTTCAGTGATTTAGTTCAGGAGGCACGAGATGTCATTTTGTTCCACCAGGGAGGTGGTATTAAATATATTCTCTTGATTAGGGTGGTATCTAGTAGGTTTCTAAATGGTGAAGATACTCTCCTTTTGTAAATAACAAGCCATCTGTGGGGTGATATCTTGAGACAGTGGGAATATCGTGTCTTCCA
This sequence comes from Balaenoptera musculus, assembly GCF_009873245.2. Classification (NCBI taxonomy): domain Eukaryota; kingdom Metazoa; phylum Chordata; class Mammalia; order Artiodactyla; family Balaenopteridae; genus Balaenoptera; species Balaenoptera musculus. Next base: position 102,310,917 of record NC_045790.1, on the reverse strand, counting down.
GTGTTCTTCCACCTGATGCTTTACGCATTGATGATTCCTGCCTGAGTCAGTTATTACTATAGCAGTTGTATAAGGGTGATTTTCTCTTCCTGTTATTCTTCTACATTTATTATTATTATTATTTTTTTAAAATAAATTTATTCATTTATTTATTTATTTTGGCTGTGTTGGGTCTTCATTTCTGTGCGAGGGCTTTCTCTAGTTGCGGCGAGCGGGGTCACTCTTCATCGCGGTGCGCGGGCTTCTCACCATCGTGGCCTCTCTTGTTGCGGAGCACAGGCTCCAGACGCGCAGGCTCAGTAGTTGTGGCTCACGGGCCCAGTTGCTCCACGGCACGTGGGATCCTCCCAGACCAGGGCTCGAACCCGTGTCCCCTGCATTGGCAGGCGGATTCTCAACCACTGCACCACCAGGGAAGCCCCTCTTCTACATTTATTAACTGGATTTCTTTTGTAAAGAAGAGCTTCCCCTTTTCCTTTCCTTTTCTTTCTTTACCTATTCCCTCACTATCAGTGTGGAGTCATGAATTCTCTCTCCACTCAGTCATCATTCATTTCAGTGGTCAGATTGTCCTGAGTTTGGCTCTTAGTTCTGGGTTAGTACAGTTATAGCAAAGGTAAGCTTTTACTCCATTTGTAGCCTTGGAAGCTGTGGGGATTCATGCAGGTATTGTCCCTTAGATCTTACTTTTGGTGACGCATCTGTGCTTATTTTCCAGCAAATCACTGAATTGAAGAAAGAAAACTTTAACCTAAAGCTCCGCATCTATTTCCTTGAGGAAAGGATGCAACAGGAATTTGATGGCCCCACTGAACACATCTACAAAACTGTGAGTGCCCTGCTTCTTGCCGCCCTCCCCAGTGCCTTTTCTAATAGTCATTCCAAGCAGAAGTTTGATTAATATTTGTTCTCCGAGTTGGCATGAATAGAGAGCACTGCTTTCACTTCATTTGAATTGATTACAGGGAGCACAAAGATAATAGGATGACCTTAATATTAAGCAAGGCGATACAAGATTAATTTTAAGGGAGTCTTTCTCTCTTCTTAAAATGGGAATTCTGATTTACCATATCTCAATTGCCTTTTTCTCATTATTTATAATTTAGACAAAGATGGTGAAATGGTAGAATGTTTTTGGAATTGAATCCTGCTGTTACTAACTAACTTGTGTAACTGTAGGCAAGTCACTTCAGCTCTCTGGGCTTGCTTCCAGAGTTAAGTGATAATCCCTCTGTCTTGGCGTTATTTGTGTGGATTAAAATGAGTTGACAGATGGAAAGCCTCAGCACCCAGTCAACGCTTGACAGTGATCATCATTGTCTTATTGGGGCTTCCGTGGGCAGCCCGAAGTGAGGCTTGTCATTTTTCCTGTGATCTGACTCTTCTGTATTCCTTGTGTGCTTGCTTATGACTGTCAGAAAAAGAAGTCTATTCCTATCTCAAGTCTTGACCTGGAGGTCTCTGCGTGAAAACAAACCTTGGTTCTGAAAGTTGAAAAAAGAACTTGGCTTTCTTGAAAAGACATGAGTACAAACAATAGTTTAGTGCCCGTTTCTTGACTTTCTCTAGGAGATTAGCCCTTGGCCTGAGAATTCTTCCATTTTTTTCTCTTTGGAAGTTTGCACCAGTGGAAACTTTTGAAGGAGGATAAAGAACTCTCCTTGAGTTTTAGCGGATGGACTTAAATGGGCTTGTCTTGAAGAGGGATGGTACTGTACTTCTGAGCCTTTTCAACAGTTGAAAAGCTCCCTTGTCCCTCAAGACACGATTTCTTTTTCTTTATTGTGGGAGAGAAAGACAATGAGGATCTCCCCTTTTCTGGAAGGAAGTGGTGGTGCAATCAAAGTTTTAAAGAAAAACCAGTAACCTAAAATATTTTGTATGTAAGTATGATTATTATGTATCTCAGAACGAATATGGGTGTCAAGTTAATTGCCTGCTCCTGGTCAGGCACCTGTCCTGGGCATTTGTGCCTTCATCATCTTATTTTAATTCTCAAGACAGTCCTGTACAATGGAGATGATCCTCATCTTGCAGGAGAGGCGGCTGAAGCTCAGGGAAGATCAGCAACTTGCTCGATGTCGTATAGCTGCTCTGTGAGATGGGTTTTGGACCCGGTTCTGCCTACCTCATTCTACTACACAGTTTGAGCTCTTCTTTTCCATTGTTTGGCTAGATGACTTGATTTGATTGCACCTTTATTTAAATTTTAAGCTTTGGATAGGTGTACATGGTTCAAAATCAAAAAGCATAAAAGGTATATACTGGAAAGACTTTCTTCCACCCTTGTCTCCTAGATTCCCTGGATCTAACCAATATCTTTAATTCCTCAGGCAGAGAAGTTTTATGTGTATACAAGCAAGCATTGTGTGTGTATGTATATGTGTACAAACCCCCTTTTTACATAAATGCGAGCATGTTCTGCTTTGTACCTCGCATTTTTCCTTAACAATATCTTGAATATCTTCCCTTAATAGTGGTTTAAGAGCTTCTTCATTCTTTTTTATAGTGATATTCCATTTTATGCTTATAAGGTGTCTTGATTTTTGGTTTAGACATTACGGTCGCCATGTATATAAGTTTATAACTTGAAGTATTGAGCTTGCAAAAAAAAAGTCTAGTGGACATGTTAGCAGTCCGTTCTTTTAAATTTGCTGGGCTGGGGTGCCAGTTGGTTCATCAGAAAGCAAAGCACTTAGAACATATGATATCAGCTGTTACATAGAAGCTCTCTGCCCTTCAGAGAGCTGGAACAGGAATCTTCTCTTTGAAGGGTGTTTCTGCAGTTTTCACAAAACCACAGTTGAAGACATTGTGCACTGTCACTCAGTGTCCTTTATGTGAAGATCAGTTTCTTCTAGAAAAAGTTCTGCTGCAGAGATGACTTCTTGAGTTCCTGTTGTTTGACAGTGAAAAAAATAACACAGTCTGAGCCCCGTCTCGTAGCCTCTTCTCATTTGTTAGTTCATTCAATCCTCAAATCCATCACGTCAGGTGGGCTTTCTGTTTTTCGTGTGACACCTGAGGGATCCGAAAGGAGACCCCTTGCTTTCTGACCTCCCGGGCTTGTGTTTCTAAGGACAGCTACAGGCTCGCACTTGCACTTTCATATTGGATGTGAGCAGGACGGCAGGGCCTGTGTCTGTCTTGTCTACCATGGTGGCCTTGGTGCTTAGCCTGTGCTTGGCCTGTCACAGGGGTTGGTGTATGTCTGTGAAGTGAAGGAATGAGTAAATAAACGAGCATCCACTGACTTGCCACGGTTTCCTCCCGGGAAGGAGTGGAGGCAGAATTTGAAGCCAGGTCCGTCTAGTCCCAAGGCTGTGGCCTTTCCATTCTGGCTGACTTCTCAGTCAGGGATGCTCTTCCCCCTCAGGGCTCCTTGGCTAAAAGGAGGGAGACCTGTCCTCGGAGATTGTAAATTTTACTGGAAATGTTATTTTTCTTTAAAATAATACACATGTGGTATGGAATAAAATGTAAAGTTGGCATAAATTATTAAAATAAAGCAGGAGCAGGATTAGAGAAATCTTGGATTTACAGCAGGTCCTCTGCAGGCTGCGCACGCAGACCTTCCTCTTGACTGCATGAATTCACCTAATATTCCGCCTGGGGTACGTCTGTGGACTGGTTTGCGAAGCCCATCACTCCCCGCTGCCTCATGTTGTGATCCGTGGGCCAAAGATTCTGTCTTTGGATTCTCACGTGAGTTACAAACCCAAGACCACGTGTGTCTCCCTTTGTTCCAGTCACTTAAGAGGAAGACGGCTGGGGAGCACTGCGGTGTCCCCTATAGACAGCTGGCCCTGTGTGGTCATGGCTCTTTGGGAAGGGAGCACCCTGAAATCTTGTATTGAAGTGAGACAGGCAGTGATGTGGCCTCCTGCTTAGCCATCCACAGGTTTTATTTTTTTGAAGCTGTAACACATTCCCACTGCTACAACCACCACATGCATGATTGCAAACAACCAGAAGTAATTGCCTTGGAATGGTAAAAGCAAGCTGCAGAATTGATTGTAAATTTGCCTGGTGGAGGGCAAACAATTTTTAAATCAGCCTCACTTGTATGACATTTATGCCTGAATGTTTGAATGCTCTGGCTGTTAGGAGCTTGGAAAATTTACATAATTGTTCCAAGCCTTGAGAAATCCAGGGCCTTCTTTGGAGCCCACCAGTGTTCAGTAATTCCCTTTTCCCTGGGCCCCGAGGCTAATGAGGGTTTGAATCTAATATCTGTCTATTATGAGCACCACGGAGCCAGTCCGTGCTGAAAGCAGGTTTCCCACTATAGGCATTCGGATGTCCTGTGCTTCACACTGTTTCTTTTCTTTCCTAATCTTGTCTGGAAGAACATCGAGCTCAAGGTGGAAGTAGAGAGTCTGAAGCGGGAGCTCCAGGAGAGAGAGCGGCTGCTCGTCAAAGCCTCGTGAGTACCTGTCCCCCTGCTGTGAGCTCACAGGTCGCCCAGGGTTCTGGTGACGGAGGCTGGGTGCGTCGGTACAAGAGAACCTTGTGTTTCTAAGCCAGTTCTTCTCCAGCGGGGCTCTGAGGACCGCGAGGAAATTTCCATTTTTATTTAATTATTTTTCAACAAACTTTTGAAATGTAACATACTTACAGGAAGATGAACCGATCGTAAGTGTACAGCGTGATGATTTTCACAAAGCAGACACAACTGTGGGCCACCTTCCAGATCAGAAACCAGAACAATCACCAGCCCCCCGGACGCTTCCTCTGTGCTCCCAGGACTTACCCTTCTCCCGCAAAGAGAACCACTGCTCACCACTGGCATCCGCGTTGCTTAGTTCTGCCTGTTTTTGAACTGTATAGAAAAGGAATCGTACACTGTGCACCTGCCCTTTTGTGTCTGGCCTCTTTCCTTAGCCATGTGCCCATGAGATCCATCCCTGTTGTCAGTTACATCAGCAGCTCCTTCGTTTTCATTGCTGGGAAAGGCTGGGGGGCCTCGGGGTCCTGAAGGACTCCTGCGGTGGGTGAGGCAGGGGGGCAGAGGGTGGGGCTTCAACCAGAGGAACTCGTTTCTGTATGTGTTTTATGTACTAGGGTCCCTTGTAATACTTCGTTTATAAGAGGGGTTCTACTGCTTTAAAAAATTTGAAAACTATTATTTTAGTCAATCAATCAGTTAATTAATTTAAATATTTATTGAACAACAAGCACAGTTCAGAGGATACAGTCTGTGACTCAGTTGGTCATTCATTCATTCATAAACATTTCTCACGTAAATGTGCCACACGCTGAGGATTTGAGAAGAGATGTCCCTTCACTCAGGAGCTCATTGGAGACGGGTGAGCCTGTGAACGGGGTGTGCTGGAGGTGCAGTGACAGAGGGCGTTTGTGGGCACGGGGTGAGGCACCAGAGTCTGCTGAGTTTCGTTTGGCGAGAGAGGAGTAAGACTTCCCAGAGTTGACCCACCAAGGACCTGGCTGGAAGCTTATGTGGAAATGCTTCATCTGTCCTAGCAGCAGAGCTCCTGCTGGATACGGCTGCCCAGGGGCGTGGGGCCTTTGGCCTAGGGCACAGCTGCGCTGCTCTGGGCTGGGCCACACAATTCCTTTTATTGTCACACAGCCAGCAGCCGGCACGGACTGCTGTGGGCTCTGAGTAGACTAGAGGTTCCCTGGCCCAGGCTTCTCTGAGTTATGCTGACTGTGCACACATGGTATTTTCTGAGTGAGTGAGTGAGTGATGAATGAATGAATGAACAAACTAGATTGACACTTTTTTTTTTTTTTGGCCATGCTGCTGGGCTTGCGGGATCTTTGTTCCCCATCGAACCCGGGCTCAAGGCAGTGAAAGCGCCGAGTCCTAACCACTGGACTGCCAGGGAATTCCCTTAACACGTTGTTTTTGTTGGTTGCTTTTGTTGTTGTTGTTGTTCGGAAGCACATCGTTCTCTGGGCAGGAAGTCAAATCGACTTTACCAAGCCTAGAAGTCAGTGGCAGAATTCAGTCTGTTTCCTACTCTGTTCACCCTGCCTGCTGCAGATCTCAGCCAGGACTTGTTTCTAGCCAGGCGTGTGCATGTGGACACCCAGACTCAAAAAGGCCACATGCACGCCTCAGTACCAATGCACCGAGCTGAACGTCTTGGGGCTGGTGCCCGTGTTTGTATGCATAGATTTTCCAGCTGCCCAGACTGGTGTCCAAGGCCCTTTTTGGTCTGACCAGCTTTATTAATTTATTCAGAAAATATTTATCAAGCAGTTGTCCTGTGTGGCAGTGGCCTAGGTTCCTGGAAATAGAGCCGTGATCCAAACAGACACATGGGGCTTACATTCTGGAAGGAGTGATGGGGATAAAATACTTGGAGTAATAGATATATAAATACAAGTTGGGAAAAGAGCTGTGAGAAAAAGGGAGGAAGCTATGAGAGTTAGAGCAGCAGGAATAGGTCCGTAGCTGTAGGTGTGTGGCCGGGAAGGTGGCATTTGAGATGAGATGGCATCTGGGGGTAAGTAGGCCTTGACCAGGGGAAAGGGTGGAGAAGGTGTTGAAGGAGGAGGGAATGTGCAGGTCTCAGGAGATACGACAAGTCTGGGGGGCTCGGTCTCGTCTTGCAGGGTCTTGAGGCCTCACTAGAGATTTTGGTCTTTATCCTGAGACAGATGGAAAACAGTCATGGGTTTTAAGCAACTGACACAATCAGGGCTTTGTTTTTTAAAAGGTCACTCTGGTTGCTGAGTGGGGAATGTTTTGTGGAAGGAGCAGGGGTGGAAGCAGGGAGTCGAGTTAGGAGGCTGGGCCAGTAGTTTAGGCAAGAGATTCGTGATGAGCTGCATGGGGGGACTGGGGAGATGGTTGGGAAGCAAAGTCCACAGGGCTTGGTAATGGTGGGAAGGGCGATGTCAAGGATGCCTTCTAGGGCAGGGGTTCTGTTTAAGAAAGTCACAGTGACTTCACTGCTCCAGCTTTCTCTCCACCAACACTTTATCCCAGATAGTGCACAGCTACTGAAAATGTCCTGCCTCTGCTGCTCTAGCTTTGCCCTGGCAGATCTCTTCTGCTTCCCGTCCCCTCCTGGCCCAGATGCCTTTCCTGTCACCTCCCCTCCATAAAGGCTCATGCTGAGTCCCGTGGCTGCCCGTGGTCCACATCTCAACCTCTGTACAGACTGCTCTGGCATATAATGACAATCCCATGTGTATGTAACACTTCACAGTTTATAAAACGCTTTCACATCCATTTATTGGTACATTCCATCATTATCCTGGGAGCTAGGCAACTTTCTAGGAAAACCTTTTGTAGCAGAAGGAACTTAGGCCTGGAGACGGGAAGGACCGTGACAAAATCACTTAGAAAGATCAGAGCTGGCATTAGAACTCAAGTTCCTGACTTTTAGCCTGGCACTAGGTTTCATGTTCTTTATTTCCTGTATGTGATTCTCATTTCTCTAACATGACTGTGCATCTTGTGAGGCCAAGAGCCTGTTCCCCTACTTGAGTGGAGATGGGGCCAGTGGAAGGGGCAGGGGCTCTGGGTTGGCTCTGCCAGTAGGTGGGTCTTTGGCTTCTGAGTCTTGGCTTCTCAGCTGTTCCTACTTCATGGGGCCTTTGTGCGGATTAGCTGCCACGGGCTAGGCGCTCTGTCCACCACACGTCTGCTAAAGGTGCCTTTCTTTACCCCGAAGTGCCCAGCACCTGTCACAGGAAAAGCCCCTGCTTTTCCTAAAGAACTATAATTAGAATGGAAAGAGTCAAGAGGAAATGTTGAGGGTTAGAAAGGGTAGCGAGGGTGGTGTTTATAGAAAGTTCTGTCTTGTATTGGGTGGAAAGCTGGATTAGACCAGTTTCTGTAAACCTTTCCTCTCCTTAGGTCTTGCTGTCTATCTCATCTGTTGCCCCAGATTCTATAAAGAGAGAAAGGGTAGAAGGAGAGAACGAATGTTTACTGAGATCCTGCTTTGCCCCAAACCCTGTGCCTGGCACTTGACATGCTTTATCGCAGTTGATTTTACGACAGCTATTTGAGGCAGCCAGTGTTCCCATTTGAGTGAAAAGAAAACTGAGGCTCAGAGGAGTAGGAAGTCTTGCCCAGGTTGGTAACAGAACTCGGACCGGCCTGGTCTGGACCTCGCTCTGCCTTGCTCTGGAGTAAATATATAGTTTGCTGGCTTTCTATTATTATATTTCTCACTTACAATAAGGGGACATTAAAAACAGAAGCAGACATATTGTCGGGAGTAAATTTTGTCTCTGTGGCTTTAAAACACAAACAAAAACAATAATTCCATTAGTAGGGGAAAATTGCGCCATACTGCTGAGTATAAATTTTATTGCTACAGAGATACAAAGATGATAAATGAAGAGTTGGAACATTTGTTATTGGGAATATATTTTATTGGTATAACTAAAGTGCAGCCAAACTGAATAATACCAGTACTTGTTAAAAATTGTAGTCAGCCCCTTGACAACGTATATGATTCAGACTGCAAAACAGAAATGTTTGATCTGGGCTGATAGGAGGGAACCGGTGTATCTGCACTTGCTGGGTGGTGGAGGCGGGGGGAGGGGGAGGTAGTCGAGCGGGCCATTTTCTAGAGAAGTCTCTATAAAGCCCAAGGGCTAAAACATTTCTGGTGGTTAGTGGAAGCTTGGGACTGGAAAAATCCTGTGTCCAAGGCTCAGGAGGGAGAAGCTTCTAGTACAGAAATCTTCCAGCCGTGTATAATGCCTCTTGAGGAGTGGTGGAAATGATTGCGCATCACTGTGAATTCCAGACAGCACTGATCAGGAAATGAGCTGAGGGAGTGGCGGCTCATTTCTGAGGACGTTTCATAGCAGTAATCAGGAGGTGGCCATGTGGTCTTAGTTCTGGCCAGAGAGGATCCATTCTCAGCTCAGATGCCAGCAGAGGGGGTGGAATGAGGCCTCTTACAGCAGCGCAGCAGGGGCCAGTGCTGCGGTGGCCTCGGGGACAACAGGCTAGCAGGCAGCACTCAGATCAGAGAGGAAGGGCACCGCGCTACGGCCACCACCACATGTGTTAGCACATGAATTCTGAGAGGTAATCATCTCATTTTTCAACTGAGGAAACTGAGGTGTAAGAGGTAATTTACCCAGAGTCACACTGAGGACATAATAGAGTCAAAATTTGGAAGCAGATCTGTTCAGCCTCAGAGCCCCTGTTCTTTCTTTCCAATTGTTCACACTGAATTCCATTAAAATGATATCATGACACTGGGGCCTTCTGAAGGCTTATTGGTGAAAGGAAACAAGATATGAATAAAGTCTTTATTTGCAGGCGACTCATGTTGGAGACAGCAAGTGTGGCCCTCTTGACTTTCCATTGTTCTCAGTCAGAAATTCACATGGCCTGTACATGTGAGTGTCTGATCACGTGGCCCCTGGTTGGAAGAATGTTATATACCCTTAAAGTAGGGCATGGGAGGCTGGTGGTGAATAGATTTATCCTTTTGCAGTTTTTCTGAAAAACTAGCTTTAGGTGGAGCCATTTCCTTCATTATTCTGCCTTCTGGAAACCCGCAGTCATTTTAGAAATCTGATGAGAACTGCTCTGAGTCTGTGTCTCACAAATTCACATCCGACACTGTTTTTCGAGAACCAAAATGAAAGGCGTCTGTGGTCATAGCGCTGTGTCTGGTGTTGGTGGGCCAGCCCCACCATGCTGGTCAAGCAGAGAGAATGTTCCACGATGCCCAACGATGTGAAGTCTGCCTTTTATGTTAGAGGTGGTGGAGGAACGTGGAGAGCGGGTGACCTCCTCTCCTCAGGCCCTCAGTTGCCGCTCGTGCTCGCAGAGTGGTCGTGCTGTGTTTGAGATGCTTCCCCCTCCAGTGGCAGAAGACCTTTACCCTGAGGTTTATTTTCGTTGTCTCCTGCTCCTTGCGCATTGGTTTGTCACACCAGCTCTCTGCCTTTCCTGCTGCCGGTGGAGGTGTACTTTATCGGAAGTTTCGTGGTGGGGAATTTGGCAATAGCTGTCGAGTGTCTTAAAAACGAGCTTATCCTTTAACCTAGTAATTCCCTTTCTAGGAGTTGACCCTAAGGAAATCACTGGATAGTATGCAAACTATATGTATATATCATATATATGTGTTTTATTTATTTATTTAAAAAAATGTATTTATTTATTTAATTTATTTTTGGCTACCTTGGATCTTTGTTGTGGTGCACAGGCTTCTCTTTGCGGTGGCTTCATCTTGTTGCAGAGCACGAGCTCTAGGCGCACGGGCTTCAGTAGTTGTGGCACACGGGCTCAGAAGTTGTGGCTCGCGGGCTCAGAAGTTGTGGCTCGTGGGCTCTAGAGCGCAGGTTCAGTAGTTGTGGTGCACGGGCTTAGCTGCTCCGCAGCATGTAGGATCTTCCTGGACCGGGGCTCGAACCCGTGTCCCCTGCGTTGGCAGGCGGATTCTTAACCACTGCGCCACCAGGGAAGCCCCTATATATGTGTTTAAATTGAGGTATAATTGGCATATAACATTGTGTAAGTTCAAGGTATACTGCACGGTTGACTTGGTACATTCACATATTGCATTATCTGTGCTTTTGAATTACAAATCTTAATTAAAAAAAAAAAAAGCTCAGCACAGGTCTGTGGGAGAAGTGACCAACAAATATTCTTTGTCTCTTTGGAGGAGCGGTTGGAATCACCATCTGACTGTCACTCGTGTGCATTTTACGCCTTTGCCTCTTTTCGCAGGAAAGCAGTGGAGAGCCTCGCCGAAGGGGGCGGCTCTGAAATGCAGCGGGTGAAGCAAGAGGCTCAGAAGAAGGTGCGGCAGGTCGAAGAGCTCCTAACCAGGAGGATGCTCCTCTTAGAAGAGGCAAGTCCGGGGCTGCCCTGGCCGTCCAGTGCTTAACACTCTGCGCTTCCGCTGCAGGGGGCGTGGGTTTGATCCCTGGTCAGGGAATCAGATCCTGCATGCTGCGCGGTGCAGCGGGGAAAAAAAAAAAAAAAAAAAAGAGGCAAGTCTGGAAGCCCTGAGGAGAACGTGTTTCCTACAGCGGGTTCATAACCGAGTGGTCAGAATTTTGTTCCTCTTGTCATAAACTGTCAGGGTTTCAACAGAGACAAGAGCCCCCCCCCCCACCCCCGCTTGCTGAGCACCTCTTGGGCTCCAGCCCCGTTCCAGGCACTTTGCGTATGGAATTTATACCCTTACACCCTGCACGCTGGCCTTTATTGTCTCCATCCTCTAGATGAGGACACGGAAGTACAGAGAGAAATACTAACTAGTCCACGTTTAGTCCTGGATTTAAGTTACAACAGCTGATTTTACAGCCTGTGTCCTGACTGCAACACCACCCTTCTTTTTATCTAGTTTAGTTTCTTTACTTTACAGAAGAGGGAGCTGAGGCCTGAGGCCCGGAGAGGGGAGGCGACCCGCCTAACACAGCTAAGCCTGGAGCCAGGTTTCCTGACTCGTACGCCATGCGTGGCCACACAGCCCCTGTCCCCAGAGCCCAGCCTCCATCTCTCCATCCCACCTGTGCCCACTGCCTGCTTCCTCTTGGGGAGCCGCTGTGTGTAGCTCCTCTTTCCCCCCATTCTCAGCCTGTGGTGGGAGTCAGGACGCTCCTTGGCCAAAAAACTTTATCTCCTAGATGTTGAAAAGCTTTCCTCCATATTAAGCTCGTCATCGAGTGATACCAGTTCCTTTTAATTCTTGATCTTTGAAGTCTGCTGTTTCTCTACCCAAAACCCTGATTCTTCTTGGCAGATGAAAGGAGAAATGACACCATAAAGCACTTCTATATACAAAGAGCAGATTCATTTGTACTGTATTTTACAGCTTATAATGGTCTTTTCCATTTGTCATGTTCACATCAGCCCCATGGGGGTGTGTAGATCCTAGGTCCAAACTACAGATGAGGAGACAGGCTCAGAGAGCTGGGAAACTTAGTCTTGGTCATAAGCAGTAGAGCTGAAACCAAAAGGAGGGTCTTCTTAGCCCAAATTCTGAACTTTAGTTAAAATGTAATTCTGAGACTTTTAAGAGACTTAATCTGTTGGTTCAGTCATCTTATTTTTCCCGGTAAGTGCTTCCCCAGGTTTTAGGGTAGCGGCGTGACTGACAGTACTGGGCTGAATCCCTGCTCTGTCACTAGCTTGTCACCTTGGAGAAGACATTTGCCTTCTCCGCGCCTCTGCTGCTTCATCTGTGAAATGAGGCCAGTGGTGTCTGCCCTGCAATAGTAATTGTAATAACCGCAGTGAACTAACGATTTATGGAGGGCTTACCATGTGTGAGGCACCCTTCTCAGCCTTTTCATACACTGACTTAGTTCATCCCTTCAGTAAACGAATGAGGTAAATACTTTTACTATCCCTTTTTAAGAACAAAACCAAAAACATGATGACACAGGCACAGAGTGGCCAAGTCACTTGGCGCAAGGTCACCCAGGTAGTAAGTGCCAGGTGGTCTGGCTGTAGAGCCTGCATTCTAGGCTGGTGGAGTCTCTCTGTCAATATGTAACTTTCTAGGATTGAGTGAGGATCAAAGATAGTATAAATAAAGCTCCTTGCTCAAAGCCCGGCATCAGTAGGCCCTCAGTAAATAATAGTTTTTGCTGGTTTTTTGTCTCAATATGGGGAAGTGGTTTTCCCCAGCTATCGTTGATATTGACAGGCCGTCACCCTCTTGGGGAGACGGTGGTGGACGAGGCACCTTGGAGGGAAGGGCAGGGAAGAGGAAGCCAGCGTTTTTTGAGCTTCCTGTGACGCAGCAGGCATTTGACAGAGTCTCCCAGCAACTCTTTGAGACAGCGGTTATCCCTGTCTTATAGGTTGGGAAACGGGCTCAGGGAGGTTAAGGGACTACTCAAGGTCACCCAGCAGATAAGTGGTGGGAGAGCTGGGTTTTGAATCCAGTTCGATTTGCCTTTCATCTTCATGATGCAGTCAGAGGCAGTGGCATGAGGGCTTGGAGACTCACATCTACTATTCGGTCACTTTCCTGAGCACCAGGACCTTTTTCCCTAACACAGACGCTGCCTGCGTGATTTAGGCAATTTCCTTTTTGGCTTCTCTGAGCTCTCAGGAAGAACATAAGAGTTTTTTACCACCTAAATCACCTTGGAGATACAGAAAATGCACTTTAGAGTTGTGTAGTCATTATCTTAAAAATAGTGAGGGGGCAGTGGGGTGTGGGATGAATTTGTATGGAGATTATGGTGACTCCTAGGAATTTATGTATGTTTAGGTATTGAGAGGCACATTTCTCCTCGTTCTCATTGAAACTGTAAATATTGATCGGATTTTTCAAAACCCAAAATACGGGTCTTGTAGAGTCTTTTCCATTGGAAATGCCTATTACTCTTCAGGATACAAGAGGGGAAAAATGGCTGGTGAATGTATTTATTACTGATTCTCCCCATGTGTAGTACAATTCAGGGAGGGGAAATGTGCTGGAGAAAAAGTCATAAATATTTATATTTTAATCCAATTTCCTTTCAAAGTGTTCCCAATTGTATTGAAAAATTGCATCAAATGCGTTTAATTTAACTCTAGGATGTGAAAGCCGCCCAAGCAGAGCTGGAAAAGGCCTTTGCTGGAACAGAAACAGAGAAGGCTCTTCGGTTAAGCTTGGAAAACAAGCTTTCAGAGATGAAGAAGATGCACGAGGGGGATCTGGAGATGGCTCTGGTCCTGGAAGAGAAGGACAGGTCTGGCTCTTACCCCTCTGATGCTCTGACATCCATTTATCTGGCAGCATGATCCAAAAAAAACAGAAAGAGTTGTTGCCTTCCTACCCTTTTCCCCTTCTTTTTCTACTTGTTCCCCATAGTGAGAAAACTAGGGATAAAATCAGGGTGAAAGGGAAAGGAATAGGGTAGTGATATGAGGACAGAGATAGAATTAGTAGACAGAAGTTCATGCTGAAAAGTTCTACTCAGATACTAAATTTAGCATTCAGGTTTTGGCTATAAGCTTCCTGGTAGCCAAAGGAAAAAGGGAAAAACAATTTTGATGGACATAAGATTCACATTGCTCGCAAGACAAAACAAGCTAGTAACTCAGGAGAAGCCCAGTTTTACTTGTCATTGTCAGAGAGACATTGCTCTTGTAGATTTTCCCAAAGGGAACAGTAAGTGACTCCATCCCCACAGTAAAATACTAGTCAATTTTTTGTGACCCGTTTTCCATCATATCTCTTAATGCAGGCTGAGGGCCCAGATTAGTACAGTGCGAGGGACCAAAACAGTGTAGACCAAGTACAGAGCTCTTCAATCGTCCAGAAATAAAACGTGTGCCATTTGGTCCAGAGAAGTGGGTGGACCATACGGCTTTTCGGCAATCTTCAATGCCCTTTATGTCTTGCAACCAAACTTTGAATCAGAACTGGTCAGGAGAGAGTGGAGGTTTAATTCTTTACCGTTCTTGCATTTTGATACTCTTGCCTTGCTTTGGTGGTTACTAAGTGGAAGGTTGAGTTAACTAAATAGAAGTGAGACTTCCAGCTAACCTCTGGCCCATCCACTGAAGAGCCAAGCTAGTTTGGAAGTCGACAGAAGTTGTTCTAAAGCGTGATCAAGGAACTGAACGAGTACAGCCTGGCCGAGTGTTGTGTTCTGGAAGGGGGGGCGGTAGGAGGAGCTGGGGAGAGGGAAGCTGGGGCAGGTCCTGTGGGCCTTTTGGTAGAGTTTGGGTTTTGTCCTCAGGGCATGTGAGGAGCCACAGAAGAGCTAAGGATGGGGGTGGGGGGGTGGGAAATGACAGGATCAGATTTAAATTTAGAGAGCTCCCTCTGGCTGCCCCCTGGAGGATGGATCGGCAGGGGGATGGTGCTGAAGTCCAGATAAGAGGTGATGGTGACGACGACCGAGGTGATAGAACTGGGGTTGGGGAGGAGCAGGCAGAGAGGCTGGGAAGGTCGGGCTGGCATGATGGCCTGGGGCTTGATGGCTGCTGGGTCTGTGGGTGAGGGAAAAGGCCGCAGAGGTCCCCCTGACCCAGGTCTTGAGCACGAGCAACCGTGGGATGGTAGGGCAGTTTGCTGAGTTTGTGGGAAAAGGGGAGAAAGAGGGGATGTTTTGGGGTGGAGGAGGTGGGAAGATGAGCTTTCAGTTGGGACACACTGGGTTGAGGGATTGCAGGCATCCAAGAGGAGAGTCCAGGAGATGCTGGGCCTATGGAGTAAGGCCTGAATTAAAGGAGACGCAGATTCCTTCCTCCACCAGCTGCTGAGCCTAGCCTCGGGCTGGGCGCCAGGAACGCAGAGGTGAACACTGCCTTCCTGATATGGAGCTCCCATGTGGGGGAGGGAACGCGCGTTAAAAACAGAAAGTCATGATTGGTGCTGGAGGTAAGTTCCGGGTCTGGGCTGTGACAAAAGCCAGGGAGTGATCAGCTCTGCTTGGGTGTGGGGCAGGGAGAGCTTACGAGAGGAGAGCTCTGGGCTTGGGGTGAGGCACCCTCAAAGGTGGGACGCGTGGCACAGTTTGGAGCAGCCTCGGTCCCTGTTAGCATACGCTGTAGAAGCTTGGCTGCTTATCGTTTTGGAAGAGGGAGCCCTTTTTGGGAAGGGTTAATGCTTGCTGAGTACTGACTGTGGTCCGGGCAGTGGGGTCTCCATGGACGTGGGGCCTCCCTAAGACTGCCTGCTCCTGGGGGTCTCCTACCGGTCCGGCTGGGGAGGCACCGAAACCTGGTGCGTCAGTCCTGCAGGTGCACCCGTCTCTCAGGGATAGAGGTGCCTCCGCCACACTCACGGCAGCCAGCTCTGGGTTTCTGCCCGCTCGCTTGGGTGTGGCCCTCTGTGGTGGAACTTTCCTGGGCCTAGGATCAGTGTGTTCCCTCCCTGAAGGCAGGCCTGCCCAGGAAACTAACTTGAGGTCAGAGGTGTGAGTGAATTGGATGGAGCAGGGGCCCTTGGTCACGCCCTGGTGAGCTGGATCCAGATCTGCCACGCGACTGACCGCCGCTGAGCAGGGCCCTCACCAGGACGGGCACTGCCCGTGTCCTGGCCTCCCGCCACCCTTTTCAAAGGTACATGCTTTAGCTCCTTGATTTCCTTCAACTGGACCTTACAGCTAGTCCGTATCTCTAAGACAGTCAGCCTTGAGGAGCCCTGCAGGTCAGTATGGCCGACAGACATGTTTTATTTGACCCAAACAGTACTTTGAAAAGATGGAATTCGTTGCTGATGTTAAAAAAAAACACCTAATTTCACGTGAAAGTCTAGATTTCCAGCTTCTCTTGAAAACCTGGAAGGCGTGGCAGGACTGGGCCAGGGTCTTGCTGGACTGAGGCTGCTCCCTTAGGCGGGTGCACCAGGCTGGCTACAGTCCCCACAGGCCTTCCCTGCTCATTTCCATCCCTGTCTAGAACTTGCTTTAAGGTAACTAAAGCAAATCAATTTTATCGAAGCGTTAAGTTGCACACAGCACGACACATCCATTTTAAGTGTATAGTTTGGTGACTTTTTACCTCTCCAGTTGACTGTGTGATGATTTCAAAGTTGAACCCCTAGAGGGCAATCTTACTCCTCCAAGTTGTGGGGGTATCATGCTGGTGCTGTCCGGTTCCCTCTGTACTCAATTATTTTAGTCCTTTTGAGGCGCCATAACAAAATACCACAGATTGGGTAGCTTACAAACAATAGAAGCTTATTTCTTACAGTTCTGGAGGCCGAAAGTCCGAGATCAGGGTGCCAGCATGCTTGGGCGAGGGCCCTCTCCCAGGTCACAGACTTCTTATTGTATCCCCACCTGGCGGAAGGGGTGAGGGATCTTTCTGGAGCTCCATTTGTGCTGCCATTCATTCGAGTTCCACCCTCATGATCTTATCTCCTCCCAAATGCCCCACCTCCTAATCCTGTCACCTTTGGGGGTTAGGATTTCAGTATAGGAATTTTGGGTGGACACAAATTTTCAGATGCTCAAATACGCATTGCTAGGCGCTTTAACTGCTTTTCGCTCACTCCTCACCTTCACCTTGGGAGCTCGGGAAGCTCTCTCAGACTTCCAAGCCTTTGCTCTTTCTACCCTACTGAGTTGCCTTCTAGGCTTAGCTGGAGAGACTCTTCTGAGGGTCCTTTGACAAAATGCTAATTGCTCAGTGTTTAAAAAAAAAGTAATTATAGCCATATAGCCACTGTTACTTGTTGGGTTCTGCTATGTGCCTGGAGTTGTGCAGCATTTTAACTAGCTTATCTCCTTTCCACATAAGCAAGTTATGGCCACTTTATAGCCGGGGCAGTGCAGGCTCAGAGAGGTTAAATAACTTGGCCGTGGTCGGGGTAATTCGGTAGCCTGGAGAAGGGTGTGCTCGGCTCTTCCTGAGGGGGCCTCTAGGGTCTTGAGGGGAGGTAACGCCTCACTGGCGGGGGCGGGATGCATGGGTGTGTATCAGGTGGAGGTGGGAGCAGAGGTGTGAAGGGCATTCTGGGTAGAGGGAGTGGTGTGCGCAGGGCCGCCCGGCTTCTTGAGAGGCTTGGGAGGGAGGCTCTGAGAGCCCATGAAGAGGGTGACCGTCTCCTGTGAGAGGCGAGATGGACGCCGTCAGCAGCACCTCTGATCTCCTAGGCCCGAAAAGACAGGGCTGTGATCGCCTTGCTGAGGAGTTTGGCCGTTATTTTGGAAGCCAGTCTGTTTTAGACTTTGCCCTGGGAAGCCTTGGCGAGACGCTCTCTGGTTTTCACGCTCACTGGAACCGTTCTGCTTTACTGGTCATATTTGTTGAGTCTCACTGACAGATTCCTTTGGGAGAGATTTCTTGCCACCCCCCCGCCCCCCAAATTCGTAATCCACTGCTGTCGATGGTGGGGGGCCAATGAAAGTCCTTGAGCGGGAGTGTGACTCGATCAGACCGAAGTCTGGCAGCTCAGAGGATGGATTGACCAGGGCCGGGCTGGAGGCGAATTCTGGCCCCAAATCTCCCACCTGCAAAACGCGGTTCCGTTTATGTTCGGTCGTTGGACACATCTACTTTGAAGATGTCTGGCCCTGTTTCCTACCTCCTTCTACTCCACTGAGCTAAGAGAACAGCTTAGAATTAATATTTAAATTTTGTTCTCTTTCAGACTGATTGAGGAGTTGAAGCTGTCTTTGAAGAGCAAAGAAGCTTTAATTCAGTGCCTGAAAGAGGAGAAATCTCAGATGGCATCTCCAGATGAAAACGTGTCATCTGGAGAGCTCCAAGGACTTCCTGCTGCTGTGAGGGGAGACGAGGAGAGAGAGACAGAGGTGAGGTGACGGGACATGGAGGGGGACTTTATTTATTTATTTAAGACTTTCTTTTAATTTATTTATTTATGGCTGTGTTGGGCCTTCGTTTCTGTGCGAGGGCTTTCTCTAGTTGTGGCAAGTGGGGGCCACTCTTCATCGCGGTGCGCGGGCCTCTCACTATCGTGGCCTCTCTTGTTGCGGAGCACAGGCTCCAGACGCGCAGGCTCAGTAATTGTGACTCACGGGCCCAGTTGCTCCGCGGCATGTGGGATCTTCCCAGACCAGGGCTCGAACCCGTGTCCCCTGCATTGGCAGGCAGACTCTCAACCACTATGCCACCAGGGAAGCCCCTTGGAGGGGCACTTTAATTAGCAGACCTGATCCCCCTGTGGGAAATGGATGCACATTCAGTCCCCAGGGTTCGCGCACAGTGGCCTTCAAAATATTAGCTCCCTGTTGTCTGCTGAGGAATTACCAGAAACCTCCTTTGTCGGGGGCCCTGGCATTTTTTTTATCCTTCCAGTCTCGTGTTCATGTAGAGTCGGTTGAAAAAAAACAGTCCAGCGACTTCCCTGGTGGTCCAGTGTTAAAGAATCCGCCTTCCAATGCAGGGGACGCGGGTTCGATCCCTGGTCAGGGAACTAAGATCCCACATGCTGCAGGGCAAATAAGCCCACGCGCCACAACTACTGAGCTTGCGCGCCTCAACTAGAGAGCCCGCGTGCCACAGACTATAGAGCCCATGTGCTCTGGAACCCGCACGCCACAACTAGAGAGCCCACACTCCCTGGAGCCTGCACGCCACAACTTGAGAAGAGAAAATCCTGCACGCCACAACTAGAGAGAAGCCCGTGTGCCGCAACGAAGAGCCTGCGTGCCGCAACTAAGACCCGATGCAGCCACGCAGCCAAAAAAAACAAAAACAAAAAACAAAAAAAATAGTCCACACCTGTGCGCCTCTGTTTTCCTATGGGTTAATTTGTCGATGCCTGGGAACTTTGTTTGCACCCACTGGGTTTGGTTTGTCTCTGTGGTTAGAGTCAGACTTGAGGCCACCTTCAGTCGGAAACTTCAGAGGCAGTGGGGAAGGGAAATAACTTGTATCGGGCCTGGCAGCACTCGAAGGGTGTCAGCGTGCACCTCAATTAACCCTGGCACCTTGCAAGGCAGAGATCACGGTCCCCTCGTCGGGTAGAGAAACACGCTCAGAGGCGTCGTTATATTTTCCCAGGCTCCAAGAGGTGGGTCGCTGGGGTAGGGACCCCAAAGCCCCCCCTGGACCCCTGCCCCCCACTAGGCCGCCTCCATGCCCAGCTGTTTTGAAGCGGGTGGGCGGGCCTGGAGGTACAGGCAGGCCTGGTAGTGGCCTTCCGGTCCTGGTTGGACCCAGGGTGGCTGCCGCCTGTGGTCCCTAAACGCCAGGGGACGTTTCAGTGCTCATGGAACGTCTCAGTCGCTTTGTGGAGCAGGATCTCCTTCGTCCCGACCACAGCAGCGAACCCTCTAGCCTCACCGGTTAGTTTTTGGCTGTGATTAGCCCGCGTCTGCTCCTCCTCCTGACCGTTCTCACTCCCCGGGCGCTGTGCTTTAGTGGCTTTTGCACCGTCCCGTAGCTCTTTGGTTCACGCTCCGTGGGGCTGGTGGTCAGCCAGTGCGGGTTGCTTGTCTTTACATTTTCTTAACTCGGGTGGATTTCCGGTGAGACAGGAGTGGATGCTTGTTTTCATGAGTTCCTCAGCAGTGGGGTGGGGAATAGAAAGTAAATGCAGTGTTCATTCTAACGGTTCTGGGGAAGCTACTGGATTGTGGGTCCCTTCCAGGCACCAATGAATGCCTTTTCTTAGGCTGCACAAATGGAGCAGGAGAAGGAGAGAAATCGCTTTGAAGAGAGGATCCAGGTATGTTGATACAGTTTTTACAAATGTATTGAGGATTTATCCCTGCCTCTTGCTTTCTTCTGAGTGCAACAGATAATTCTGTGTGACGGTAGCTGTCACTCATTGAGTCAAGCTTTAGGTGTGTCTGAGAGGGTTTCGTAACCTTTGCAATAACTCTGTGGAGTAGGCATTCCCATTTTGCAGGTGTAACACATGGGGCTCAGAGAGGTGAGGTTCCGTCCCCAGGGTCGCAGAGTTGGAAGAGGTGTAGCAAGGATTCAGACCTGCCAGGCCAATCGCAAAGCCACTGCTGCAGGGTCCCCTAGTCACAGCGGCCGCCATTTGTGTAGCGCCTGCCAGCGTAGAAAGTGCTTTCACGTCCATTATCTCATTTGATTCTCACAACAGCCCGGGAGGGAGGCAGCGGTGAATAGCTTTAGAAATGAACTCAGACTATAAATGCATATATTCGGTCTCCGTCAAACCAAATTCTCTGCTGGCTTTTGTAGCATTAAGGAGTGAAATTAATGATCTGTTATTTCCCCCAAATAACCTGGCACGGTTTCAAAAGCTCTGCTGTGACTGTATTCAAATTCCAGAAGGCATTGGAGTCCTTTCCACGGGCATAGCTGTCATCGTCTTAACTGATCTGATCCCCTTCCTACACCCAGCCCTGTTGCCGCGAGCGGTAGAACAGTAACTTGGAGCTGATGCCGCGATTCTCAGCTCTACTTGGAAACATTAATCACAGGTTGACAGGAATGATAGAATAACTGCGTTTGAGTGTGCTCTTAAAGATACATTTACAGTGCATTTTGGTTAGAATGCATCAACTTAGTGAATCTTTTTCTAATCTAATTTAGGCACTTCAGAAGGACCTGAGAGAGAAGGAAAGAGAAATTGCTACGGAAAAGAAAAATAGTTTAAAGAGGGATAAAGCCATTCAGGGTCTAACCATGGCACTGAAGTCGAAGGAAAAAGAGGTATGTCTGATACACCTGAAGTGAGACTTTTCTTTATTAGCTTCTGTGACAGGCCTGTCTTACCCTGAATTTTTAGCTTTAGGTAAAAAGTTTATAAGAGAGCTGAGATGAGTATAGAAAGTGGGGAAAGGGTCCTGTAGTCAATTAGAAGTTCTTTTGTAGAGTCTAATTCAGCGCTGTCCAGTATGACTATAATGCGAGTTATGTATATAATTTAAAATTTTCTAGTAGCCACATTAAAAGAAGTAAAAAGAAACAAGTGAAATTAACTTTAAAATACATATATGCCAGATGTTATCATGTCAACATGTAATCAATAAAACAGAAATAGCAAGGAGGTATTTAACATTTTTAAACTCTGACTTTTGTCACCATATTGGACAGTGTAGGTCTAATCTTTTGAGAGACAACAGAAAATCGAGATAAAGGAGTTTTGGGAGGCAGGGCCATGACTGCGACATCTCACCTGGGTGATCTGCAGGCTCCTCAGAGCCAGTACTTTCTCAGCAGACCCATCACCTCCATCGCCGCCCCCATCTCACCATCCTACTCCATTTTCTCTGCTCTTGTCTGCGTTGGTGGCACAACCGTATCCCTAGTCGTGTCAGCCAAAAGTCGCCCTTGACTTCTGCTACCTGGCTTGTTGCCTTTGGGATCCAAGGTGGTGGCCCATGGTTCTTTGCGGTTTTCCTGTCACGAGTATAGCCATCAGTTATGTCTCAGTAACTCCTCGGCACAGATACGGAGAAGAAGACACAGCTCTGCTTGCCAGCCTAGCGGGGAAAAACGACGGCGTGAAGGTGTTGTGACTGAGGGAAGTGCAGGGGGCTGTGGAAGCAGAGGGAAGAGGGCCTAGTCCAGGGTAGGGTGTGGATGCGGGGAGCGGGGAGTGCTTCTTCCTGGAGGAGGTGTCTGAGCTGAATCTTAAAGGAGGACTAGGAGTTAGCTGGGAAGGGAGGCGGAGGCCAGGAGGCCATTTCACGCAGAGGGGAGAATGCTGGTCAGAGCCTTACGTTAGGAAAGAGCCCCTTGTGTGTTTGTGGAAACAAAACAGTTTGAGGTTCTCAGAGCATCAAGTGCAGAGCTGAAGTGCGGCGAGAGAAGAAGCTGGAGAGGTTGCAAGGGGCAGCGGAGGTAGTGGAACTCAGAGGGTAGCAAGGCCACTGAAGGCTCCGAGTGGAGGGGTGTGGTCGCGTTTGCATCCGAGAGCAGCCTGGGGCTGTACTGGGAAAGGGGATGGCAGAAGGGCGAGAACGGAGGCAGGGAGGCCAGTAGCTGAGGTGAGAGCCCCCTAATTCAGAAAGGCTGAACTAGAGCAGCGGTCACAGTAAGTAGGAGTGGAGGGGTGGGGCTTATTCAAGAAATACAATTAGAAGTAATTAAAAATTAGAAGTGAATTTGGGGAAATTTGATGATTAGATGTAGGACTTGAGAGAAGGAGCAGTCAAGGGTGACTTCTGGCTGCATGACTGGGGATATGGGGGTGCCACCACCTCCCTTAAAAGCGTAGAAAATGGAGGATCATGGTGAGATGGGGGCGTCACTGGAGGTGATGGGCCAGTTTAGAAGGTCCCGACTTTGAGGAGCCCACGGACCGTTCAGGTGAGAAGTCCAGGAGGCAGATAGGTACGCGAATCTAAAGCTTGGAGAAGGCCCAGGCCTGGAGGTATAGATCTGGGAGTCACTCGTATACAGGTATGAGTGAAAATTCTGAGTGTTGATCTACTCATCCAAGGATAGCGTGGGGTGGGAAAGGAGGCTGAGCGTCGGGCCGCAGGGGACAGCAGGTTTCAGGAATAGGGAGAGGAGTGCACAAAGTGGGCAGGAGGAATGGCTGCAGGAGTGGGGCGCTAACCAGGAAACTGGGGTTGAGGAAGCTGAGGAGGTAGGAGTTTGAGTAACCACCAGTGTCAGCCGCAGCGGAGATTTGGTTCCTAATCGTGGTCCGTGTGATTTGTCTTGTGTGTTGGGAGTTCAGGGCCCAGTGGTCGTCGGAGACCCTCTGCTGTGCAGGGCACCAGTGGTAGGGCAGTTTTGGCTGCTGGCAGAGTCCAGGGTGTGGCCAGGGGAGTTCCTGGCTGACTCTGGGCCAGTGGAGAAGGTCACTGGGGGGTGAGGAGTTCTGGGAAGAGCCAGGCTCGGTGGTTGGGTGGCTCATCTCTGTGGACAATAATAGTGACTCTTAGCGTGAGCCGGGCAGTACTTTAGCGCCCGTGCCTATTAACGTTGTTCAAGCCTAACAGTGCTGTGGTGGGGTGAGTGGTCGTATCCTCGTTTTATAGTTGAGGGAATTAAGTCTCAAAGAGATGAAGTGCCTGGCCTGAAGTCATCCAGCTAGTAGACAGCCAAACTAGAAATCCCACTTTTCTGACTACAGAGCCCTCGGTTATAAGCACTCCCCAGTTCAGCAGGAAAAGCTTTTGGGCTGAGCACAGAGAGGAGAGCCCAGTTGCATACTTGGCTGCTCTTCCTTATTTTTACCCAGATTGAAGAACTTAACTCTGAAATTGAAGAGCTCAATGCTGCCTTTGCTAAAGCCCGAGAAGCCCCCCAGAAAGCACAGATCCAGAAATTCCAGGTAAGTGTTGGCTTTGTTTGAAGTGGCTCTCTCCATGATCCTTACTCCTGGTGAGGTCAGGGCTTTGCAGCTGAAAGGAACCAAGGGAGCTCTGAGTGGTCTTTTTTTTTTTTTTTTTTAATTAATTAATTAATTTATTTTTGGCTGCGTTGGGTCTTCGTTGCTGCGCGCAGGCTCTCTCTAGTTGCGGCGAGAGGGGGCTACTCTTCGTTGCGGTGTGTGGGCTTCTCGTTGCGGTGGCTTCTCTTGTTGCGGAGCACCGGCTCGAGGCGTGCGGGCTTCAGTAGTTGTGGCTCGCGGACTCTAGAGCGCAGGCTCAGTAGTTGTGGCGCACGGGCTTAGTTGCTCCGAGGCATGTGGGATCTTCCCGGACCAGGGCTCGAACCCGTGTCCCCTGAATCGGCAGGCGGATTCTTAACCACTGTGCCACCATGAAGTCCTCTGAGTGGTCTTTAGCAGAAGAGTTCACTCAGTCTAATTAAAGGAGCGTCTTCTGCAGCTTTGGGTGCTTCTCCAGCCCCTTCCTCAGTATGACAGTGATGATGGTGACAAGTACGCCCACAGTTAGGAGTGCTGAGCTTAGGCTGTGCCAGGAGTAGACCGTGCGAGATGTGTGGATTATCTCATTTAATCTTCACCACCCTGTGGGGAAGGTAATTTTCACCCCCCTTGTATTTGAGGGGTTTTTGAAGTTCAGTGAGGGTATACAACTTATTCACGGTCACACAGCTTTGCAAATGACAGGACCAGGGTTTAAATGTAGTAATCGCTGCTAATAAAAGCTGGCATTTATTGAACATGTACTATGTGTCAAGCCCTGTGCCAGGTGTTCTCCGTGGATTAGCTCAATAAATCTGTACAACAGTGCCATGAAGTAGGCACTGTTAACATCCTTGTTTACTGCTGAGGAAATCCAGGTTCAGAGATTCAAGTAGCTTGCTCAGGGTCACAAAAGCGGTAAGTGAAAGTGCTAGGATTTGACCCCAGAATCAGTCTCACTCCCAAGTCTGTGCTTTTCCCTTCACCCCCTACCTCTCCTTACCTGGCTTGCCTGCTCCCTGCCAGGTTTCTGTTCCAGGCTTTGGTTATTTGACCCGCCTTTTTTTTACCCCCGCCAACGTTGTGCAGCAAGGGCTCCTGGTGGTCATCCCCTTGATCTTCCCTCTTTCTTGCTACTTTTAGTTCTGTGTTTTGAATTAACATTTTCCGCCCGTGTTTCTAGTTTCCCTCTACAGTGTATACCTGTTACTAATGACTAATGAATCAGTAATGCTCCATCATGGGATTAAGCCCATACTGCCTTAAAGCTCCCCCCTCCCACTTCTTCCCCCCCGTGTTGTTTTTGGTGATAAAGTAGAAGTTAGGAGTTAAATCTAATTTAAGACTGTTTGGTTCCTCAGATTCATATCCCGTGCCTTATCTTTTCAGAGCTTTGGTTCACAGTAAGAGTAATTGAAGTAATTTGGTTTAAGTCCGGGCGCACTAGAAGCAGAGACAAATCTGTCTTTGGACTCTCAGACTTGCCTTCCCACCATTTTGACAGTGGTTGATGAAATGGAGCTGAGATTACACTTTACACTGAGGTTTTTTCCCTTGCTTAGAAAATAACAAGCCTTAAAAGCTGAGTTCTTAGCAAAACCGTCCGTATTTCCCATTCCTTGAGGGAAAAAAGTGTATGTTGGCAATTGATAAGCAGAGACCAGACATCCTTACGTGTTGTGATAGTTTACTTGTTGTTGGGCCTTGAAGGAAAGAAAAGAGTCTTATACGTTTACGTGTTACCCAGACTTATTACATCCATTGATTAATTTCATAACCCTCAGTCCTAGTCTAAAAGTGATCTTTGAGGTCTTGTAGTTTACAGTGTTGGCCGGGTTTCTCATCTTGCAAAGTATGGAGATCAGACACTGTTGAAATTCCTCAGGTTCTGCGTGGCACGTTGGCTGTTCGGAGAGCACTCATTTAATGCTTACCCATGGAGGCAGAGTGCTCACCCGTTTGACAGGTTGCCAGTACTTGAACTCAAAGTCCGGCTCCAAAGTCTCTGCTCTTTCCATTTTTCTGATTATGTGTGTGAGTCAATACACACCAGACCCTTATATCGGCTAATTCATTGCGAGGTATGTATAATTTGAATATTGCACAGACATTTGAAAATGCATTGTCTTTCACATTTTGGGACCTTTTTGGGATGTCACATGATTTGAACTAATTGCAGCATGAGTATAAGAGCTAAAGCTCACAGGGGTGGCATCAAGCGTGACAGTGAAGCAGCAGCAAGTGGTATTCAGACTCTTGGAGCAGTTGCCACAGTGCAGAGAGGTAGATTCTAATCACAGGTGTGACTCTGTGAAGGTTGCAGTGTGGCCTGCCTGTGCTACCTCTGAAGCCATTTAAACAATGTATTTTCAAATTGGAAGCAGCGGTCATGTCTCCTCCCCTCCCTGCTCGGCTTTATAAAAGTAAAATTGCACGTGGCAGGAAACTCATAAAATATTTAAAATGGTAGAAAGAGGTTGATAAAAGTCACCAGTAAACTCACGTCTAAAGATGTTCACTGTTAGCACCTTGACCCTTTTCAAAGCATATTTGTACATATATATATATCACCTTTGAAAAATTAAATAGCATTATAATATGTATTTTGTTATATAATCTCTTCTGTTTTCATTTAACATTCTTTCCCTGGCAATATATATAGAGCTAACCAATCTTTAACAAAATATATTTTGAGATAATTGTAGATTCACATGCAGTAGACTTCTGCATGTATACTCTTTACCTAGTTCTCCCAAAGTTAGCATCTTATGTGACATAGGACAATGTCACAACCAGGATATTGGTGCAGTCTGTTGACCTTACTCAGATTTCAGCAGTTTGACATGCAGTCATTTGTGTGTGTGTGTGTGTGTTGTGTATCTCTGTGCTTTTTATACAGTCTTTTTAAACAGCTGCATATAGCCCATTATATGTATGTATCGTATTATTTTTACTGTGAAGAACCTGGGGTGGGACATGAATTTGAATCCTAACTCTGCTTCACTAACTTGTATCATCTTGGGCAAGATATGTGCACTCTCCCAGTCTGCTTGCGCATTGTAAAATCTGGATAGTCACATTTATGTCACATAATCCTTACAAGGATTAAATAAGAGCATGCATCTGGGCACAGGTGGTAACTCAGTAAATGTTAACTCATCCTTAAGTTGGGTGATGTAGTTCTGGCATAAAAATATAGTAGTTTTTACTTTGGTCTATTTTCAGATTCTCGGTTAATGGTGTTATACACATAGCTTTTAGTTTGAGGAAACTCTCCATATTATCTCTTGATTGGGAATGAAAGATAATGGAGTAAGTGATGGAAAAGGGAACCTAGATTTATTTATCCTGCACCTGCTGAAACGGGACTTTATGTGTCATATTTTATCTTCACAACAACCCTGTGAAATAGAGATCATTCTCACGCATGAGGAAACAGAACTTCAGAGAAGTTAACTTCTCCCAAATCACACAGCTAGAACTGGTCTTTGAACTCTGGGCCTTCTGACTCTTTCTTTATTGAACTTATCATGTTTCTGTACTGTGGGGAAGAACAATTTGTTTCATATTATTTGGGCTTTAGTTTCTTTTTTTGGGGGGGGGGTAGGGGGGTGCTTTAGTTTCTTACCATGTCTAACTGGGTCAAGTATTTGCCACCTGATTTATAAGCACCTGACTGGTGTTATAGAATCTGAAAGTCAGGGTGTCTTGCAGGAAAAGGTAAAAAAAATTCTCCAAAGAAGTTTTCCAGAGGGCCATCTAAGGGAAAATTAACATGGAAAGTATTTTTATGAAGTGAATCGAATGTATGAATTTGAATTCTTCGAGCTTAGATTTTTAAAGAGGCTTTGTTATCGTTATTTACATGATAATCCCACAGAACTTTGATCACTTTATAATATCTATTATTTTAGTATCAACCATTGCTATCCTTTGTTTAACAAGCTCCTAACTGGTGTTCTCCCCTTGAATTCAGTCTGCTTGTTTTAATTTTTTGTAGTTTATTGGTGTTAATTGGAATCTTCCCTGGAATGGGCAAGACAGAATAGTGCTCTGGGAAGAACACAGGCTCTGGAGTCGTTTGAATCCCGGATTTAATCACTTATGGTCTGATGACAGGCTAGTCATTTAACAGTTTTGGGCCTCAGTTACTTAAATAGGGATAATAATGTGTACTTTGTAGGGTCCTATGAGAGACTGAGATATAATATGTGTAAAAGTGCCTGGTTTAGCCCCTCATGCATAATCAGTGCTTAATAAAAGGTAACTATGAAAATTGTTCAAGGTGAGCGTTTTCCCAAATCATTGTTTATCTTCTTTTCTCTTTTTTGAGTTTATTTAAATAAGCACTGCCCCAGATACATTTTTTGGGTGGGCCCGT